>NC_063338.1:56774550-56903989 GCF_021869965.1 Rhincodon typus | reverse complement strand
GTTCATCCAGCTCTACACCTGGTTATCTCAAAATGTTAACTGTTTTGTTTCTACAGATGCAGCCAGACTTGCCGAGTTTCTCCAGCAATTTCGGTTTTTATTTTGTACAGAATGTTAGTTGAATCAGTTCCTGCCTGCCAAACAAAAATCCTCTACATAGATCAATTTATTTTCTGCCTGGACAATGTGGTCCTTCTTCCTTTATGTCAAACTGATGGATTATATGAATGAAGCAAAGCAAAACTTGAATTATATCATAGTGCTAAATAAAGATACATTTGTTTGTATTAAAATTATTTTACGTGTGTTGGGCTAAATTATATTCTATGACAATGTCAAATAATAATGAAGATTGGCCAATATGACATATCTCGTGAACTCATTGTACTCAGTCGTGACTTAAGTTCATGAATTAATCATTCAGATCATGCAAGGAATGTTTGGCATTGTTTCATTCATTTTTTAAAGTTTTTAATATAAGTGTGAGTGCAAAAGCCTTGTATGATTCTACTTATTGAAAACCTGTGTTAAAATTTATTTTATCGTTTCGCTTGTCTTCCTTTTGTTATATTTTTGCTTGAATTGCTTCATGATCAGATTAATGTGAGATGTAATTTGAAGTGCAAGCCGTACCAGACAGCAGCATAATGCATACAGAGCATTTTTTTTCCCAATCTATAAATAGGTTTTTGTCGGTGGAAGAATTAATTTCGCACTGAAGCATAGACCTTCCACATCTTTTTCTAAAAATAGTTGATATTTGCTCTGGAGGTTGACTAAGCTGAGAGTGTTCTTTTGATATGAGGCAATACCAGTCCTATCAAAGTATGAAATAGGATGAAGCTTTAATGGTTGAAACTGAAAGCAAAAATTTCATGCCAGGTCAACAAGCTATGTTGAATGTTGAGACCTGTCTGTGTAAATGAGGATTATGTGTGTTAACTGGAATAAATGGCTTTGGATATGTTTGTTGAGAATGAATGTTATCAATTTTTAACCTCTGTATGATTAAATGTGGGCAGCAGTTCAATGTATTTGTTGCCAGAAAGAGCACTGATTGTTTTACAGTAAATTAATAAGATCATTTCACAGTATGATGATGTAATGAGATTTTAATTTCCAGGACTGTTCCAAATTTACTTCTACTACAACTCTCTTCGCATTTTCCATGGACTACACTTTCATTATCTACAGAGCTTATCCCCATTGAGATTGCTAAAATAAATAAATATAGCAGAGACCTGGACATGCTACAGTGCCCATGTTTGAATTGAGAGGTCAGAGGACACTCAGTGATTCAGGTTGGACCTCATTACAACAGTGCTGAAAATGTCTGAAGAAGAGGATCAGACATCAAATTCTGTCTCTTTAGGCATCTTGAATGGAGGGTTGGGGAGTACTTCTAAATGTGTGCGTGGGAGGAGACATCATGAGTGTTCAGGAGATAGCAAGAGCTGCAGATGCAAGAATTCCTGCAAGAATGCGATTCCCCCACTCCCAATTCCGCTGCCTCCACCATGTCTGCTCCCAAGATGGAGCATTCCACTTCCGAATATCTCAGATGTCCTCCTATTTCAAGGACGGCAACTTCCCCCTTCGGTGGTTGAAAATGCCCTCAACCACATCTCTTGCATTTCCCGCGCTTCTGCCCTCACATTCCATTTCCCCCCCAACAAAAATAAAGACAGAATCCCGTTGTCCTCACATATCACCCCACCAACCTCCGTATCCAATGCATCATTCTCCACCATTTCTGCTACCTACAATCCAACCCCACAACCAAAGAGATATTTCCTTTCCCCACCCCTATCTGCCTTTCGTAGGGACAGATCTCTCCGCAACTCCCTCGTCTGCTCCACACTCCCCACTAACCCCACCACCTCCGGCACTTTTCACTGCAACCGCAGGAAGTGCCAAACCTGCCCCTACACCTCCCCCCTCACCTCAATTCAAGGCACAAAACAAACCTTCCACATTAGACAGGGATTCACCTGCACATCCATCAATGTGGTCTATTAAATCCGTTGCTCCCGATGTGGCCTCCTCTACATTGGTGAGACCAAACGGAGACTCAGAGACTGCTTTGTAGAGCACCTGGGACTGGATTCACATGTAGGCCAGATCAGGTAAGGATGGCAGTTTCCTTCCCTAAAGGGCATTAGTGAACCAGATGGGTTTTTCCAACAATCAGCAATGGATTCATAGTCATCATTAGATTTTTAATTCCAGATATTTTTATTGAATTCAAATTCCACAATCTGCCATGGCAGGATTTGATCCCAGGTCACCATTAGGCCATTGCCGCCCCGATAAGTGTGAACAGTTGAAAATGGGTTGGCTGTGCTGGGACTAACCCATATAGCAGAGGACCTAAGGATGTGAGGATGGGTAACAAACATGGAAGATGGTGTTTTTGCTCTGAAATTATTAAACTGAATGTTGAGTCCAGAAGGCTATAAAGTATCTAAGCAGAAGATGAAGTGTTGCTCCTCCAGTTTACATTGAGCTTTGCTGAAGCACTGTAGCAGGCCAGAGACAGAAATGTTGTCATGCGGACATCGTGGTTATTGAAATGGCAAGCAACTGGAAGCTCAGGGTCATACCTAAGGACAGAGTGGCAGTATTCCATAAAGCAGTTGTCCAATCTATGTTTCATCACCTCAATGTAGAGGTGGCTACACTGTGAGCAGCAAATATAGTAGACTAGGTTGAATGAAGAACATGTAAATTGCTGCTTCACCTGGAAGGTGTGTCTGAGTCCATGGGTAGTGTGGAGGGAGGAGATAAACAGACAAGTGTTGCACCTTAGCCAATTGCATGGAAAGGCACTATGAGGGTGTGGGGAAGCGTCGGGAGTGGATTAGGGTGTTCTGGGGGGAACAGTCTCTGCAAAATACTGATAAGGGAAGGCAGGAGAATGAGTCTGGTGGTGGTGGTGGTGATTCCTATGATTCAACAATTTTTAGCCACAACTTCTTGCTTCATTAATAGAAATTATGCAAATTTGTGGAGGTGGCAGAACTGATGGCTTATGATCCTTTGAACATAGAAGTTAAACTCATAGAATGCCTACAGTGTGGAGAGAGTCTCATCAAGATTCCATTGAGTCCGCACTGACCATCTGAAGTGCATCCCACCCAGAGCTAGCCCCTAGTCTATTCCAGTTTTTATCCTCTATACCGTGCATTTACCCTGGCTAACATACCTAGCCTACACATCTTTTGGACTGTGGGAGGAAACCTGAGCACCCAGCAGAAACCTACGCAGACACAGGGAAATGTGTAAACTCCACACAGTCACCCAAGGCTGGAATCAAACCTGGGTCCCTGGCACTGTGGGGCAGCAGTGCTAACCACTGAGCTACCGTGGCACCCTCGTTGGTGAGAAGGGAAGTGAGAACAAGAGGGACCCTATCTTTTTCGTGGAAGGGAAGGGGTGGTAAGGATAGAATTACAGGAAATGGTTCAGACGATGCAGAGTGCCCTCACTACCTTGGTAGTGGGGAATCTTCAGTTGAGTAAAAAGGTGGCCATATCTGAGGGCCCCCTGAGAAAGGTGGCATATTCAGAACAAATGTGACAGAGGTGGAGAAAAGGGGAGAATGGATGAGATGATCATTTCATTTTTAACAAAATTTTAAATATTTTGAGTTCTGCAAGCTTGGATTAGTTGAGTACAGTCTGTAGATGCATACTACTAGCAACTGAAGGAACATACTGTTTGACTTGATCAGTCAACCTTTTGGATATGTATCCTAAGTATCTGCCATCAAACTGATACTGAAATTCATACACAACATTTCCGAATTGTGTGGTGTCAGATGATGGATCTTCATCACTGCTCATCATGAGTTAACAGGACTCCTGGACACCAGAAGGTAGATTTTCTGCCACTATTCTCTTCTCAGGTTGAGATCTACAGAGTCTGCTTTGTCTCTTTATGGTACAGGTAAACCAAAAAGCAATCTAATGAGTAGAGGCTCTTGTCATAAAGAAGATGTGGTTAACTGTCATCACATACAAGTACAAGTTACATTAAATGGTTGCCAGTGTTACTAAGAGGATGAAGAGACCTGGTTGCATGTCTATCTCCTTCAATGTCCCAAACTGTTCACTTCACCCATTCCTTATGACATCATTATATTGGATGAAGCTTAGTGCATGCAATTAACTCTTCATGACTAAACACCTTACACATTTTACTCAAAGCTCCATTCTCATTATTAGCATTTATTCATTCAGGTATATAGTTACATTTATGCATTTACCACTACGTATCTCTCCACAAGTTCCTAACTTCATGCTTGGGCCCCAGCTATTTACAATTTCTATCTGGAGCACAACAGTCAAAGAACAAGGGACAGACAATTAGGACTGAGAAAAGAAGGAACATCCTCACTCAGAGGTTTGTGATGCTTTGGAATTCTCTGCCCTCATGGTATAGTGCAGAAAGATGGAATTGTAGTAGAAAATCAAACATGGTAACATTGAATGGCCCATCTGACCTGAAAGGTTTACTCCTGTTCTCGCTTCTTATGTTATTAAGTTCTTGCATGTTAATGTTATTGAACTACAATAAGTTTTGGAAGTTCAACATCATAATATGTATTGATCAAATTTCTTGATATTGTAATGTGTTTTAAATAGAGTATGATGCCAATTTAGCAAAATGTTTGCCTGCCTTCAACGCTGTATCCCACAAATCTGCATAATTTCTATTAACAAAGCAAGAAGTTGTGGCTAAAAATTATTGAATCACAGGAATTACAAAATATCCAACCAAAGGCTGTATTTAAACAGCCAAAATAAAGTCATTACATATTCTGTAGAGGATAAACATGAGAAAGGTATTGTCAGTTTACATTCCTGGGCACTGTTCTCTCTTCTATCCCAAGAGGTCACAGGACAGAGATCACAGGGCCACAATCAAAAGTTAAGAGTAGTGTCAGCAAACTATACAGATGGATTCAATGACATGCATATTGATTTGTCACCAATATTTTCTAATCTCAGAGTATGGTTGACTAAATAGACCATACTTCAAATCTCTCTGCTGGAAGCACAAGAGACAATTCAGTTTTTTTCTTGATTCAAAGTTCCACAGATTCAGCTTCCCAGTAGTTTTGAGGGAAATATTGGTGTTATGATCAATCTTTCATCAAGATCTAGAACCAGGTGAGAGAGGTGCAGTAGGGGTGGCCAGTTAATTAATGAGGCAATTTTGATAAGATACACAAGAGATGTCATTAGGCTAAGTGGTGAAAAAAACCCCAAAGCAACTGATACTTTTTGACTAAGATTCATCCCTTTGTTTTATCAGCAGCAGAAATATCAAATTTTCCTCTTTTGAAACTCCCAACTTACAAGAATGCTACAGTGAATTTCCTGCTTTCAGAAACTGGTCAGAGAAAGGATACCCTTTCTCACAGTGAGGTTTTGCGTTCAGCCAGGAAATTACTTTGTTCATGGGAAGAGATACGTTGACATAATACTCAATTTATCTCACTTGAAAATTTCTTTTTTTTGTAATTGGTACGTTTTCATTATGCTTCATTATTAAAAATAATGTGCTTTTAGGAATAAGAGATTATTTCAAATTCGAAAATTGTGACATCAAATGCACAATGCTCTAATCATGAACTGATCAATCCAAATCTCTAATTTTTTTGAGATGTTTTTCTTTGCAGGGAATAGTTTTGACTTTTGCATGGTTGTCACCATCCAGAATTAAACCGTTGCCCAATGATGCCCATTTTAAGACTCAAATCTCATTAGCAATGCCCCAGAGAGCAGCTCTTCCAATTAACTGCAGTTGCCAGTAGGAAGTAAACTTCTAAAAATTCTTTCATGTGATTGGGCATTATGGGCAACAATTTGTTTCTCATCCTTAATTCCCCTGGAACCAATTAGCTTGCTATGTTGTGAATTCTGGACTGATCACTGCTGGGTTTGAGCCCATAGCAGATGAAATAGTTCCACAGAGGTTGGTACCCATCAACAAGTTACCCTTCATTTACACATGGAGAGTCCTTGACACTGCTGCACTCCCTCAGACGCAGCTGTCAGGATGAATACTCCTGTTTATATCTGTCAGCCAGGGATCCCTGATTGGACGAGATTAACAGCCCCAATTAGGGAACTCCTATTCCAAGAAATCCATCTGGCTGACCTTGTTACAATCACTACTGCAGCAAAGACTAATTGCATTCTTCCACAACTCAGAATGGATTTTTGATTCCTGTTGGCCTGACAAAAATGAAACTGGAAAAGCTGTGACTAATCTTTGTAATTATTGCTGTGGATAAATAAGTGGATTAGAACAACATATGTTCTGCCTATTTGTCCCACAAATTGCAGATGGAGTCCTCTTTGTATCATAGTCCTTGATTTGCATATTAAAAGGCCCTAATTTGACAAGGTAAGCATTCAGGCTGCCTAGTTGAAGACCCCTTCCAAACTGGAAATAGTTGGACTGTGAGTGTAAATAGATTCCACCTTTAGAGCATTTCCTCCACAGTCATGCTGGACATGCCTTTGTGAGATCTCTGAACATAATTTTACCAGTTCTCTCTTATCCTCACTGACCGGAAGCTATGGCCAATTATTTTAACTGATCGGCCAATTATTGCCACTTTTCACCACTGTTACAGAGTCAGAACGGAAGGGCTCTTGTGGTACAGTGGTAGTGTCCATATCTCACTTTCACAAAGCTACTGGTCAAATGGTACACACTGAGCAGGAACATTTGGATTTCAGCATACAACCAAGCACCCTAACAGGAAGGACTGTAAAGATGAACATTTTTTCTTTATGTCTTCATTCTGCCTTTATATTTTGTTTTGGTTTATTTTTCTGTGTTTTAAGATGGTGTCAGAGACTGGCGACGCTATACAACACTTTCCACTGTATTTTATAACAAAATACATATGACAATAAATAAAATTAAACAAATCAAATCAAATCTATTCTTTGCCTGAAGCTGCTCTGTCATTTTTGCAAAAATAAGTGCAAGTGCTGTCAGATTCATTGTTAGATTTGACAGCAAATTATAAGTTAATATTTCAGATTGAGACCCATTATAAGTTTTGAAAAATATTTTGCTGATATAGCACCATTTACATCCGTCGGACGTTTCAAAACACATTAACAAAGATCACTGAAGACAGAACTTCTGACCATTGATTCTTGTTACTCAGGCAAATCCAGCTGTTGATTTATTTGCAGCAAGGTTCAAGAAACAGAAAAGAATCAATGGTCAGAAGTTCCATTTTCAGTGATCTTTGTTAAGGAAACTATTCATGTTTTACTTGAAATGGAATGACTTGGGTTGATTTTAAAATCCCGAGAAAGAGAAATAGCATGACAGAGGGCCGATTCGCTCGCTCCCCACTGCTAAAAGTTAAAATTAGTCTTATTATACCCACAAGCAACTGACTGCTCAGCTTATCAACTCATGTAACATATGTCACCATGAAGAATGCAGCACTCCCCATTATGGGACTGAATTTTCTTGCTATTACATTGCACCAATGACTGCAATTCAAAAGTATGTAATTGACCTTAAAGCACTTTGGAATATCTAGTTGATGTGATTGGCATATTCATGCCAATCTTTAATTTTTCAACATCATATCATGAAGTGCTAGCACTTAGTAATATACCCATGACTAATTGCATTACTGCAATAATTATTTACAATGGAAACATAATATTTGCATAGGTACATAGGACTGATTTGGATTGCAAAAACATATTTCCATTCATCAGATCACAAGAGTCACAAATGCCATACTTCACTTTCCTCAATAGTCTCATCGATTAACATTTTCTACATTGTCCTTATAACAATGATGATTCCATTTGCCTCTTTGGGAAGGCTTTTTCAAATGTACAAGCCTTCTACGCAAAGCACTATCATTATATTTCAACCGAACATTCAATTTTCTTGTCGTAGCTTGAATCTTTTTTCCTTATCCCAGAGTCTGCGTTCATATTGAGTATTACTCTGACATCCAGTTCATTGTTCTCTTCAAGATCTTAATGCTTTTATGACTAGTGTCCTACAATAGTGGGAAGGATATACAGGAACAAATCTGAAAGGACATTGCAGAGAGATTCAAACATGATAGAGTAGTTATCATGGAGGAATATAATTATCCAAATGTAGACTAGATAGTGTTATCTCACACACACACACACACACACACACACACACACACACACACACACACACACACACACACCAATAGACAGGGAAAGACAGTTAAGTGATAAACTTACACGACAAAATCATAAAGAAATTGCAATTTGCCAGTTCAACAGTTTCGTGATGGGTACCAAGCCTTCAGAAATCCTTAGTAAATGAAGTTGTTCACTAGCAAGTAAACTTTAGATCCTGAATTCCAAAGTTACTGATCCATGCAAACTGATTCAATAGCTTTCCAGGATTATTCACCTACTTCATATAGAGTGGTACTTTCTTATCAGATCCAGGAACAAGTTGTCAAAAGCAATGAAAACGAGAGAGAGAGAGCAAAACACAGCAACACCATTCAGACGTATTTTTCAAAACACATTCACGGCCTCAAAATCCCAGTCAGAACTGGTTCACTTCTTTTTCCCCCATTCTTACTGACATTCTCTTTGTTTGGCTGACCAACACCTTGATTGCCCAATTCGACATATAACCAGTTGCCATTCCTAAGCAAAGAATGTTTCTGTGCTAAAACATCTGTAGTGTTCTTCAGGCAATAATTAGCCTATAATTATCTCTCCAGCCAAGTTCCCATAAACAAACATCAGTTTGTTTGCTCTCTCTTCCTTTTCAAAACAAGCTGCTGCTCCAAGTTCAAAGGTCGATTCTCAACTTCACTGCACAGTTTCAAACCAAAAACAAAAAAATGGTGATTGTTTCAACAATAGCGGTTAATGTTAACATGTATTCTGGTAGTGGTAGTGTTAGCACATGTATTGAAATTGTGTTCAGGAGAATTTTCTACCATAGTCTGTAACCTGTCCAATGAGAAGAAGGCATTGCTAGATCTGATTCTTGGGAATATGTTTGGCTAGGTAGATCAAGAAAGCATCGAATATAAAGAACAAAAGCAACATAGAAACAAAATTAGCTGAGTGATAGTAAAGCAAGAATAACAACAAAATGGACACATTTTTGATTGGAAGCGGATTTGTAATGACATTCCTCTGCTGTATCTATTACATACCTAGATCTAAATCTTGGAGTACAGCGGACAAATTCAATGTTTTTAGGTGATACAAATGTTGGAAGCATTATAAACTGTGAGGAAGACAAGGGTAAAACTTCCAAAAGGACCATGACAAGTTGGCAAATTGGTAGATTGGTGGCAGATGAAGTTCAATGCAGGGAAGAATGAGATGATATATTTTCGTAGAAGAGACAGTATAAAATGAGTAGTGCTACTGTAAAAGGGTGTGGAGGAGGAGAGAGACAAAGATAGATAGAAAGATAGATAGTGTTGGAGAGGTGAGGAGGTTGCAGAAGGACTTGGACAGGTTAGGAGAGTGGGCAAAGAAGCGGCAGATGGAATACAATGCGGGAAAGTGTGATTTAATGCACTTTGGTAGGAAGAATCAAGGTATAGACTATTTTCTAAATGGAGAAAGGCTTTGGAAATCTGAAGAACAAATGGACTTAGGAGTCCTCGTTCAGGATTCATTTAAGATTAACATACAGATTCAGTAAGCAGTTAGTAAGGCAAATGTTAATGTTTTGACAGGGCTTGAATACAAGAGCAGGGAAGTACTGCTGAGACTGTGTATGGCTCTGGTCAGTATTTGGGATATTGTGAGCAGTTTTGAGCTGTTTCTAAGGATGGATGCTTTGCTGTTGGAGGGGGTCCAGGTAAGGCTTACAAGAATGATCCTCGGGATGAAGGGCTTGTCATATGAGGAGTGGTTGAGGACTCTGAGTCTGTATTTTAGAGTTTAGAAGGATGAGGTGGGGGGGGTGGGCTTCTGATTGAAACTTACAGAATACTGCAAGGTCCTGGATAAAGTGGAAAAGATGTTTCCACTAGAAAAGACTAAGATCCAAAGGCACGTCCTAAGAGTGATGGTACAACCCTTTAGAACTGAGATGAGAAGGAATTTCTTTAGCCAAAGGATGGTGAAACTATGGAACTCATTGCCACAGAAGCCTGTGGAGGTCATGTCACTGAGTGTAATTAAGACAGATATAGAAGGGTTCTTGATAAGTAGGGGAATCAAAGGTTATGGGGAGAAGGCAGGAGAATGGGTTTGAAAAACATATCAGCCATGATCAAATGACAGAGCACTTAGCTGTGAAAATATGCTTTATCTTTATTTGACTCTTGGACAATGTAATGAGTAGCATAAGTTATTAATTTTAAAATGTAACAATATTTCATTTTACTCTGTCAAACCTTAGTAAGAAGTGATGATATTTAACCCATTGAGTTTGATATTGAGAACTACTGTAGCATGGTGTAATGTTATAACAATAGCCTGGTGTTGCTGGTACAGCTGAAGCAGAAGAAACAGTAGCTATGCTACTGAACTATTAATCTAACAGTGTATATAATACAAAGAAAGTTAATTTGAAATCCATGACCTGGATATTGTATGCCTCGTTGGATTTCTTCTTGCCAGTGGAGCATGTTATAGATGTTGGTTGGCTAGGCTATCAGCTTCTCACTCACTCATCAGCTCACCCCAATTATACAGAGGGTGGGTGGGAACAGAAGTCATCAAACTGCCCACCATATGTAATTAAATAATCCAAAGTCAATTGAAATTGTTAAAATCTCAACTGAACCAATATAACACCGCCCATGCATAGGGCTCTTGTGCCACAGTAGTAGGGCTACTGCCTCTGGATCAGAGCTCCAGATTTAAGTCTCAAATATGCTAGAAATATCTCATAACCTGTACGAGCAGGTTTATTCAAAATACTTATACTGCTCATGCCATAAAATAGTTTATATGGAAAGACCATTTAAACACTTTAGAGTAAGTAAAAATGCTGGACATAAGGGGTGAGAGGGTACTATCATTGGAGAATGCCCCTTGTCCATCAAGGAGCATCCCCCATAGAAGATAGCACCACCCTCTTTCCAGCCCATGGTACTAAACCCCTACAGCCACCACTCACCCTTCTTCCTAATCCATGATGGGCCACAATACCCCTGCCCTGGCACCTTCTTCCTAGGCTTGCTTGCAGTCACGATTGCACTCACTATGGAATGCTGGAGTTCCTGGACTGCTGCAGTCGCCAGGCTATTTGGGCAAGTATCTCCTAAGGGTGGGATTTCCTCCCAGTGAGGGGCAAAGGATCCACTAGGTGTGTGTTTGGCCTGCCCTCAGTGCTTTATGGCGCAGGGCAATCTTCTAGCCAGCCAGTCAACTGTCTGTTTTGCATTTGAATTTTGTTTCAAAGATTAAGTAACTGGAAATACGCTGGTGATGAAAGTCAAACTGGTTCACTATTGTCTTTCAAAGGATCTTCTGACCAATGTGTTTGACTAGTCTAGTTAAATACTCGGTTTGTAGTGTTTTGATGCAATTTAGATCC
Organism: Rhincodon typus; assembly: GCF_021869965.1. Classification (NCBI taxonomy): domain Eukaryota; kingdom Metazoa; phylum Chordata; class Chondrichthyes; order Orectolobiformes; family Rhincodontidae; genus Rhincodon; species Rhincodon typus. The sequence continues at coordinate 56,892,421 of NC_063338.1, read as the reverse complement.
TAGGAATGACTAAAATTAATTGTTATTTATTATAAATCAATAAGCAGGTCAGAAAATTCCATTTCAAATGTCAGAGTAACATTAATTACAGGGTGCAGCACCACGCTTATGAACTTGCAAGACAGCATTGAATTGTCTTCCAAAGCAGTTGGCTGGCTGCACAATAATGATTTTTCCTTCATTAAATTCCAATTTGCATGATGACAGGTACTTGATTTTAAACAGTCAGTGAAAGTAAACGTAAATATGTCACAGACATACTGAAAGTTTTTGTTGAAAGTTAATGAAGCCCAATCACTTGTAAGTGGAGCCTAAGGAATTTTCTGCCTGGTCTCCTCAAGTCCACAGTGTTCATAGTCAATTGAGGATATATAATGATCCCTTGAAGTTTATTGTCAAGGCTGAAATCTTATTGTCAGCCCTGGACCCCCAAAAGGTGCAGAGGATCAGGCCATCTACCTAAAGGGTCCTTCTTAGCAGAAGATGGGTGCCTGGCCTGGTCATGGCTTCTGTCATTCTGTCTGTCTGACCTTGACTAATTCATTCATGTATAGTGAAGGCCCAAAACCTGAAGCATTTTTTTCTTTAATTCAAATATCTTAACATGTGCCTTTTCTCTTTCTCTCTTATCTGTTCTGTAAGTTTTTTCTTTTGAACTGGAGGCCCTCCTATTGACCCTCCAACTTCAATTTTGCATGCTTCATTCTGGATTGGACACCCACCTTCTATCCAATAATTAGTCAATTTTGGGGAAATCAGACATTGTGACTCTGATTTTAAGCTGTCATTGGGGTCCCAAAAGGTAAAATTCTGCACTATATCATTCTTTAGACCTCCTCGCCAAATGTTTTTCTATTAAATCCATCCTCCATTAAGAGATGTCCTCTATTTACCTCTCTGTATGCCAATTGAATACCCCATTTTTCCCCATCAACCCCTCCCTCAACCTTACCTTTGCAAAATAATGCCTGCTTCACCCTCTCTCATTCTTCTCTTTGCCACCTAAAAAAAATCCTTCCGCATCTTTATTCCAGCTACCTGCTCGTTTCTCCCTATTCCCTTCATGTCATCATTTTTATCGACCTTTCTTCCCTCTCCTTTTCCTTTCTCACTTGTCTTCCCATCTTCTCCCCTACCTTTCTGAACTCCTCTTCTACCTCCTTTCTTTTGCACATTGTTAATTGTAATTAATTTGCAGCCTTGCTTTACCCTGGTTCAACACCAATAAAGTATTGCACTGAACGATTAGTAGTAGCCAATAAAGGCAAATTTACAGTGAAATAAAAACAGGTGGAAGAGATCGTATATCATATCATTTAAACCATGTCTGTTTGCTCTGATTATTCCACATCCTGATACAGCACACCACCCTGATAAACGGTGATTTATTTAATGAATCTATACATAGTCTTCTGGTAAACAAATGTCTGCTTCCTTGCATCGAATAACACAATGACATCAGCAGCTTATTCCCAGCAGACTATCATTTTACTCTTCGGTTACCCTTAACAAATGAACATCTATTTGAATATGAGCCATACAAAATTATAAATGTTTATTCACTTAAAAATGACTTGAAGGTGTCTTTTCATATGACACAAGTTTTACAATCAACATATACCCAGCAAAGAATAAAGTGGTATAATCTGAAAGCATTTTTTTTCCAGTGGAAATCCTTGGCAGTTTACTAGTTGATTGGCTGGTGCTAACGTTCAACTCCATGGGTTGACAGTGCTATTTTTAGAAAAATTAATCTTGCATGGTCCACTTATTACCAATCTAACTTAGGTAGTTACAAAGTTATGACTATTCACTTAAGTATACATTATGATCGTGTATTTATATCAGTTGTAGCTGAATGTAAGAAAACAGTCATGGGCGTGATAACAAAAAATAATGAACTAATTCAATAATGTTTATAAGAGAAGTGTTCTGGATTTAACCCTGAAGAGTTGAAAAGTAATTTTGCTTAACAGTCTTGCCCCAATGTCAACAAACGGTTGTATATTAATACTGCTTCAAGTATAGAATCATACCTGCAAGCACACATCCTCCCTATTTACTCAGCTTTGGTCTACAAGCTTCTCCTGCTCTCTCTCCCAGTGATTATTTATTTTGTATCTTTTTTTGTAGCCATTGTTCCCTTCCAGTATATCAGATTTGTAGGATAATTTTAAAATATGATTGCATGAATATAGAATTGTGAAATTGAAATTAATCTGTATTTCCTCTCAAGTATGTGGCATTGTCTTGAGGAAAGACGGTTGTGTTTGCAAATGTGCAGCCTTTGTAACACAAATCAAAGCATTATTTAAAGCAACTGTTTTGTGTTCCTTGTGATTTCACAGAAAGCACTAAATGCAGAGAGCTTGTTGAAGACCCCTAAACTAATTATGGTTTGAATCATTTAATTGATCTACTGTTATTTTTTGTGATTCAGGAAGGATGTTCAGGTTGTGAAAATGCATGTTGTATGGATTTAGAGGCCATGGTTCCTCAGTTCTGTGAAAAACAATACCATTGATTAGTTTCCTCCTGGCAACACTGATTTAAAGATTATGCTGATGCAGCTTGAAAGGTGAAATCAGGGGCTGATCCTTCTTCATATCTTAAGAAATATATATTGTATCTGTTAGACCAGTTGAATCACATTTTATACAACATTGTTATTTTGTTACGGACCAACAATGCATTTTCTTTATAGCCACATGGTCCCAGACTAATTATAAACATAGGTACAACTGAACATAATATATCATTTTTGACATGAATGAAGGAACAATGAGAATGTTTCAATTAAAGCTTAGTGCTGTTCATTAATCATGTAGACAATTTGCAATAAGAAAACAAACTGCACAAGCAAAAGAATGTCAGCCTGCACATTGATACTGTCACTCTTCCAAAAACTCAATGCATTTTTAACAGAAATTACATAAAGTAGATAGTACTCAGGATGTTTATCTTATTGGGAATGAGTTGTGGCATAGATCATTTCTTATGACAAATTGAGTGAAGCAATCATTTGCAGTAATTTACAACACAAGATATAAAGAATTCTGTAAATCATTTGGTTTGCTTGTCTTGAATAGTATACTTTGAACAAACAATCCAGCTTGATATTTTAGTGCAGTGCTGACAGAATACTATTAGTGCTATCAGGGGGAAAGGGTTCTATGTGTCCATGTACGTACAAACCGCCATTATCACAAAAATTATTGTAAAAAAGGATAGCAATGCACTAGCTGGACCATCATTTATTGTCCACCCTTCAATGCTGTGAGAACGTGGTGATCTGCCTTCTTGAACCCACAGTCCATTTGCTGTCTATATGCCAACAACGCTGCTGAGCAGAGAGTTCAAGCATTTTGACCCAACAATGCTGAAGGAACAGCGATATATCTGCAAGTCAGGATGATATGCTCTTTGGAGGAGACTTTGCAGGTGGTGGTTTTCTCAGGTATCTGCTGCCCTTGCCTTTCTAAATGGTAGATGTTGTGAGTTTGGAAGATTTTATCTGATGAACCTTGGTGATTTTCTGAGATACATCTTGTAGATGGCAATCTGCCATCACCTTACTTTTCATGTTTAATTTCCCAAACTCACTTTCTAGAATACCCATGCTAACTTTGTTATGTCTGTTTTTAACAGTGCCTATAGACATTCTTATTATCTGTTTTATTTTTATATTTCCTGCTAGACCTCTCTCATGCTTTAGGTTTCCCCATTTTATGAATCTTTAAGTCATTTTTGCTGTTTTCCTTTTATATTCTTTCCACTCCTCCAACCTGCCACATGACTTTGTGCAATTATGCTTTTTCTTTAAGTTTGGTATTTTTTTTTAGTTAACAAGGGATCCATTCTGTATATTCTAAACTGTTGCCCTAAATGTCTGTAATTACGTCTCTATTGACTGTCATTTAACTTAACTTGCCAGTTTACTGCCCTTGTAATAGCCCTTATTTTAGTTTAAAAATATTAGTCTTGGACCCATTCTTCTTTCCTTCAGATTGAGTGTAAAATTAAATTATATTATAATTGCTGAAATCTAGTTGTGCCTTCACTATGAGGTAATTAGCAACTGCCATCTCATTGCACAACACAATAGTATAGCCTGCTCTCTGATGGGTTCCAGGATTTGCTGTTCCAAGGAACTATTCTGGAAACATTTGTGAAATCCTGATTTAGGTTATCTTTGCCCATTTGATTTTTCCAATCTATGTGTAGACTAAATTCCCTTATGATTATTGCTGATCTTTCTTCCTTTACACTCCACTCTTTACCATGTGATTACTGTTAGCGGGCCTGTATACCTCTTCAAAGAGTGATTTCTTGCCTTTATTATTACTCAGCTCTATCCGAACTATTTTTAAATTCTGGTTTTCTAAATTTCAGACATCCCACTCTATTGTGCTAATAATACAATTAATTTAAAAAGCCACATATCCATCTTTTCCTAGCTTCCTGATCTTCTTAAATATCACGTCTCCTTCAATATTCAGGTCTGAATCTATGTTAAACTATAATCATTACTCTGTGATGGCTGTTTGATTGCACTTGGGGGAGGCTGTGGAGTAGTAGTTAGGTAGCTATTGGTTATTGTTGTAAAAAAACCCATCTGGTTCACTGATATCCTTTAGGGAAGGAACTATGCCATTCCTATCTGGTCTGGCCAATTGTGACTCTAGACCCACAGTGAAGTGGTTGATTCTTAATTACCATTCAGGCATTTAGGTACAGGATGGACAAAAAAATCAAATGCTGGCCTAGCCGCCAAAGCTCACAATTTATGATTTTTTAAAAGAATTCTATTTGCCCTATCAGTTTATCTGTTTGTTTTGAATATAAACATGCATTCAGGTACAGACCTGAATAAAACAGTATTTTGTTCTTTTACTATTTTTGAAACTTTTAGTTTTATCTGTTGATTTGCTTTTAAATTTCTAGTCTCTGATTTTTCTTGTCAGGGTCTAATTCATTTTGTATTTGAATACCCTAGTCCCTTGCCTTGTCTCTGCTTTTAGATTTACAACATCTTTCCAAATTTTAACCCTTGCCCTCACGATTTAGTTTAAAACTCTTTGTAACTTCACTAGTTATATGACTCAGGAGAGCACCAGAATTAAACTGTCCCAACAATATAGCCTCAACTTCCCTCAGTCCCGATGTCAGTGTCCAATTGATTAACCACTTTTCTCACACCAGTCTTTGAGCCGTGCAGAGTTACAGGGAAAATGCACGAAAGTAGATGTGAAGATTGTCAGATCACCAGTGATCCTATTGAATGGCAGAGCAGGCTCAAGGGGATGAATGGCCTACTCCTTATTTCTTATGGTCATTATGGTTATTATGATCTTCCTTTCTTCAATCTTTTTTGTTCCATGACAATTTTCATGAAACTTAGGTAATGAATTTAAGTTTCTGCAAGGAGAGGAGTTGACCAAGAGAGCACTGAAATAGTTGAATCTAGAAGTTACCACAACATGGATGAGAGTTTTTCCAGTAGATGAGCTACAATGAGGCAATACTAAAAGAGGTGGTGGTTGATGGTATTGGTGCTGGAGAAAACATAAGAGTGGAAGATTGTCTTGGGAATCCCATAGGGCAACCTGAGTTTGCGAATAATCTAGTCTGGTTCAGCCTTAAACAGGGACCAGAATGGCTAGGAATGAACCATAGACAATGACCTCTATCTTCCTGATTCTTAATTTGACGAAGATTCTGTTGAGGCCGTATTAGGTGCCAGGAAAGTCATAAAATATTAAGCACAATTCAGGGAACAAGAGAGAAGTCGGAGAGAGGTTGACCAGGGATGCAATAATGAAGTTGTTCTATCTAGTGACTTGTAAGCCATTACAAAGGATTATTGTGAATAACAAGGGCTTTTATTCCATAACAATATTGGTGAAAGTTCAATAGGAACAGATGAATGTCTAGGTTAGGACAACTTACAAAGCATTAAACACTTTTTTAAAATTTTATGACCTTTTTTTCTTGTGAATTATTTGAATAGCAAGAAGAATAACAAAAGTCAGACAAACCTTGCCTCGTGGCTTCCTCCATGAGATCCCTGAACATGTTGCAACTAGACAAAACTAAAACAGCTGTTATGTCTTTTTAGGATATGAGCATCACTGACTAGCCTAACATTCATTGCCCATTCCTAATTGCCCTTGAGATGGTGGTCAATTTCCTCCTGAAACCACTGCAGTACTTGGACCTGTGCCCACCATGTTTGTTGGGAAGTCGGTTCCAAGATTTTAACCTAGTGACAGTGAAGGAACAGTGATATAGTTCTAGGTCAGGGTGATGTATGGCTCAAATGTGAAGTTGTAGATGGTATGGTGAGATATCTGGTAGCTTGTTCTTCTAAGGCATGAAGGTCAGCCATTTACAAGGTGCTGAAGAAGGAGCCAGAATGAGTTGCTGCAATATTTTTTGAAGATGGTAAAACAGTGTTACCACAGTCACCATACTGTAAAGATATGTCTTCTTATTTCTCTGCATTTTTGCTTGATTCTAAAACCTTAAAATGAGAAAAGAACTGCTTTAAAAACCAAAGGTTACTGCATGAATTTGAAAACAAGTAGCTTGAAACTCATTGTAAGCATTGTTTACACAGCTGCTGGTTCAAGTAGCATTAGGAAAAGGTGCAGATCAGCTGGAGATCAGGGTGTGTACAAATGGAGATTCAGCTGGCAACAAGTAGCTAATCAGTCTACAGACCAGTGACTAGTTATCAATGACAGAGGCCTTCTGCCCGCCAACAATTATGTGATTAATTTTCAAATAGATGAACAGCTTGCTGTTGTGAACAAGATAAGGAGAAGGCTTCAGATCTTCATCAGCTTAGGAGCTATGTTTATTCCCTGCAGCCAAACCAATCCTGAAGAAAGCCAGCTTTAGCTTTCTTCTCCTGTTGGTAGAAGCTGTGGCATTGAACGTGTAAGTCAGAGACCTCTAATAAATTCAAACCAGACGCTCTGTGCCTGCTAAAAACCATTGAAAGCATCAGAGAAGGAAGACTGAAAAGCAATATTCTGATCAGTGTCAGAATCTTCTCAGCAGATTCTGTATCTGTAAGGGAAGGTTCGCATGCGATCTGTGAGTGTGTCCTCCAAACCAAGAGATCTGGGTTCAAGCCCCACCTGCTCCAAAGGTGTATAATACTATCTCTGTACAGGTTGGTTAGAAAATATCAGTAAAGAGTTAGAATTTTAACTAAGATTTATATCCTGACAGTTCATAATTGTTTACCTGTAGCTAGAGGATCTATTGGTAATAAATACTAATTTGTGCTGAGTACACAAACCTCATCTGTGCTTTCTGGGTCTAAAAACCAGGTAAATTGGTGAACTTGTGTACCTCTCTAAAAATTCTTGTAAGGCCTCTGAGATTAACTGGGCTTGATTTCCAGCACAATACCCCAGTGAGGCATAACAATAACTATAAAAAACCGGTGATCAAAAATGCCCTCAACCACATCTCTTGTATTTCCCACACTTCTGCCTTCAAACCCCCTCTCCCCAACAAAAATAAAGACAGAGTCCCCCTGATCCTCACATAGCACCCCAACAACCTCCACATCCAGTGTATCATTCGCTGCCACTTCCGCCACCTACAATCCTACCCTGCAACCAAAGAGATATTTCCCTCCCCACTCCTTTCTGCCTTTCGTAGGGACCACTCACTCTGCGACTCCCTTGTCCGCTCCACACTCCCCACTAACCCCACCACCCCCGGCACCTTTCCCTGCAACCGCAGAAAGTACTACACCTGCCCCTACACCCACCCACCCACCCCAACCCCTACCTCACCTCCATCCAAGGCCCAAAGCAAACCTTTCATATCTGACAGTGGTTCACCTGTACATCCTCCAACTTGGTCTACTGTATCCGTTGCTCCCAATGTGGCCTCCTCTACATCAGTGAGGCCAAGCGTAGACTCTGGGACCATTTCGTGGTGCATCTGCACTCTGTATGTAACAAACGACAACACCTTCCAGTCGCCAACAATTTTAACTCCCCCTCCTACTCCCTGGGTGACTTGCCTATCCTGGGCCTCCTCCAGTGCCACAATGACACCACACGCAAACTGGAGGAGCAGCACCTCATATTCCACTTCGGAACCTTACAGCCTGATAGCCTTAACGTAGAATTCACCCGTTTTAAAATCTCCCCACTCCCCGGCCTCATCCCATGTCCAAACATCCCTCTCATCCCCGCCCTCTCACTTCCTTGACCTGACACAACCTGTCCATCTTGTTCCTCATCTATTCGCCCTACCCTTCCCGCTGACCAATTCCTGTTACCCCCTACCTGCATTCATCTATTGCCATCCCACCTACCTTCCCCAGCCACACCCCTCCTCTCTCTATTTATTTCCCAGATGCCTTCCCCGTCCCCATTTCTAAAGAAGGGTCCCGACCCAAAATGTCAACTTTCTTGATGATGCCTGGCTTGCTGTGTTCCTCCAGCTCCACACTGTGTTGTCTCTGACTCCAGGATCTGCAGTTCTTGTTATCTCCAAAGGATATAAATGTTGGATTTTTGGTTGTGTGATACCTTTTCAAATTGTGATTATGTAACACTGTATTGTATATTACCCATGGCATTGTGCCTAATTGTCAGGCAGTGAGTGAATGGAGATGAAATAACAAGACTGCCCTAGCCCTTAGTTTCGCCATTTCTATAATCTATCACTTTATAAATATATTCAGTGTGACATTTATAAATTTAATCATGAGCTTCCAGTTTTGAAACCTTCATCTTGGCTCCTTTCGGTCACATGTTGCTTCATCATGCAAGTTGAGAAGTAATCTTGAACAGTTAAAAATGTCAACAGAAGTACCATTAAATAACGTACAATGGCCATCCTGTAGCTCAGCTTACGTGAGTAAATAAACATGTATTCTGAATCCAGGTCATGTACGAAGTTTCTTTTCAAAGATGTTGGCATGTCAAGTCTTCCAGTTTATAATTTTCATTTTGAATCTCTGCCTGGCTGTGATATACATATGCAGTAGGATGGTCAGAGTACCTTGAATGAGGAACAGTATCTGGGCAGCAGCATGCAAGAAAACACTGTGGCATCCAAAATTTGCACACCTACTTGACATAGCTTGGTAGCTTTACTTTGGCAACATGTTCATAAACATCTTTTGATTCAGCTGCTGGACTGGTAGTGTCTGGCTGATTAAGTATTTAATCTGTGTACTTCCACAGCATTATGACTGCAAGGATGTTCTGGAGTGTCAACCAGGACAACTCTATTCTCCCACATTATTTGGGGCTGTTCCTGAAATTGCTGAATTCTCCACTCAGTATTCCACTGCTTCAGATCCAAACATAAATGATATGAACCCTTGAGATTTTTTTTTGAGAATCAAAATCACCTGCCCTGGAAATACTGCTTCTAAATTACAAGATCCACTTGATAGGTAGATTGAATTCCAGAGCTTGCGTGGAATATATAAGGCATTTACCAGAACGTGAAACAGGAATAATGCTGCAGAATATTTGTGAACACGGGACTTCTGCTGCATGAGAGAATTGCCTTCAGTTATGTAGCAGCACACTGTCATCACTTCGATTGACTGCCATCACAATGAAGAGAATGTTCAACCTGCCACAGCTTTATATTTTCAAGTTTAGTTTATTTGACATATTTGAGGTGGTGACATTTGTGAGGCCCTAGTGGTATTATCAATGCAGTGGGACCCAGGTAATGTACTAGGGATCTACGTTCAAATCCTATTGTGGAAGATGGTGCAATTTGAATTCAATGAAAAAAATCTGGAATTAATGATGACCATGAAATAAATGTCAATTTTCATAAAAGCCCATCTGGTTCATAAATATCCTGTAGGGAAAGAAACTACTGTCGTTACCTCTGTGCCTACATGAGTCCAGAACAACAGCAATGTGGTTGATACTTAACTATCCTTGGGCAATTAAGGAATGGTCAATAAATGCTTAGCCTAGCCAGTGATGCCCACATCCCCTGAATGCATTTTTAAAAATGTTACATCATTATACTTCAGAAGACTGTAGCCCATGTGATGGGTAAAGTTTAAGAATCTGTTGATAATATTGTGAAACCTGCTCAATTTCGAACCAACTTATTTGGTTTTTTGGGAACTCTCTATAAGTGAAAGAGTCATTGTGTCACTGGGGATCATTGTTCAGAAAGCACAGGCCTCAGAGCTTGCTGATAATTATGGATTTTCTGGCTGAAACAAGTTGCCACTAAATCATCTCAGTCAACAGAAACAGGACTATCATGCCATACTGTAACTTCTTGCTCTGTGATGTATTAAACTGATCAAACATAAACAATGGCTGCTCTAAGAAGAATGTATACATTTCAAGCAGTCCAATTTTCATTGTCGTTTTAGGTGATAGCTGTCAATCTGTTTTTTTAAAAAAAATCACATCTTCATTACATCTAGCTTCATTTCTATTAGTATCACACAGGTTTTCATGCTTGTGTTAGTATTGAGTGTGTCCCACTTGGACCATTCCCCATAGCATGCCAGCTCATGTTTACTTATGTATATTACTCTCTGCATAAGTATACAGTTTAAAAGAAGGAAGATGCCATTAAAGTGAAGTCAGATTTAGTTACTGCCACCCAAGGACCATTTGTGTTACCAAGCAACTGCAAAGGCTGCTGGGGTAAGGATTCTGAAGTGACTTCAGGCAGTCATTTGGTTAAATTACATACATTCCAACATTACTCTGCCAACTTCCCTCCAAGTTTTAAATTCACCCCAGAATCACTCTAACACAGAACCTGTGATAGCAGTGTGGTGCAAAATATTGCAATAATATCTACATTAAGGCACAGACTGAAATAATTGCTTCCCAACAAAATGCTACCTTGACAAAGAATATGGTATTGTATTACCAAGAGGGTGTATGAAATCAAAATGTGAGATTTGTGTGAAATTATACAACAGAAAATATCTAACTGAAACTATGAGGCTGTAGAGTAAATCAAAAGGTTAGAATTCTGTTAAGAATATGAATTCATTGCGGATCATAGAATAAAATGGTACAGAGGGAGGTCTTTTGACCCATCATGCCTGTGCTGACTCTTTGAAAGTACTATCCAATTAACTCTACACTCTTGCTCTTCCCCCAAAGCCTGCAAATTGTTTCTTTTCAAGGAAGTATCCAATTCCCATTTGAAATTATTGAAGTTGCTTCCAGTAACCTTTCAGACAGTACAGTTAGGAAGATCTTTTCTGGCACATTGGCAATTGTAATGCTAATGTTTGTGATGGACAACAAAAGTGATATGAAGACTATTTATAGCAATTCTGACATAGTCTAAAATGGATGCCCATATTAATTGGGAATAACTTGCCCTAGATAAGAAAGCATGCACAGAAACCATCCAAGAACGTGCCTCTCACTTCCGATTGCTGATGTTGAATGTGTAAATCAGTGGAAGACTCACCCCTAATAAAATCTTTTAGATATTTAAACTTATGTTACTCCACTTCTTTTATTTTCCTATTTTGTTTAATTTGAGTTTTATTGTATATGTGGATAATAACATTAAGTGCTATTGCTAGGAACATGGAGGAACATGAACATCCCAGTCAGCTGGCAAAAAAGAGCTTCAGTTCAAGTCCTAACCTCCAAAATTCCACACAGAATCATTAAGCTGACAATTTAATTGAAAATCATCTACCTAATAATTGTCTAGGAAGTATAAGTTTGAATCCCTTTAGCAAAATCTACATTTCAGCTTTTAACTCCATTTTTATCTCCTTGGAGTTTGTTAGCATCTGACAACCCTTTGCAAATCAAAATGTAATGTGGAAATCATACTTGACAAATCTACTGGATTTTTTCAAGTGTACAACTAGTAAAGTTGATAGGAAGGAGTCACTGGATGTGGTTATGTAGATTTTCAGAAGGTTTTTGATAAGGTGACACAGAAGAGATGACATGTAAAATTAAAGTACTTGAAAATAGGGATAATGTACTAAGATGGATAGAAAACTAGTTGGCAAATATGATACCAAGATTAGAAATAAACACGTCTTTTTCTGAGAGAGAGTGACTAACGGGGTACTGCTGGGATCAGTGCTTGAACCCCAGCTAATGATGATGTATGTTAATGATTTCATTGAGGAAACTAAAGGGTGATATGGTGGCTCAGTGGTTAGCACTGCTACATCACAGTGCCAGGGGCCTATGTTCAACTCCATCCTCAGGTGACTGTGTGTTGTTTGCACATTTTCCCCATGTCTGCATGGGTTTCCTCTTACAGCCCAAAGATGTGTAGGCTAGGTGGATTAGCCATGGGAAATGCAGTGTTATAGGGTAAGGAGTCTGGACAGATGCTCTTCAGATGGTCACTGCAGACTCGATGGGCCAAATGGCCTGCTTCCACACTGTCAAGATTCAATGATTCTAAATGTAATATCTCAAGATTTTCAGATCTGGGTGAGCTGTGAGAGTGCTTCAGTATGAGTTGAACAATTACTGGCTGAGGTCTCCATGAAGGTCCCACCTTTTCAACCTCATCTCTTGTGTTGGGTCTCTTAGTCATCTCTCTCTAATAAGTGAGCAATCCTGTGGAATTATGATGAATTTACCTTTCAATGTGCATACACATAAAGGATCCACTTTGGTAGCAAAAACAGGATGGCAGATTATTACTTGAATGGCAATAGATTTGGAAAGGGTAAGTGCAAAAAGACCTAGGTGTTCTTGTATACCAGTCATTGAAATAAGCATGCCGGTACAGCTGGTACTGAAAAAGGAAAATGGTATGTTTCCCTTCACAGCAAGATGGTTAGAGTATAGGGATGTCTTACTGCAATTGTACGGGCCCTTGGTAAGAGGAAGTGAGAGGGAAAGCCTTGTGGGAAGTTTTCAGGCCACACTTGAATCCAACAGTACTGCCTTCTATTTATAAGTGGAAGGTGAGAACAAATTGAGGATTTGGGAGGCCAAAGACACTGAAAACCAATAGGAACAGTCCTGACATAAAATTAACATCAGCAGGACTTGGCTGTCAGGCTGATCCCTGTGTGGGCTTCCCAACCCAGAAATCAAATTGTTTATTATGGTACTGATTAACTGAGCCAGAAGCCTCATCATTCTATATACAATATGGATGTATTCCAGCCTCAGAATGACATGGGCAATGGTAAGAAAGCTGGGAGAGTATGGCAAGATTGAAATGAGATTCTCATGCCAAGAGAAAAATGTTCACTATTTTCTCTTAGATTTTAACAACTAGTTGAAGGAATCTTACTTGTAAGCAGCCTGGGAACCTATTTGTAGCATCTCATTATTATTTAATCTCACCTCATTACATGCTGGTTGCTGTTATCCCAGCTACGAGTAAGATGTTAGACAACACCAATTGAAAGTCAGAGTGGTAACTAAGTAGCTGCAACACAATGGTGTCTTCTCCAGGCCCTCATGTCAGCCAGCATGTGCTTCAACCAAACAGCCATGTCTAAAAACCTAAGGGAAGTCATCCTTAATCCAGTCAAGGGGATGATGGTCATGCAGAGAGCTGGTCCATCCTCAGTCAGGAAAGGTGGTGAGGTGTCCCAACTGAGTGGATAGGAAGCAGAGAGGACAGAGAGGTTGAGTAGATTGGGGGTGGGAGTCAGTGGTGGGGCCTGGGTGAGAGCCGTTGAGAGAAGATGCTGCATGCAATATTAAGATTGGTCAACCAAAAGCCTTGTGTGGGAAGAAGGTACCATAGCAGGGTGAATGTGAGTGTGACGTAGCAGATAGAAGATGATGGCATTTACTCATGAGGAGCTCAGAAGGTCATTAACCTCCTTTGGCATGGCTGCTCGTTCCCCTGAACAGTAGACACCACGTTGACCCGAGTGGCTACTTCAGACCAAGCTGGTAGTGTCTGGTACCATAGTATCCCCTGGTGGTCCTGTGGAAAGAGTATGACCATCTTCTTCAGCATCCCATACACTTGGACCTCCAGGTCCCAGTCTGCAAAACAAACTTGCCTCTCTCAACCATGTTGTTTGGAATTATACAGAAACACACTGTGAAAGACAGTTCCTGGACTGTAGTGTTTGAAATGGTGCATAGCTGGGGTTTAAATATGGTGCCTCCAAGATCCCAGCACCAACAAATACTACCACCTCTGCTGGCCACATGATTCCACAACAGTAGTGCCTTACACAATTAATGACGTGCACAGTACAACAATGTTTGAGAAATGTCACCAGAGCTAACTGAAGGAGATCCTCAATGAAACTCCCTGAAATTGACGTTTAGCCAAAATACGGGAAAATTCAGCCCATATTTTCTGAGCTTGTTCTAGGCCAAAACTGCCAGGAAATTCAGAGTCGTGATTGGTCTAAAAATTATAATGTACATTGATGGATGCCTTTTCTATGCTGTTCTGTGCTTTCATAGCCATTGTTATCAATTGCAATTGTTATTCATAAAAAAAGTTAATGTATGTATTAAAGGAACACAGGCAGGATTTTATGCTGATACATTCATAACATGTTCAGAAGAAATCTAAATTTTGTTTTTAATTACATTAGCTTCCCTGGTTATTCAAAATTAGTTTTCCGCAATTTAGCAATGCTATTAAAACTGCTGTACATCGTCATGTTGCAAAACTGAAGTTCTAGCCTTGCAATAAAGTGTTATCAAATGTTTTCACTATGTCTCTCAGCAGCATTCCTATAATACATTCCTTTCACTCTGCCGTTACTCTAAGGAATGCCTTGTTTAATACGTGTACTGGTCAATGCAGTGTCACGTGGTCTGCATTTTCCTTGAGTAAGGACACTATTTATGATGCTGCTGGATACTACTAGTCTGCCTGGCAATTCATATTACTTCTCTTCAAAATGGATGAATGAGAGGTGACTTCCTGAAGCAGTTTAGAGAGCCCTCTGGTGGCTGGAAATATGCCATTTGATTTCTCTGTGCTGCAAAATGGTGTCTTATTTTCTCTTCAGGCAAAAGAAAGGAATGATAGATCAGAAGTGTACGACAGAAGAAAAACTGCTTCCATTTCCCACATGAATTAATAATTTAATTAGTGAAATTTTGACTCTTGTACAGTGCCTTTAATTCATTTACCTGAGCCTTAAGCATGTCAAACCTCCCAAAGATCATTTCTACATGATACATCGAAGTTAAGATTAATGAAATAGTAGACAGATGCTTTTTCTTCGAATAAAATTCATCTGATGAGCAAGATTTCTAATTTACTGGATTTCATCTTGAAACTTTGCAGTTGCATTTTTTATGATAATTCTGTAAGGTTAACCTTTTTTTTGCTTTCCTAGCATGACAATATATACTGTTGTATTTGAGATTCTCCCATTATAAAGCTGAGGCCACCAAGCCATTTTAAACAAAGGGCTGGTGGTCCATTTTTAGCAGGTAATTTAACTATAACAAGTTTGTTCTCAACTAACATCATGGAAAAAATGATAATTTATCTTGCATGTTCAAATTGTTGTGACATAATCATACTGACATGTAAAGAGCATTGAATATCATAAACTTGTATAAATTGATATATTCCCTTTGACAATATACATGATTATGCTTTCCTGTTTCCAGCACTTTTCCTTCTTACCTCTGAGGAACAAAGTCAATAATAGAGAAGGTACAGCAGAGACATTTCTTCAGAACATCGGCTAATGTCAGCACTGGATTTCAGTCTCAGTCTTATAATAGTGATAACTTTATTTAGGAAAAGAGAATTAAGAATAGTATTGACAGACACAGAAATGCTACAGAGATGGAAAAAGAAACAACACTAACTCATGGCTAATGTACAGCACCAGGAGTGGACAACTTCCTTTAACTATTTCATTGGTAAATTACATTGCAATAAGTAAATAGTGGATATCAAGAACGCTATTTGTGAGTACTTGTATATTTGAAGGAAATGGAAGCAAGGGCTGTTATTGTTCATCGTTGGCAAAGTGAATGGGACAATGTGAGCATTTGGGTTTAGTAGGATGGGACAGGCTTTCATCAGGTTAATTCTCAGAAGACAATATGAATGGAAATGTTGACAAGATTGGAGCTGGGTGGATGACACTGCTGGATGATGTTGACTTGATAAACCCTTTGGAAAATTCCAACAGAAATAACGAGACAGCCATGAGGCTATTAAAGGAAGATTCAAACCTGGAAAGGCAGAAGTATTGTAATGTGTTGGTTAGAAATTTAAGACACAGGAGCAGAAGTTAGGCCATTCGGCCCATCGAGCCTGCTCCGCCATTCAATCGTGGAAGGTAAGTTTCTCAACATCATTCTCCTGCTTTCTCCCCATAACCTTTGATCCCCTTGAAAATCAAGAACCTATCTATCTCAGTCTTAAATGTACTCAATGACCTGACCTCCACAGAATTCTGTGTCAATGATTTCCATAGATTCACCACTCTCTGGCTGGAGAAGTTTCTCCTCATCTCTGTTCGAAAAGGTCTTCCCTCTAAGGTTGTGCCCTCAGGTCCTAGACTCCCCTGCTAATGGAAACATCTTCCCAACGTCCACTCTATCCAGGCCTTTCAGTATTCTGTAAGTTTCGATTAGAACCACCCCCCCTCATCCTTCTAAACTCCATGAAGTATAGACCCAGAATCCTCAAACATTCCTCATATGTTAAGCCTTTCATTTCTGGGATCATTCTGGTGAACCTCCTCTAGCCCCATTCCAGGAGCAGTACGTCCATTTCTGAGGAATGAGGCCCAAAATTGTTCACAATACTCTAAATGTGGTCTGACTAGAACCTTATAAAGCCTCAGAAGTACATCCCTGCTTTAATATTCTAGTCCTCTTGAAATAAATGCCAGCATTATATTTGCCTTCCTAACTACCGACTCAACCTCAACCAAAATCTTGCACTGAGACTCCCAAGTCGCTTTGCACTTCAGATTTCTAAAATTTCTCCCTAATTAGAAAATAGTCTACGCCTCTATTCTTCCTACCAAAGTGCATGACCTCATACTTTCCCATGTTGTATTCTACCTGCCTCTTCTTTGCCTGCTCTCCTAACCTGTCTAAATCCTTCTGCAGTCTCCCTGCCTCCTCAATACAACCTGTCCCTCCACCTATCTCTGTATCATCTGCAAACTTAGCCAGAATGCCCTCAGCTCTTTCATCTACATCATTAATGTACAAAGTGAAACGTTGTGGTCCCAACACTGACCTTTGCCGAACACCACTAGTCACCGGCTGCAACCCTGGCAGCCTTTTATCCCTACTCTCTCCTTTCTGCCAGACAGCCAATCTTCTATCCATGCTAGTATCTTTCCCCTAAGACCATAGGCTCTTATCTTACTCAACAGCCTCCTGTTCAGCACCCTGTCAAAGACCTTCTGAAATTCCAAGTAGGTAACATCCAATGGCTCTCCTTGGTGTAACCTACTCGTTTCCTCCTCAAAGAATTGAATTTGAAGGGAAAATAGAGGGGAGAAATGAAAGATGATATAATTGGGTGGCAAAAGGGAAGGAAGTGAGAGAGCCTGAGGAAATCCAAAAAAATGAAGTACAAGAAAAAGAAGAAATAGAAAGTCTTGAATCTGGAGCATAGTCAAAATATATATGTAATTGGACACAAGTAAAATCAGGTTTCATGGCATGGCAGACATCAGATGAGATTACTTTTTATTATAAACAGAGGACATGAAGGAGACAAGACGAAGCCGTCTTAAGTTAATTGTCTGATATCTGGTGGTGGGATTAAATTGCCTTGTAGACAACACTGAATCTAGTCGAGCATCCACAACTCCAGTTCCAGGTTCAGAGACAGTTGTATATTGTGCAGAAAACAAGTTATCATCTCAATCTCGTGATTTGTTTTGAATACTTGTAATTTTATTTATCGCAGATAGCATTATCCCATTAAACTATTGGCTAAGTTCTGTAAAACTTGCAATGGAAAAGACAGACTCAGGTAGTAAGAGAAAACACAGATTAAAGCATCCAGACAACCCATTTGGTCACAGCTATTGCATTATTCAATCAGTGTCTTTAAGGTCTGTATCATCTAATGGTCATTTTATAAATAAATTTGAGAAAGCATTGTCAATTATTAATTGCAGAAGGAACTGCCAAAGGAAACACAAGCTAGGTTTGTCTGAGACACAGCTCTGGAACTCAGTGACAGAAAAGTTAAACTAATCCTGCAAATGATATAAATTTTAATGGTTACAAGGAATGTCTTTTGTGAAGAAGGGTATGGAAATACAACATGTGAGCAGGCTCACCTGACACTAACAGTGAGGTGTAATTCAAGATGCTTTAACTACTGTGTCTCAGAGTATTGTTCTAACTGTGAAATTTACATTGCAATATTGAGTAATTAATATTACATGAATCAAAGACTGTTCACTCTCAAAATTTATTTAATTTTAGTCAATTGTACTGAAGGACTGTGCTACTGTTTCATTTTTAATTAGTTGTAATGCTTGAAGTAAGGAAACTTAATGTTGAAAAATAGAACGTTTTCTCAATGTTAGGCTTCCAAGTGCAAATTCTTCCTTTACTTACATCATTCGATTAAATGGGTTTGTTTTCTTTATTAATCAACAGGGTTCTTTACTAATTAACAGGCTTCCCTCTGGATGGGAGGGTATACTGTGAGGAGGATGCCGAGAAGCTTCGATGCACTTTGGACAAATCAAGCAAGTGGGCAAATACATAACAGATGCAGTATAATGTCAACAAATGTGAGGTTACCACTTTAAAAGCAAAAATAGGCAGGTAGATGAATATCTGAATGAGGATAGATTTGGAAAGGGGAAGGTGCAATGAGATCTCAGTGTCCTGATACACCAGCCATTGAAAGTAAGCATGCAGATGCAGCAGGACAGTGAAGAAGGCAAATGGGATAAAAACCAAAGTTGCTGAAAAAGCTCAGCAGGTCTGGCAGCAACTATGAAGAAAAATATCAGAGTTAATGTTTGGGGTCTGGTGACCCTTCCTCCTGTTCTCAGGAAGAGTCACCGGACCCGACATGTTAACTCTGATTTTTTTCGTCACAGATGCTGCCAGACCTGCTGAGCATTTCCAGCAACTTTGTTTTTGTTCCTGATTTACAGCATCTGCTGTTCTTTCAGTTTTTGTAAGGCAAACGGTATGTTGGCCTCCATAGAGTGAGAGGATTCGAGTACAGGCGAAGTATTGCTGCAGCTGTACAGGGCTTTACTGAGACCACACCTATAATTTCAGATGCAGTTTTGGTTTCCTTATCTGAGGAAAGATATTCTGGCTATTGAGGGAGTGCAAAAGAAGGCTTACTGGACTGATTCCTGCGATGGAGGGATACTTGTAGCGGGGGAGTTTGGATCAGTTAGGATCATTTTCACTGGCGTTTAGGAGAATGAGCAGGATCTCATAGAAATCTATAAAATTCTAACAGGATTAGACAGAGTAAAAAAAAGGAAGGATGTTCTTGATGACTGGAGAGTCCAGATCTAGGGATCACAGTGTAAGGATAAAGGGTAGGCCTTTTAGGACTGAGATATGGAGAAATTTCTTTACCCAGAGAATGTGGAATTCTCTGCCACATGAACTGTTGTGGCAAAAATATTGAAGACTTCCAAGAAAGATGTAGATATCGTTCTTTGGATTAGAGTGATCACTGGATATGGGAGAAAGTGGGAATAGGATACTGTGCTGGATGACCAGCCATAGTCATATTAAAAGATACAACAGGTTCAACTGGCCAAATAGCCTACTCCTGCTCATCTATTCTCCTTTTCTGTGTAGCAACTTCTGCATCTTTAGTGTAAAGGAAATAATTTGTTCTTTATACAAATCAAATCTTCAAGTCAGCAGGAGTGCTGTGTGCATTACTGCTGCCCACAAATATTTCTGCATACTTGCCTATTTGTAATGGATCTTCTAATCCCAGTTGATAAAGAAATGGACAGTGCAATATCTCCCATATAACTCCTGTGAGCAGAATAGATTCATGGAAAGAGAGGAGATGAACCTCTGCCCTAACTCTCTCCCAATGCTGGAGCTGCCATAATCTTGAAATTGGTGGATGGATGAGTGGATGGATGAGTTTACTGAGTAGGTACTTGTGTTGGAGGGATTGGCTCATGGTTTGGGATTGTAGTGGGGTCAGGAAGGGGGTAGTTGAATAGGTGGGATAGTTGCATAGTCAGGGCTAATTAAGTGGTTAGGTGGACGAGATTAGGGGATCTCAGGAATGGAATTACCCAGCTGTTTTAAACTGCCTAACATTTCTTGGGTAACTATCAAATGAATTATCATGCACCTTTCCCAAATTTCCACACCTAACTTCAGGTTCAGAGACAAGCATGTAAGATCCTAGCTAATGGAGAATGACATTATAAGTTTAATTTGCTGTTGAATTCCCATGGATGTCAACATATCAGAAGTTCCACATGATCTTGATATACATCATCCATCGCATAAGAAATAGGAGCCTGCATAGACTATTCAGTTCATAGAATTCCCACAGCCATTCAGCCTAACAAGTCCACTCCAACCCTCTGAAGAGCATCCCATCCAGAATCATCCCCCTCCACAATCCCTGTAACCCTGCATTTCACATGACTAATGCACCTAACCTACACATACTTGAACGTTAAGGGCAATTTAGCATAGCCAAACCACCTAATCTGCATATATTTGGACTGTGGCAGGAAACCAGAGCACCCAGCAGAAACCCACACAAACACAGGGAAAGCATGCAAGCTCCACACAGTCAGTTGCCCCATGTTGGAATCAAACCTGGGTCCCTGGTCCTGTGAGGCAGCAGTGCTAACCACTGAGCCACCATGGCAGCCCAAGCCTGCCCTTCCATTTTATATGTTCTTGACTGATGTGCCCCAGGCCTCAGCTCTTTTCTCATGCCAGTGCTCATAAGCCTCAACACATCAATATTTCAAAAAGATATCTGCTTTCTATTTAAATAATTTCAATGACCTAACCTTCACACTTCTCTGGGGTAGAGAATTTCAAACATTCTCTACCGTCTGGGAGAAGAAATTTCTTTGCATCTCACTTTTAAATGAGTCTCCCCTTATTCTGTAACTATATCCCCTCGTTCAAGATTATCCCACAAATAAAAACATCTTCTTAACATTTGTCCTGTCAAGACCCTTCAGAATCTTAAATGAGAAATCTAAATGCAGCTAATTATTTCAATCTTGACTTTACTAAAAGGCTAGGGCAGAATCTTACCAGGCTTTGATCGACGTGGCCAATGGTGAGATAAGTGATAGAATCAGGCAGGCTGTTCAGCAGGTCCAGGTCATGTCAAGATCATTTTGTTGCATCTTATAAACTCGTCCAAGTATCATGATGAGATTCAATAAATGTGGAGCTGGTAAAACTCAGCAGGTCAAACAGCATCCAAGGAGCAGGGAAGTTAACATTTCAGGCTGAAACCCTTCGTCAGGGCTGGGGAAGGGGAGGGGAGCCCAGAAATAAACAGGGGGTGGTGGGGGGGTGCAGGTGGTATGGGGCTTAGGGGGAGGGAAGATGTGATGGAGATGGGTGGATGCAGGTAGGGGGTTATTATGGTTGATCAGTGGGAAGAGTGGAGCAGATAGGTGAGTAGGAAGATGGACAGGTTGGGGGTAAAGCGATTTTGAAGCTGTTGAAGTCAATATTCTGGCCATTGGGCTATAAGCTCCCAAGGTGAAAAATCAGGTGTTGTTCATCTCCTCGATATAGAGGACACCGCATTGGGAGCGACGGATACAGTAGATGAAGTTAGATGAAGTGCATCCGATGTTGTCTCCTCTAAATTGGAGAGACAAAACGCAGACTCGAGGACCCGTTCATGGAGCACCTGCAATCTGCATGCAGCAACCAACCTGACCTTCCAGTTGCCATCCACTTTAACTTCCCTTCCCACTCTCCTGGTGACATGTCCATCCTCAGCCTCCTCCACTGTCAGAGTGAAGCCAAATGTAAACTGGAGGAACAACACCTGATATTTCACCTTGGAAGCTTACAGTCCAATGGCCCAAACATTGGCTTCACCAGCTTCAAACTCGCTTCACCCCCAACCTGGCCATCTTTCTTCTCACCTATCTGCTCCACCCTTCTCACTGACCAACCGCAATAATCCCCTACCTGTATCCACTAATCTCCATCCCACCTACCCTCCCCCCCAGCCCCACCCCCTATTTATTTCTGGGCTCTCCTCCCACTCCCCAGTCCTGACAAAGGGTTTCGGCCTGAAATTTGACTTCCCTGATCCTCGGATGCTGTCTGACCTGCTGTGCTTTTCCAGCTCTAAATTTATTGACACTAGCTTCCAGCATCTGTAGCCCTTACTGTCTCCAAGTGATACGATGAGATTTTCAGGAGTGGGGAGTTCCCACTTCATGCTCATTATTATTTCTTAAATGCCTTATTAAAAGCCCAGCATAGTCATGGTGCACACTCATTTTGAGCTGATCAGGTTGCTAATTAGCATTCCTGCCTTTCATTACCTTTTTGTACCTTGCCCCCTTGGCCAAAGATATCAGCATCAAATTACTGCAGTATCACTGTGCCTTTTAGTGCAGACTCAAAACCAATAGGTTTGTCATGGTTGTAAACTCATCTCAGTCCAGTTCAGGGGAAATCCTGGATCGGTCAGTCAAGGGCAATCTCCAGTACCAGTCCAGGTCATGTTTCGGGGTAATTAAAGTCAGGAACTTCTGCTCATAAGGAGTGAGGAGCTGAATGACAGGCAGTACACCACTTGTCTTGACCCTGTAGACTGTTTACTCCTGGAATGAGACACAGGTATTACGGGAGGTGAAAGTAGAAGGCATGGCATATTACTGTTGATGTATGAGGGGCGGTTTCCTGTGTGAGTGAGAAGGCAGTGTAGAGGGATTAGGTGAGAATGTGGGGGTGATCAAAGCTAATGGCATCGACTGGGAAGACTTCCAAGAAGGTAATGTATAAATTTAAAGGTTCACTATAGGTAAGACACTGAGCCTGAGACTGACTGTGTGAGGATTGACCACTGTTTCCTTTTATTGTATGATAAATAACAATTGCACAAGGAGGTGAAGTTTTCTTTGACCACACCCAGAGTGCATAGGGTGCATTTCTTTCTGTAATAGAGGACGCTTCACTTTTCAGTGACATGAGAGTCTCCAGAGGGCAACAGCATCACACAGACACAGATACATTAAACATTAATCTACCACCAATCCTGGCCCCAAGAAGTCTTAATCACATCATGCAGTATCAGGAGTGAATCCCAGTCATGACTGAAATACACAAGGAAGCAATGTATTGTGACTTGGAAAGATTCAACCTAGTTGCCAAAATTACAATTACCTTTCAAGTTAATATATTATGACCCCAAGGGCTTTTGTGTCCAGAGGGTCGAGACATGCTAACTCTGTCCAGCCCGGAGGCAGATGAATGCTCCCTGGTTTGAATTCCCACAGAGCTGAGGGTGGCAAGCAGAATAAGAGGTTGAAGGCCTGCCACCTCTGAGTGTCCTGAGAGGAGATTTCTGAGGGCCTCAATCTGGTTCCACCTCTGCTGGGACCCACTGCCACTGCTCTGTTTCTTTGTAAGGAATGAGTACTTGGATTGGGGTGAGGATCCATTATCCTATTGTCACCTTGCCATTGGTACGAGAGTGATAGAGTGTCAGCAGGCTCTGACAGTGCTGGACCTGGATCTCCATGGTAGCCATCAACCTGTCCAGGCATAACACAGTGTGGAGCTGGAGGAGCACAGCGGACCAGGCAACATCAGAGGAGCAGGAAAGTTGAAGTTTCGGATCAGGACCCTGCCTGAAACGTCAACTTTCCTACTTCTCTGATGCTGCCTGGCCTGCTGTGTTCCTCCAGCTCCACACTGTGTTATCTCTGACTCCAGCATCTGCAATTCTTACTAAACCTGTCCAGGCATTTGCCTGGATGGTATCAACAGAATTGGTGCAGTCGTACAACCTTTGTGTATGTTTTCCTAGTTCCCCTGCTTCCTATCACTTTTTAAAATTGAAGTAAAGTCTAAAATAAGAAATAAAGTTTGAATAAAGTTGTAAATTGCTGACACCCTGAGGTACTCTCCTCTGGAGCTGAGCAGGTGCCTGGTTTCCACAGCCCTCTGAGTGCTGTCAATGACCTGGGCCATGGATGCAGAGAGATTAGAGTTGGGAGTGCCTGCTGCAAGGATGCAGCTCTTATTTGATCATCAGCTGGTGCTCCTGACTCTAATCTCACTAAGGTACTGACTGAGGTGTTAGTATCTGAGCTGAAAGAGGGTGCATGAGACAGTCATGTTGGTGGTTCCGCTGAGGCATCTGCACTTTATTCCACAGAGGTGAAGGACAAATACCTTGTGGTACCACCAATTTGGCTGCTGACACCATGTCAATGGCAGTAGTACCTGGAAGTCACAAAAGAAAGAATACATTGGGAACTAGGGTAGAAGTTTACTTGCTCAAACAATACATTCAGTGTGGCAGTAATAGGAAAGTGACACAGAAATGGATAATGCTTCTTACTTGACTGCTAGGACAAAGAGCTTTCAGCATCTCTGCAGGTGCTGACCCAGTCCTTGGATGCCAGGGCCATAACTCTGTCTTCACAGGTGCTGAGGAATTGAATATTGGGCATCCCACCAACTGTCTTGGCTGGTTCCACCTGATTATAAGCCAATTTCTCCTGGAAGGAGACAAAGGGGTGGGAATAAGTGAAATGAAAGTGGCTGGCAAAGCTGTTAGAGTTGATGTAGTTGAGGAAAATCTTTTGAGGTGTTCCAAGAGTGAGTTGTAGCCAGTGGAGAGGCCATGCATTGTTAGTATTCAGGGGCTTTTGGTTGGGTGCAGTAGAGGACAGAGAGAAAGAAAAAGTGAGGTAGCAGAGAAAAGATGGTGGTGCTTAACCTGGTGGAGCACTGATGTTCTTCCTACATTGCTGGGTGTTTCTCCACACTATGGAGATCACACTGACCCAAGTGGAAACTGGTGAACAGGATGGCAGGGCCTGGTGTTGTGACCTCTTCAGCCAGTTCTGGGAAAAGAGGACAGCCCTCTTCTGCACCCCTCCATCCACCAGATCTCCACGTTCCTTTCATAAAACACAGCATCAAATACCCTACTATCCACCATGCCTGAGACAAGTTGATAGAACCATACAGGGAAGTTCAAGACTGCCAAATTTTGATTGAATGTGCAATAGCCTTTTAAAGAAGGCACCAGTGCCAAGAATCCCAGGAGATCCTAGCAGTGACAAGTGCTTCTAGCCACAGCAAATTGGAGAATAGGACAACTGAGACGCCATAAGGGTATAGTGTATAGTTAACCATGCAAGTTTGGAATGATTGTGTGAGAAATCTCGCTAGTCCTCATGGAGAGAAACCCGCCATGTAATTTGTCAAAAATGACATTAGCCAACTTCTAGTAAGGTCCAGCCCTTAGACTTGATCCTACAGGGGCAAGGAACAGAATGCTTCTTAACGTAGTTATAACATGTACATATTTTTAGTTTATCACCACTCCAATGAGATTATTATATATATTAAGATGCTCTGGAAGTATTGAATAACATTTGAGATGAAGTTGTTAAGCAGTCAGTGAAGAAATACTGGCACCAATAATTAACATTGCCAAATAATTATCTAAATTGAAAAGAATTAAAAGCAAAAAAAGATTTGAGGAAGTGAAAGTATAGTAAACTCAAAAATTGATGAAATAAGTTATCACAAATAGACAATTATTCTGGTGCCAGACTATTGTAAAGTTATTTAACATTTTGGTATTTCTTCAGTGGATACAATTCAGAAATTGCAGCCCAAATTTCAACTGTAGTTATGGCTATTTTTCTAAAATTAATAGTCCAGTCTCCAATTTTATTAGAATTGTGCCCAAATCCCAACAAGCATGATTTAGCTTATATCAGTATAAATTATCAGAGCCCAAGGAAATGCTGAAATAAGCTGTCTATTTCTTCTTTATGCTTGATAATTTAACATTTGAACATATTTAGCCAACATTAATGCATATCAGGCACAAAATGTTTAAGCAAGAAATGGGGAAGCTTTACCATTTTTAAAGCACAATGAAAGTACATCACAGAGACCATGTCTTTTTTTCAAAACAACTGAGAAAAAAAGTATTTAGGAAGCCCAAAAGTACTTTCATACAATGCTGAACGACCCTTGCCACCATCTCCAAATGACCACAGTTGGAAGATATTTGCACTAGAAATTCAGGACATGACCAGTTTGTGTCTTGAAATTCATTTGGTCATAAGATTTGACGGGCATCCATAAAAGATTGACGAGATTGGAAATCATTGTCGTTGCACACATAACACAGAACCAATTTTTAAGCCATGTCATTTTATTTAACCCCTGTTTTCATGTGTACTTGGCCACAAATGCAAAGAGAATTCTAAAGCACTAATGTTATCTGCAGGTTACACCTGTGTTTTATTGTAAGATATGACAGTGAACTTTAATAAAAAATTAAAACAGTAATCTACCATCGCAACTAGTGTTGGTATATAGTCCTGACACGTTTGCTTGCAGCACAATGCAATTAAACATCCCACCAAGTGAATGTGTTCGTGATTCTCAGTTCCCAGAGCATTGAATTTTATTCGCTGTGAATAATACTTGCGGCTTTATGTAGGTTTCAAAGATTTTTATAAAGTCAAAACAAAAATGGGGCAAATATTGATTATCAACCATATATCACTCAAAATAAGGGACCTTACACATCTAGTTATTCTGTTGTATGGGATATGCTATATTGACATGATATCTGCTTTGTCCCATCATTTGGGGAGTCTTATCCGTGCCATTAGAGTTGCAGTTAATAAGACCTTGAAAAATAATATTCATGTCTGATTCCCCTGTCACCATTATTTCCTAATAGAGCTTGTCAAAGTGGGAGAGGAAATAAATGCAACCTTTTCTTTGTACATCACAGAATTTGCTACAAGTGAAATAATCCTGCTGCTGAACCTACTTAACAGAATGCCTGTACTACTTGTGTTGCACAGTTGGTGTCATGACATGAGTTATGAAGAATGCATTATTATGGAAGACAATAGGTTCAACTGATTGAAAAGCATATTATAGAATTGACAGTAAATAAGAAATGCATTTTGTTTTAATCAGAATTTGGACAACTGGTTTAAATACCAATTTGATAGAGTAAATTATCTAGTCTTATTTCATTTCTCGTGTAAAATCTTGATGTAAACTAATATAACTGACAGGAAAATTAATCCATTCTAATTGTATAATTTCTGGTTGCCTGAACAAAATATGCATTTTAATCAGCTGCCACCTAGAATTACTTAATTTTTTTCATGAGAGTGTTGTTTTTTTAACTCCACGTGTGGAACTATATGTGTAATATGCAAATTAGTTACATTTTAAACTGCACATATATTTTACAAAGCTATACATAATTTGCAATCAGCATGTTATACATTAAGTTAAGATTTCTTAAGAACCAACCTCATTAATATAAATTGAATAGATTATTGAGTTAGATATTGCACTTTTAATGAAATAATGATGAAAATAAGATTAATGAAGTCATAATATTTAACAAAGTAGCATATTATTCATCATATCAGTAAATCACATATAACTAAACATACACTTAGGCACAGAACTGATGTGATTTATCACAGAGAGTAAGATGCTAATCTTAAATTTTAAAAAACCCAAACAGCTGTGGATACTGGAAATCGTAAACAAAACCAGAAATTTCTGGAAAAATTCAGTAGGGTTTGGCAGCATTTGTGGAGAGAAAGCACAGTTAATGTTTTGGGTCCCATGATCCTTCTTCAGAAATGTGAACATGATGCTAATCTTGTTATCTTAGCTGCATAATATAGGTATCAGTAATTGAAGCTTGATGGATTCGGCGCAATTACAACCAATTTTATAAGATTATCAGACCAAATATCAAATGAAATGTCACTTCTTCACCAATGCACATAATGTGTAGTTCCACTAAAAAACAGGTAGCTTTTTTTTCCAAAATTAATTCTATTTCTCATAACCCTGAGCTTAAGTATTCAAAAGAAGTGAGTGTCAGTGAAGTGACCATTTTGGTAAAGGTTCCATAAAAAAAAGGAGAGAAAATACTTCCTAGCAGTTATGTTTGTTTTAAACTCAAGCTCCAAAAATGAAGGTAGAGTGTACACTCTGATTTATATATAGCCTTGTATTATGGAAAGAAGAAAAACAAGTCTGGCAACATGAAACCCCTGATAAAGGATAGTCGATGGGAGAGCCAGCTGAGCCTGTGAGTTTAGTCATGTCCCACAGAGTGACAAGTACATCTATGGGCAGTAGCATGAACATTCAATAAAGAGCGATCATAAATTTTCTCATTGTACTGCATTGTCAACTGGTGAAAGGTGATGACGTGTGTCATGTGTGTAAGCTGCCAGCATTTTATATTTTAACCATAATTGTGGAGAAACCAGCAAAAACAAGAGAGTTGAATTAGTGCCCACTCCCTGTTCTGCAAACCAAGGTTAAAATGTTAGCTGAAAACAAAAATGCTGGAGATCACACCTAGATGACTCTTCATCAGATGAAAAGCCTGATGAACTCTGAAAGAAGTCATCTAAACTTGAAACATTAGCTTGTTCTCTCTCCATGGATGCTGTCTGATCTGCTGTAATCTCCAGCATTTGTTGTTTTCAGTACAGCTTCCAGCAACAGTCGCTGAAGATAAGCATGGCAGGTGCAGCAGGCAGTAAAGAAAGCAAATGGTATGTTGGCCTTTATTGCGAGAGGTTTTGAATGCAGGAGCAGGGATGTGTTGTTGCAGTTATACAGGGCTTTGGTGAGGCCACACCTAGAATATTGTGTGCAGTTTTGGTCTCCTTTTCTGAGAAAGGATGCTCTTGCTCTCAAGGGAGTGCAGTGAAGGTTTACCAGGCGGATTCCGGGGATGGTGGGTCTGACGTATAAAGAGAGATTGACTAGGTTAGGATTATTTTACCTGCAGTTCAGATGAATGGCGGGGTTGGGGAAATCTCATAGAGACTTATAAAATTCTAACAAGATTAGACAGGGTAGATGCAGGGAGAATGTTCCAGATGGTGGGTGTGTCCAGATCCAGGGATCACAGTCTGAGGATTCGGGGTCGACCATTTAGGATGGAAATAAGGAGACATTTTTTCACCCAAAGAGTGATGAGCTTATGGAATTTATTACCACAGGAAGTAGTTGATGCCAAAAACTTTGAACGTATTGAAGAGGCAGCTAGATACAGCTCTTGGGTCGAATGGCCTCCCCCTGCTCCTATCTTCTATGTTTCTATGTTTCTATCTGCAGTAATTTGCTCCTTAAAATGTTGGCCATGAACTCTCAGTCTCTTTCCAGAATTGCTGCCAGATCTGCTGAGTACTTCAAGCATTGTCTGTTTTTATTTCTGATTTGCATTGTCTAGAGTTTCATTCTGACATACTGACTTTCCTATTTTCGTATTTTCTCCTTTTCATTACTCCTCTTTCCTTCTATCTCCACAGTCCAGAAGTCTAGTACATATACAAGCTATGAATTTAAGAAGTTGAATGTTAAAGCTGACATGGTACTGTGGAATTGCAGTGTTGCAGAGAAAAACGGTTATGCTGTCAAAGGCATAACAGCTCTTTTTTTTGAGCAAAACTCAAATTTTGGCTATTGGTGTGGAATGCACACATCATGAGTAGGAAATATAAAGTTTTAAGTGTTTCTGACAGATGTAAGCATTTAGAATTATCTTTCCTATAGTTCAAGCATCTTTTTTACTTCACTGCTATTAATTAGGTAACAACAAGTAAAGTGAATATCTATGTATGAACCACTGAAGATGAAAACATTCAGTTTTAGTAATTGTTTATTTCTCGCCATGTTTTTATCTACATATCATGGGTATAACACCACATATTGAACAAACAAAACATGATTCAGGATTATAATCTTCTAAACTTTTGGTGTTCAATTATAACTAAAAAAGTTTGAAAAATTGACCTGTACAAGCTAAAACTTTGAACTAAACAAAGCTTTTGAATCAACATGAAAAGCCAGACTGGCATAACTATGTTGAAAGTAGCTTTATTCCACTAAAGTGAAACTGTTATTAAAAGCAATCATAGTAAACTAGCACTATTACTGAGGATGTATTGCTAAGCATCTTTCCTTAGAAAGCAGGCATTATTGATTTCAGTAAGATTGATATGAAACCAATTGTAGCGCTATGGACACATGAATAAGATCTTAAATCTGCAGGCGGCAATATATTTTATTTTTTCTTGGGATGTGAGCAGACTGGGTCAGCACTTATTGTCCATCCCTAATTGTCCATCCCTAATTGTCCTTGTAAAAGTGGTAGTAAGCCGTTACCTTGAAACATTGCAGTCTATGTGGTGTAGATACCAACAGTGCTGTTGGAAAATTGTCACCACTCAAAATCATGAAACTATGAAGGAACAGCAATCTGTTCCCAAGTCAGGATGACGTGTGGCTTAGAGGGAAATTTGTTGGTGATGGTACTCCTATGCATCTGCTTCCATTGTCCTTCTAGGTGGTGGAGGTCATGGGATTTGGTGATGACGCCAAAGGAACTTGGTCAGTCACATCTTTACAAATGATACATACTGCAGTCACTTGCCTCAGTGCTAAAGGGAGTGAATGTTGAAGGTTGTGGATGAGGTACTAATCAAGTGGGGTGCTTTGTCTGGAATAGTGTCAAGCATCTTGAGTGTCATTGGAGCTGCACTTATCCAGGCAAATATAAAGTATTACATTACAGTCCTGACGTGTGTTGTACATGGTTGACATGCACTAATGAGTTACTCACTACAGAATGCCCAGTCTTTGACCTGTTCTTGTAGCTACAGTATTACATGACTGGCCCAGTTTAGTTTCTGGTCAAGGGTGACACCCAGGATATAGACAGTAGTGTATTCAGCTATGGATTGTCATTGAAAGTCAAGGAGTGATGGTTAGATTCTCTTTTGTTTCAAATGGTCATTGACTGGCACTGTATGACATGAAAACGACTTGTCCGTTATCCACGTCTTGATGCATATGGACTTCAACTGGTTCAGCAGTGATCTCATGGATCCCATCAAAATAAAAACAAAGAACTGCGGATGATGGAAATTTGAAACAACAACAGAGAGTACTGGCAAAACTGGCACCATCAGTATGAAGAAAAAAAAAGTTAATGTGTTTTGAGTCCAGTGCCCCGTCATCAGAACTGAAAATAGCTGGAAAAGGGTGCTATTTATGTTGGTGATGAGGTGGGATAGGAGTGGAAAGAAGAAAGTAAATAGGGTAAATGGAGACTAGCACAGGATAATGTTGTTATAAGGAAAAGGGTGAAAAGCAGGATGTGACATACTCATACCAATTGCAACTTGTAAATCAGAAAAGACTGTTGGTTTGGGGAAATGAGAAAGGGGATTAGATAAGATGACACCATCTGGTTCACTACTTTGAATTTTTTCACTGACCATGGTCTCAGTGATGGCTGCTCCAATGATGGCGAACAACATCTTCTGCAGATGGAAAAATGAATTATTGATAGGTCAAGTTCCATTCCCTATCTGCCTGCAACATCTGGTCTCATCAGAATATACCCTTGCTTTGAGAGGTGCAGAGGCAGCACGGTGGCTCAGTGGTTAACACTGCTGCCTCACAGCACCAGTGACCTGGGTTCATTTCCAACCTTTGGTGACTGACTGTGTGGAGTTTGCACATTCTCCCTCTGTTTTGCGTGGGTTGCCTCCCACAGTCCAAAAATGTACAGGAGAGGTGGATTAGCCATGCTAAATTGCCCTTAGCATCTAGGGATGTGCAAATTAGGTGGATTAGCCACGGAAAATGCAGGGTTACGAGGATAAGGTAGGGTTCTGGGTCTGGATGGGATGCCCTTCAAAGGGTCGGTGTGGACTCAAAGGGGTGAATTGCCTGCTTCCACACTGTAGGGATTCTGTGATTCTATGATGCAGCCCTATCTCTCCCTAAGAAGACTCTTGGCCAATCCTGCAAGAGAGAGGAAAGTGTGGTGCAATGCATTTGGTTAATGAGGCTGTTTTAGCATCCGGGAGTCTTGGAGCATGCTGTCTCCCCGATTGCATCATTAGTTACTCTTGTGGCAGGTCAGATTCTATTCTCTAGCTGCTTGCAACATCTGGTATAGTTAGAATACACCCTTTGTTTTGAGAGATACAGGCAAGCTTGAAGAGATGTTAGTCTCAGACAGCCTGGGGGTTTCTGTCAAGTTGAGCAGTCAGTTAGCAGTATGTTGACAGTATGGCAACAGTATATTTCCTTTTGATAATAATGATTGCCTCCACTTCCACCACCTTGGGTAGACAGCAAGTTTCACGTCATTGTTCCATAATAAACTTCTTCCTCACATCACCCCAGATGTTTTGACCAAAACTTTAAATCTGTGTCTCCTAATCCTTCAGCTAAAGAGAAAACTGACTGTGCCTACCTTATCATAATTTATCATAACTTTGATCTGATCTGATAAATCTCCTTCGAACTCCTTTACTCTAACTCCAAACCAGCCATAGAACATAGAACTGTACAGCACAGGAAAGGGGCCTTTGGTCCACAATGTTATGCCAAATGTGATGCCAAATGAAACTAATCCCTTCTACCTGCCATTGGTCCATATCCCTCCATTCCTTGCATATTGATGTGCTTACCTAAAAGTCCCTGAAATGCCTCTATTGTATCTACTTCCACCACAACCCCTGGCAGTTCCAGACTCCTACCAGTCTCTGTGTAAAAAAAAACTTGTCTCTCATGTCTCCTTTGAACTTCCCCCTCTAACCTTACATGCATGCCCCCTAGTATTAGACATTTCAACTCAGGGTTGATGGTCTGAATCTTTTTCCCAATCTATGCATCTCATAATTTTGTATATTTCTATCAAGTCTCCCCTCAGCCTGCGCCACTCAAGAGAAAATAACCGGAGTTTTTCTGGACTCTCATAAATCCTACCCTCTAAATCATGCAGCATCCTGGTTAACCTCTTTTTCATCCTCTGAATCCATGTGGTCAAATCACTGCGGATCCCATGCACCTTAATCTTCTGGATGAGACATCCATGAGGAACCTTGTCAAAAGCCTTATTAATATCCATTAAACAAC
Source organism: Rhincodon typus (assembly GCF_021869965.1). Classification (NCBI taxonomy): domain Eukaryota; kingdom Metazoa; phylum Chordata; class Chondrichthyes; order Orectolobiformes; family Rhincodontidae; genus Rhincodon; species Rhincodon typus. Next base: position 56,859,308 of record NC_063338.1, on the reverse strand, counting down.
ATCCACTGCTCTACCCTCATCAATCACTTTCATCACCTCCTCGAAAAATTCAATCAAAATAGTATGACATGACCTGCCTTGCATAAACCATGCTGACTGTCCCTCATTAGGCCATACTTTTGCAAAAGTGTGTGAATCCTATCCCTAAGACTTCTTTCCAACAGCTTCCCAAACACCAATTTGAAATTCACTGGTCTGTAGTTTCCTGGACTATCCCTATTTCCCTCCTTGAACAGAGGAACAACATTAGCTACTCTCCAGTCCTCCGGGACCTCTCCAGTGGCTAGCGAGGATACAAAGATCTTGGTCAAGGCCCCAGCAATCTCCTCTCTTGCCTCTCTCAATAACCTTGGGTAGATGCTATTGGGCCCTGGTGAGATATCATATCCACCTTGATGCTCTTCAAGCAATTCAACACCACTTCTTTCTTGATCTCAAAATGCCCTAGCTTATTAGCATGCTTCACATATATCTCACTATCCTCCGTATCATTTGCATCAGTATTCACCCAGGAAAAGTACTCATTTGAGATCTCACCCACATTGTCTGCCTCCGAACACAAGTTAGTCAGAGATAGCAAGAACTGCAGATGCTGGAGTCGGAGTCAACACAGTATGGAGCTGGAGGAACACAGCAGGCCGGGCAGCATCAGAGGAGCAGAAGTGTCGATGTTTCGGATCGGGACCCTTCAACAGTCCTGATGAAGGGTCCTGACCCGAAATGTCACCTTTCCTGCTCCTCTGATGCTGCCTGACCCTAATGTGTTCCTGTAGCTCCACACTGTGTTATCTCCAAGCACAAGTTCCCTCCTTTATCTTTGAGTGGTCTAACCTTCTCCATAGTTATCCTCTTGCTTTTAATGTATGTGTACAATGCCTTGGGATTCTCTTTAACTCTATTTGCTAAGATCATTTCAAGGCCCTACCTTGCCCTCCTAATTCCCTGCTTGAGTACTTTCCTGCTTTCTTTATATTCCTCACATGCCCTGTCTGATTTCAGCTTCGTAAACCTTATATATGCTTCTTTTTTACCTTTTGATTAAATTCACAACCTCCCTCATTATTCAAGGGTCCCTTACCTTGCCATCCTTGTCCTTCCTCCATATTGGAACATGTCTTGAACTCTCCCCAGCAGGTCTTTAAACAATTTCCACATGTCAATCATGGACTTGCCTGATAACAGCTCCTCCCAATTAACACGCCCTAGCTCCTGCCTAATACTGACATAATTTGCCCTCCCCCTTCCCGCAAGGTCCTGACTTATCCTTGTTCTGAGCTTTCTTAAAACTTAAGTCACTGTTACCAAAATGCTGTCCCACCGAAAGGTCAGTCACTTGGCCAGGCTCATTAGCCAATAAAAAGATCCATACATGTAAAATTTTCTCACTCTGGAACTAAGTTGGTAAAGATCTGTTAAATTCTCTCACAGACACTCATATCTTTCCTAAAAATGTAGTGACCAGACCTGGATCCAATACTGTTGTTCTGGTTTAACCAGAATATTACAAGTATTCACTGTAAAAAAAAGCCCAGGTGTGCAAAGGTTTGTTTAGGCCACAGCTGGAATACTATGTGTAGTCCTGGTCTCCTCACTATAGGAAGGGTGAGATTGCACTGGAGGGAATACAGAGGAGATTCACAAGGATGTTGCCTGGGTTGGAACATTCTAGCTATGAAGAGAGCCTGGACAAGTTGGGATTGTTTTCTTTAGAGCAGAGAAGGCTGAGGGGGTCCTGATTGAGGTACTTAAGATTAGGAGGGGTATGGACAAGAAGCAGCTGTTCCCCTTAGCTGAAATGACAATCCTGAAGGACAAAACCAGGACACAATACACCTCTTAAAGCTATAGTATCCATCAGAGTTTTGCTGCTTCAGTTACACTGGACGATCTCTTTGTTGGATGTGTTGTTAATCAGCCTAGCATTTCCAGGGTAAACTATGCCAGGGAATCTCACATCTTTGACATAAGCCGGCTCAGTACCATGGAAGGTTCAGTGGAAATCAACCCAGTAGAAGTTTAAACAATGAGCAATTTCAGAGTATGTATGTTTGTCAAGACTTCTGAACTTTCCTGATGCACAGCTCTCAACTTAAATTCCAATTTCAATGCAATGATACAAAAACGATAAGACTTTGGCCTATGAAATATCCACACAGGTCAATTTTATTCTGTTTCAGCCAGTATTTCATTGCCAAATAGAAATGACTAGTCATACACCAATGATAGGTGTTTATGAGTAATTTGCATAAGTTGAACTGAAATTCCATTTTTAAAATTCATTCTCCAGATGTGGGCATTGCTGGTCAGGCCTAGATTTATTGTCCATCCCTAGTTGCCTTGAAAAAGACTGCCTTCTTGCAGGTGCTCCTACGTGATGTGAACTGCAGTTATAACGCGGGTTTCCCCTGGGTGCTCCAGTTTCCTCCCACAGTCTAAAAATGTGCAAGCTAGGTTGATTGGCCATGCTAAATTGTCCATAGTGTCCAGGGATGTTCAGGCAAGGGGATTAGCCGTGGGAAATGCAGAGTTACAGAGACAGGGTGGGTCTGGGTGGGATGCTCTTCAGAGGGTCGATGTGCACTCAACAGGCCAACTGCACTCATCCACAATATAGGGATTCTATTCTATTCCATAACTGATTTTATCCAATTGCATGTTGGTGGAATTGAAATACCCTTTTTAATAAATACATTAATGATAAACTTGTTGCAGCAACTGTATGATACACAATTACAAAGTTAACATGTTTAGAAAAGGCAATTATCCTTGTAACTTCACAACTGTATTTCATATCGAACTTAACTTGCAAATAATTTGTAGAAGTCCATGCTTCCAATGCATTGAGTGATCCTACCGCAGTTGGTGCGCGACTTTGGTTATAAGCTTAAAGATTCTGTCCCTTTTAGTGGAAATAGTATAATTATACTGAAATAAGTAGTACTGCTTGCTTCTTTAAAAGCATTAACAAATTTGACGTCACCATTTTAGGGCAGATATGAGCGGAATTGTTTTCTCTGAGGGTTAGACAGCTTTGGAATTCTCTGCCTCAGAAGGCAGTAGACTTTGAGATAATTGAATATTTTTAAAGCAGAGATAGATTCTTGTTAGCAAAGGAAATCAATATTTATTAGGAGTAGATAGGAAAGTGAAATTAGAAACACAAACAGATCAGCTATGATCATTTGAATGGTGGAGCAGGCTCAAGAAGCTGAATGGTCTACTTCAGTTCAATAACTATGTGTTCATAATTTCCTATTGAATGTGCTCGCATTCTCAGCTGATGTAACTCAATTAATTTGATAAGTATACATGCAGTTGGACTAACAAAATTATTAATAAAGTTGAAATAATGGACAACTATGAAGAAACTAGATATAATAACAATATTTTGAATGTCACTATGAATTGAACATCCATGCAGATAAAATAAAATTTCTCACCTTTTATGAGGAAACATGGTACAAAATGGAAATACTGTGATTCGTGCCATTGTGACACATCACAACATCTTGCAACTAACTATTAGCTAAACCATATGTGCAGTACAAATTCTAAATCTTCTTCTTAAATCATAAAACAAAGATTATATTGCATGCTGCCTTGAAAAGGACTCAACTCCACAAAGAACTTGTAAACCACTGAGATTTGAATAAAAATGCTGAACCCCGAATCAAAAGATTGCTGTACTTTATAAAAACTCTATTACAATTTGACAGTGTAGATCAGATAAGTGTGTCCTGCAGGCATATCTTTAAAATACACAATGAGCATGAAGATAGCTAAGTCTATGACTCATCAGTCAGACATGTAATCAAAACGATTCTCACCATTCATTTCAGAAGTGGACGTTAACAAGAAGAATTCTCTGTAATTCTCTGAAACCGTAAGAAAATCTGTTGAAATTCATAATTCTAGCAAAAGCAGTTTTTAATTATTCCTAAATTACTTTCATACACATCTTTTAGTGTTCAAACAGCATTACTACAACAATCCATCATCATTTGCCTAATGAGGATTTTTTTTTTATTTAGACAAAATTAAATTAACATTCACAAAGCCATTCTCAACGATGTATTTTATTCAGTCTTTCTTGGAGAAATTAAACGTCTTTTTCTTTTCTATTATTTAGGATCAACATTTTTGTGCAACACTCACATAATTCCAGTGAAAAATGAAGAAGGTGTGGTCATAATGTTCATCATAAACTTTGAATTTGTGGATGAGGAGAAATGCTTACTGTCTCCAGACAGGTTAAATCACATGTCACCAGCCAAAGACTCACGTAAGTGTCCCTTTAATTTTGCCAATTACTGAACTTATACAATGGACAATAATATTTTACTTTATGAAATGTTACAGGCAGGAGCACATTTCTGTGATGTCTTTCTTTGTGCTTCAGTGATCACTGTTGGTCTCTGTAACAGAGTCAGATGAAGCAATTAGCTCCTAATGCAGTTTCTATGCAGGAATGTTAGAAATTAGAAGAAGGAGTGCTAGTTCATTTTCCATGAACCAGAATAGGATAGAATGTTTCCTAGAATAGAAACATTAAAAGTAATTGTGGTACTTTACTTGAACCCAGCTCACTCAGGAATTGAACTGAGACCCTTAATTGCATGATAGACTACAGATATTTTAATCAACCTGCGTAGACATGTTTTGACACACAGTCTGTGATGGGTGAGACATGCTCAGTTTGAGTAGAATACCACCGGCGTGGCGACACCTGCCCCGACAGCCCTTGACACAACTGTTCCCTCGGTCACAGCTTCAGAAGTCAGATCAGTCTTCCTGAGAGTCAACCTAAGGAAAGTGATGGGCCCGGACGGTGTCCCCGGCCGAGCACTCAGATCCTGTGCGGACCAACTGGTGGTGGTATTCATCGACATCTTCAATCTCTCCGTCCTACAAGCCAAAGGCCCCACCTGCTTCAAGAAGACCGCTTTCATCCCTGTACCCAAGAAAACATATGCAGTGTGCCTTAATGACTGCTGCCCAATAGCTCTGACTTCAGTAATCGTGAAGTGCTTCGAGAGGCTGGTCATGGCCCAAATCAACTCCAGTCTCCCAACCTGCTACAATCCCCTACAATTTGCCTACTGACATAACAGGTCCACAGAGTATGCCATATCCCCAGCCCGGCACTCATCCCTGGAACAACTGGACATCAAAGACACCTACATCAGACTTCTGCACATTGACTGCAGCACTGCCTTCAACACCATTATCCCTTCCAGACTCATCCCAAAACTGTGTGACCTTGGTCTCAGCTCCGCCCTCTGCAATTGGATCCTCAGTTTTCTGACCCATAGGCCACAATCAGTGAGGAAAGGTAACTGCACCTCCTCCACAATAACACTCAACACTGGAGCCCCCCCAAGGATGCGTCCTCAGCCCCCTACTGTACCCCCTATACACCCACAACTGTGTTGCTAAATTCCAAACGAATGCCATCTACAAGTTTGCTGACTTGTAGATCCCTGTAGTGGGACAGATATCTAACAACGACGAGTCAAAGTACAGAAGGGAGATAGAGGGCTTGGTGACATGGTGCAATGAAAACAATCTATCTCTCAACATCGGCAAAACTAACAAACTGATCATCGTCTTCAGAAAGAAAGAAGGAGAACATGCCCCCATCTACATTAACGGAACTGAGGTTGGGAGAGTGAAGAGCATCAAGTTCCTCGGAGTGACGCTAAGAGATGACCTGTCCTGGACCTCCCATGTAAATGTGACAGTCAAGAAGCACAAAAACACCTCTTCTTCCTCAGGTAGCTCAGGAAATTTGGCACGTCCATAAGGTCCCTCACCAACTTCTACAGATGCACCATTGAAAGCATACTGTCCGGGTGCGTAATGGCCTGGTATGGCAAGTGCTGTGCCCAGGACAGTAAGAAACTACAGGAGGTGGTGTGCACAGCCCAGACCATCACGGAAGCCAACCTTCCATCCATGGACTCTATTTACACAGCTCACTGCCGTCAACATCATCAAAGACCCATCGCACCTGGTAATGACCTCCTACAACCTTTTCTGTCAAGGAGAAGACACAGAAGCCTGAACACACGCACAAGCAGGTTCAGGAACAGCTTCTTTCTGGCCGTTATCAGACTGTTGAATGGACTGTAGCCTCCAATAATCTAACCTGCAATGTAACCTGTGTGCCTCTAATTCTTTTGATCTGTACATCCTTTGCTTGCTGTGATCTGCCTGTAACACTCGTAAACAAAGCCTTTCACTGTATTTCAGTACATGTGACAATAAATCAATCAATCAATAAGAACAGATCTTCTGGCTCAGAGGTAGAGACAATACCTTCGTGCCAGAGCCCCCGTGCTAGATTACATGATCAGGCCATTGAAGAGGCTGATAGAAATGTTATGGCATGAAATAACACTTCCCAATGAGTCAGATACTTGTGGCTCCAAGTACTGCGGTATAGAGGTGAGATATTAAACCAACGATCCAGCTAACCCCTCAGGGGATACACAAAATCTAATGCCACCATTTTGAAAACTGTTAGGGAAGTTATCCCACAGTTGCCATTTATCACTCAATAAAAATTAATTAGGAGGCAGCATTGGGTAAGCTGTCGATATTTAAAGTTAATAAGGGACTAGGACTGGATGAACTGAATCCAATGTGCTCAGGAAGTGCAAGTGGAAATTGAAAAAGGCCTGAAAAGAACTGTTCAATCTTCCTTAGACTCATAAGTACTGGCAAGTTGTTGCAAAAATTACACTTTTTGTCAGTGTTAAGACCCTCTTCTTGCCAAATGATCGAGATCTAAGTGTACAGTACAGTGTTAAAATGTCAAGACAATATAAAACTTGGAAATATACTGAACTGTAAGGAGGAAAATATGGAACGTCAAGAGGACAAACTCGAGTTAATAGAATCGATGGACAAGTGGCAGATGAAACTTAATTTTAAAAATTGAGATAATATTTGAAATAAAGAATGCAAGGAGACAATATAAAGTAAAGATTCATTTCTGAAAGGGCTAAGAACAGAGACGCCTGCTTTGTATGCATACAAAACATTGAAGCTGACAAGACAACTTGAGAGCATGTTTAATAAAACATCCAAGCTTTTATCAGCAGGGATATGAAGTATAAAAGCAAGGAAGTTTGTTATGCTTGCATAAAACATTGCATCAGCCATAACTGGAGTAGAGCATCCAGTTCTGGGCACCACACTTGAGAAGGATGTATTAAGAAAGGGTACAGTAAAGTTGCACAATAATGATTCTAGAGATCAAAATGTCAGCCATGTGGATAAATTGGAAAAGTTGTTTTCCATAGAGAAAAGATGCATTATCTGAGATGATGTTGGAAGCAGGCTTGACTGAAAAATTCAAAAGAAAATTGCACTTTTCCGAAAAAAGAATAATGTACAGGGATATGTACAGATGGTTGGAGAGTGGCACTAGTCAAATTGTGTCTGTGCCAGATTTCTATCAGGCGCAATGTGCTGAATGGTCTCCTTCTGTGCTGTGATCATTTTATGATACTATCACTCTACGTTAACACAATAAATTAAAAATAGTTCATCTGATCATTATTGCATTACTGTTCTTGAAAGCTCAGTTGGTTGGTTTTGTTTCCTACATCATAGTTACTGTGGGCAGGATCTTGTTGTGGTGTTATGGGTCTTACCTGCCAGCAGCAAACTTCACAGCCTCCTTTCAGAAGGTCAATTAAATCACATTTAAATCAGGCAGTGGAAAGTGCACCTGCTCTTGCACTGAGCAGTGCCACTGAGGGGGCTGTGACTGCTACCAGAAGGATGCCCATCAAAGTCCCAGGTGTGGTCAGGTGGCCAGGAGGAGAAATGGCTACAAAAGACTAGTTAAGAATACAATCAAGCATGCTGGGAACTTTGATCAAGTTAGTTTAAAATCTGACCTCAGGTAAAGCTGCAGCCAGGATATGTTGTGACCGAGTCCCCGCCTCTTCGACCTGTTTGTTTCCTCTCCACCTATCCTCTCCTCTATCCCTCTTCTATCCGCCTCCCACTCTCTCCCTATTTATTTCGGAACCCCCTTCCCCTCCCCATTTTCTGATGAAGGGTCTAGGCCCGAAACGTCAGCCTTTCTGCTCCTATGATGCTGCTTGGCCTGCTGTGTTCATCCAGCCCTGCACCTTGTTGTCACACATATGTTGTGACCTGTCCTGTCAGCTGTGACCTGCAGTTTCCTGTGTTGACCAACTAAGGGACGTGTCATAGTGGCCTGCTGGACATACTGACACCATATTACCTCATATGGAATATGGTATGTGGCTGCTTATGACTTGGTATAACCACTTGGGAGTTGTTTACTAGTAAACTCCATTGACTGAGATTGAATAGTGCGATCAGGTTTGGTCAATTGAATGGCTGAGTGCCAGAGACGTTTCTGGAAGAATGAGCATACTTTGGGATAAAAGTTACTGGAACAAAGGATTTTACAGAAGTGAGCCATCAAGACCAATATTTAAAAATAGCCTGAAGTTATCTTCAGAGAAGACAAGGAACGATGAGGCAAGATCAACAACAAAAGCAAAAGTTGGCCAGTGCACTCAAATCAGGGTGTTATTTGTTTCAAATCAAACTTATTGAGTTAAAGTGAGAGTTGGGGTTAAATGTGAATTAAGTTAAAGTAAGGTAAAGTGAAGTTGAATGAATTGAGTTAAAGTTGAAATTAAGTTAGATGAAGTAAGATGTAGCTGTTACTACAAATGTATGTTTAATATTAAGTTATGGTAACCAAAGAGTTAATTTTAAAAAGGGTTTGTTCAATTAAAGTCTGCGTCAACTCCCTGTCCTTTGTCTGATTTGATTTGATTTGATTTATTGTTGTCACATGTACCAAGATATAGGGAAAAGTACTATCTTACATGCTCTACATGCATATTGTACCATATAAAGTGCATCAGGGTAGCAGAACAGATTGCAGAATACATTATTACAAATGCAAAAAAAGATGCAGAGAGAGAGATCAACATTAACATTTGAGAGGTCCATTCAAAAATCTGATAAAAGTGGGAAGAAGCTGTTCTTGAATCTGTTTGTATATGTATTCAAACTTTTATGTCTTCTGCTGGATGGCTGAGGATGGAAGAGAATATAATTGAGATGGGAGGGGTCTCACACCTCAGTTGGTGCTTTTCTGAGGCAGCAGGAAGTATAGATGGAGTCAATGGATGGGAGGCTGGTTTGCGTGATGGATTGGGCTGTGTTCATGACTCTCTGCAGTTTCTTGTGGTCTTGAAAAGAGCAGTTAACCCCCTTCCCCTCCCCCTTTTCTGATGAAGGGTCTAGGCCCGAAACGTCAGCCTCTCTGCTCCTATGATGCTGCTTGGCCTGCTGTGTTCATCCAGCCCTGCACCTAGTTGTCATATCATGCTGTGATGCATCCAGATAGGATGCTTGCTATGGTGCATCAATCAGAATTAGTAAGAGTCTTTGTGGCCATACTAAATTCCTTAGCCTCCTGAGGAAGTAGAGGCGTTGTTGTGCTTTCTTGACCATTGCATTAATGTTGGTGGACCAGGAGAGATTGTTGGTGATCATCACTCCCAGGAATTTGATTCTCTCGGCCATTTCCACCTCAGCACCATTGATACAGACAGGGGTGTGCCCTCTACTCTGTTTCCTGAAGTCAATGAATAGCTCCTTCATTTTGCTGACATAGAGGGAGAAATTGGTGTCTTTACACCATGCTGCTAAACACTCAATGTCTTTCCCACACTCTGTCCCACTATTATTTGAGATCCGACCTACAATGGTGGTGTCATCAGCAAATTTTGACAGGGGTTGTGGCGGAATTTGACCACATAATCATGAGTATATAATCAGTACAGTACAGGGCTGAGTATGCATCCTTGTGGGACACCAGTGTTGAAGATTATCGTGGAGGAGGTGTTGTCGCCTATCCTGTCACACAAGGGGAGAATACCTGGTGAAAGGTTTGAGTACTCCTTTCAGGTAACAAAAGGTTGTGAAGCAACCCAGGCCACAAGTAAGCAGAGGTTTCTCAGGCAGGAGTTGTTAGGAGTGGGGCCATGTATTTGGAAACAAGGATATGGGATGGTTTTTAGCAGGTTCATGCTTTCTGTCATTGAATCCCTCAATCAAGAACTGATTGCTTTTGATTGAGGGCTTGTCACATCCCCAAACCCAACCCAGCCGAGACATTAGTAGCTTGGGTAGCTGTTGTACATGCTGCATGGTGACAGGCCTACCTGCAACTGGGTTACTCCCAGAACCAATGGAATGAGGCCCTTAAGTGGTCATTAATTGGATACTTAAAGGCCTCAGTCAATGGTGGAATGGGAAAGTTGACCATCGTCCATCTCTTCCAAAATGTAATACATGGGTAAGCAGGAAGGCAGCAGAATGTATTACACCAGCCCTCCAAAGAATTCATTGCTCTTCCAATCTCCAAACTCACCACCAGTGAGAGCAAAAGATCTTATTCTATATACTAATAAACAAGTACTTAAATTGATGGAAAGTGGCTTGGGATACACTAAGGATGTGAACATAACTACAAATCTTCTGTTAACAGCTGAACCGTGAACTGTTTTATGATTATGATGAGAAGAAATCAATAATGATCTCATTCAAAACTATATTGATTTACAACAGGAACAGATATAGCAATATGGAATAAGTGAGTCTGCAAGCAATGTTTTGTTTGTCCATGACTGTTGTATATGCACTTAATTCTAATGACCTGATGACCTAGCCCTATTCAGAACAATTTCCTTCATTTCCAGTCTGATGACCTGATTTATTATGATGAACCTGTTTATTGTCATTTGCTTTTATATATTTGTTCTGGCCAGTTCAAATATTCTTGAGTACAGCCATACAACAGGACTTGAACACAATTGACACTGCTGCTTCAGAGCAGTGCAAAGAAAATGCTGCACTGTCAAAGGTGCTTTTGTTATTGAGTGAGAAGTTAAACTGAGATGCCATCCACTTGTTCAAAGATATGCCCAAAGCGTTACAAGATTTTGGCCACAGATTCAGGAATTCACTCCTGATGTGATGAGCATTACATTTTTTTCGACCAACATCAAAAACTAGTCTACATGTGGCATTTTTTCTTTCATTTATGGCAATGCTCCTTGTGGGACTAATGTGCACATCTACTTATATGAAAACAATGACAGGAAAAAAATGTTTAATTGTGCACGTTTGGAAATCATAGGAACATAATAAGGGGTATGTATTTATAAGTTATTAGGGCTGTTGTAGTGCAATAGTAATAATCATACCTCTGAACCAGGTGGCCTGGGTTCAAGTTCCACCTGCTTCAGAGATGTATAATATCATCTCTCAACAGGTTGATTAGAAAATGCCTACAATTATCATGTTTCTTCTTCTTGTAACAATTTATGGGCAAATTATTGGAAAGGGCTCTGAGACATAGGATTTATAATCACATGGATAGGCACAGTTTGATTTGTGATAGTCAGCATGGATTTGTGAGGGGTAGATCATGCCTCACAAACCTTATTGAATTCTTTGAAGAGGTGACCAAACATGTGGATGAAGGTAGAGCAGTGGATGTGGTATACATGGATTTTAAGTAAGGCGTTTGATAAGGTTCCCCATGGTAGGCTCATGCAGAAAGTAAGGAGGCATGGGATAGGGGGAAATGTGGCAGATTGGATTCAGAATTGGCTGACCCTTAGAAGACAAAGGGTGGTAGTGGACAGAAAATATTCAACATGGTGCTCAGTTACTAGTGGTGTACCACAAGGATCTGTTCTGGGTCCTCTTCTATTTGTGATTTTTGTAAATGATTTGGATGAAGGAGTGGAAGGTGTATTAGTAAGTTCATGGACGATACGAAGGTGGGTCGAGTTGTGGATAGTGCAGAGGGCTGTTCTAGGTTACAATGGGACATTGATAGTATGCAGAGCTGGGCTGAGAAGTGGCAGATGGAGTTTAACCCTGAAAAGTGTGAGGTGATTCATTTTGGAAGGACAAACTTGAAAGCAGAATACAGGGTTAATGGAAAGATTCTTGGCAGTGTGGAGGAGCAGAGGGATCTCGGGGTTTATGTCCACAGTTCCCTGAAAGCTACCACCCAGGTGGATAGAGTTGTTAAGAAGGCATATGGTGTGTTAGCTTTCATTAATAGAGGGATTGAGTTCAAGATCTGTGAAGTTACGCTCCAGCTATGCAAAACCCTGGTTCAGGCACATCTGGAGTATTGTGTCCAGTTCTGGTCACCTCATTGCAGGAAAGATGTGGTAGCGTTGGAAAAGGTGCAGAGGAGATTTACCAGGATGTTGCCTGGAATGGAGGGAAGGTCTTACGAGGAAACGTTGAGAAAGCTATGGCTTTTCCATTTAGAACGGCGAAGGATGAGAGGTGACTTGATAGGGTGTACAAAATGATCAGAGGTATAAATAGAGTGGACATCCAGAGACTTTTTCCAAGGGTGGAGGTAGCTATTACATGGGGGCATAGTTTTAAAGTGAGTGGAGGTAGATATAGGGGAGACATCAGAGGTAGGTTCTTTACTCAGAGAGTGGTAGGGGCATGGAATGCATTGCCGGAGAGGGTAGTGGAGTCAGCCTCATTAGGGGCATTTAAGCAGCTATTAGACAGGCATATGGATGATAGTATAAGATAGGGGTGGAGGTTAGATAGACCTTAGGCTTAGGGTAAAAGTTCGGCACAACATTATGGGCCGAAGGGCCTATACTGTGCTGTACAGTTATAAATAAGTGATATAAGTAACAATCATTCCATCATCTCAGCCATGTCTGTGCCCAGAGCATTTTTAGCATGAGTAATGTAATCAAAGGTTTATAATGATTGTCATAAAATTTAAAAAGTTTCATATGTGGTGATTTTATTCAAACAGTATCAATGGAGAAGACATATCAGTTAATGTTTTAGGTGCTTGCATTTCATCTAATAGAACATTCACAATGAAAACATGAAGTCAACAGTTTTGGCTACCTATGTTGCCAAATTTGTTGAGTGGTTTTGGCATCTCTGTTTATGTTTCAGATTCCTACTTTTAAAGCAGTTTTGTTTCTCCATAAAAAAGGAAATAGCAAGCAAATAATTGAACTTTGGATTTGTTTCATTTCAGATGACTTATAACTTGTGATTTATGAAGAGATAGGCTTTGAAGTGATAGGACAGCATCATCACAACATGTTATATGATGCAGTACTTCTGTCTGTGTAAAACAGTACACCTTTTAGCTTATTACAAAGAAGACTTTGCTGTACTGCACCTAATCTAGGTGTGCTTATTGTTAAAGGAGATAGCAAGAACTGCAAATACTGGAGTCAGAGAAACACAGTGTGGAGCTGGAGGAACACAGCAGGCCAGGTAGCATCAGAGGAGCAGAAAAGCTGATGTTTCGGATCGGGACCCTTCTTCAGACCTGAAACATTGACTTTCTTGCTCCTCTGATGCTGCCTGGCCTGCTGTGTTCCTCCAGCTCCACAATGTGTTGTGCTTATTGTTAAATATGTCTTCTTGAAGTTTTTTGGCTCACGAGGACTAGTATACTTTATCTTAATAATGACAAATATAAAGTCTGAAATATTTAACTCATTCACTCCTGCTGTGACCATGTTACACAAGGCTACTATTCAGTTCATGATCCTATTGTGAACTGAAAACAGGATAGTGTAGTGATAAGATGGGTTAATATATTGACACACTCTACTGATAAATTGATGGAATATTATTTCAATAATCTTGTTTTGCTGAGTGCTTTGTATCAGCTATAGAAAGGTTGATCCAAGTACTTCCTCAGACTCTCGGCCATCTTAAGGTTGATACCCTGCATTTTTGGGTGGCTGTTGTAGCAAATCAAGCATTAGGTTTATTTCCAGAGGAATAGACTTGAAAAGCCGAGAAGATATGCAAAAACCAAATGCAGTGATACTTAGTATAATGTGTGCAGTTCTGCTCACTGTAATACATTGAAGTCTGCAATCTTGTGAATGAACAGTAAAAGACGCTATTAAACATACTATTTATAAGCCACGATAAGAGACGGTATTTCTCTGGAGTATTATAGATTCTAGCTGCAGTTACATGTGATCCAGTGTCATTATGGCATAGCTCCTTTTGCTCTTGCTTAGTAGCTATTCTTAGAGTAAGAGTATAATGAAGCCTCTACTCCACAATTGCCATATTATAAAAAGGATGTAAAAAGGAGAGGGTGCAGAGGAGATTTGCAAGAATGGTACCAGAAATGCACATCGGTAGATGTCAGAAAAAGATTGAAAGGCTGAGTTGCTTTTGAAAAAAGAAGATTGGGGTCGTGACCTCGTAAGTCTTTAAAATTATAATAGAATTTGATATAGTTGATACAGAGTAAATGTTTCATCTTGTGAGGACGAGCATAACTAATCATCAAGAACTCCAGTAGGGAACTTGGAAGAAGCTTCTTTACCCAAAGAGTGGTGAGAATGTGGAACTTGCCATGACAGAAAGTCTTAAAGCAATAAGTACAGAAATATTTAAAGGGAAGCTAAACGAGCACAGAGTCATAGAATCATAGTCATAGCATCATACAGCACAGAAACAGACCATTCAGTCCAATTAATCCATGCCGACGAGGTTTACCAAACTAAACTAGTCCCACTGCCTATGTTTGGCCCATACCCCTCTAAACCTTTCCTATTCCATAACCTATCCAAATGTATTTGAAATATTGTAACTGTACCTGAATCTACCACTTACTCTGGCAGTTCATTCTGCAAACAAACCACCCTCTGTGTAAAAATGTTGACCCTCAGGTCCCTTTTAACTCTTTCTCCTCTCACCTCAAAAATATGCCCTCTGGTTTGGATTTCCCTCCCCTAGGGAAAAGCTCTTTACTATTCACCTTATCGATGCCCCCCATGATTTTGTAAACCTCTATAAGATCACACCTCAACCTCCTACGCTCCAGTGATAAAAGTCCAAGCCTATCCAGCCTCTCCATGTAACTCAAACCCATCAGTCCCGGCAACATCCTGGTAAATTTTTTCTGAACCCTCTCCAATTTACTAATATCCTTCCTATAGCAGGATGAGCAAAAATTGCCTCACCAATGCCTTGTACGACTGCAAAATGCAACATCCCAACTTCTCTACTCAATGGTCTGAGTAACAAAGGCACGCATGCTAAACATTTTCGTAACCATCCTGCCTACCTGTTATGCAACTTTCAAAGAAATATGTACCTGAGCCCCTATGTCTCTCAGTTCGATAACAATCCCCAGGGCCCTACCATTAACTGTATAAGTCGTACCCTTGTTTGTTTTACCGAAATGCAATACCTCGCATCTATCCAAATTAAACTCCATCTGCCACACCTCAGCCCATTGGCCCAATTGATCAAGATCTAATTGTAAACTTAGATAACCTTCTTCATCAATTTGATGTCATCCAAAAATTCATTAACCATGCCTTCTAAATTCTCATCCCAATCTTTATATAAATTACAAACAACAGTGCACCCAGCACAGATCCCCGCCGAACACCACTGGCCACAGGCCTCCAATCCAAAAAAAAACCCTCCACCACCACCCTCGGTGTCCTATGGTCAAGCCAATTTTGTATCCAAATTACCGAGTTCTCCATGAATCATATGTGATCTAACTTCACTAATAAGTCTACCATGTGGAACATTATCAGAGGCTTTACTAAAATCCATGTAAACAATGTCTACCCAATCTTTTTAGTTATGTTCTCAAAAAACTCGGTCAAGTTTATGAGAAATGATTTCCCACTCACAAAGCCATGCTGATTCTCCCTAATCTGTCCTTGCCACTCCACATGAATGTAAATCCTTTCTCTCAGAATCTCTTCCAACAACTTATAACTGATGTCAGATTCATTAGTCTATATTTCCTAGACTTCTCCTCATAGTCTTTTCTAAATAAAGGCACAGCACTAGCCATCCTTCAGGCATCTGGCAGTTCACCCATGGCTGTAGATGATACAAATATCTCTGTCAGGGGCCCTGCAATTTCTTCAATAACTTCTCACAACATCCTCGGAGACATTCGGTCAGGTCCCGAAATTTTATCCAACGTTTTTTTCAGACCTCCAGCACCTGCTCTTCAGTAATGTGGACTGTTTTTAAGACATCAACATTTATTCCCCTGAGTTACCTAACCTCCATGTCATTTTCCACAGTAAATACTGATGCAAAATATTCATTTAATATTCCCCCAACTCCTCTGATTGCACACATAGCCAACCTCATTGATCTTTGAGGGCTCAACTCTCTCTTGTTACTCCTTTGCTCTTAATGTACTTTGTAGAATCTCTTTGGATTGTCCTTAACATTATCTGCCAAGGTTATCACATATCCCCGTTTTGCTCTCCTGATTTCCCTCTTAAGAATTCCCCTACACCCCTTATACTCTTGAAGAGATTCACTTTGTACCTAACATATGCCTCCTTCTTATTCTTGACCAAAGCCTCAATATCTTTATTCGTCCATTGTTCCCTTTTCTTATCAGCCTTCCCCTTCACTCTAACAGGAACATAATGCCTCTGAACTCACTTTTGAAAGCTTCCCACTTGCCAGCCATCCCTTTGCCTGTGAACAGTCTACTCCAGTTAACTTTTGAAAGTTCCTGTCTCATACCATGAAAATTTGTGTTAGTCCAATTAAGAACTTCAATTTTTATGCAGGGACTATCTTTTCCCATAACTGTTTTAAAACATTTAGAATTATGATCACTGGTCCCAAAGTTCTCTCCCACTAACACGTCAGTCACTTGCCCTATCTTGAGAATTATGATGGTAGATTTAAATGAGGGAAGAGATGGACATGAAAAGAGCTTTGACCAATCTATGGGGCCAGGAGGCCTTCCAGACAAACTTTGCAAAGGCGCTGAATGAGATAACGATGGGGGTTAATGCCAAGAGTCAAACTGCGAGAAGTTAGATGCAATGTCAAAATTCAATGATGCATGTGGTCAAGGCCACTAATTTAATTTCAAAGCAAGATCCAACCAACTGCATCATCCTCACAGACTATTCAAGATGCCACAAGTCCATTGTCCAGCTACCAACAATCTCCACCAATCACAGCTCATACCTAATATTCATAGCTTCACTTCACTCGCACACCTAAAACTGCTACAAGCCTCACAGCCATATCCTATAGCTTGCACACACTGTCAGCTATACAACCATGATGGATATATCACCCAAACATATTGCATACACTCTTTAACATACTTTCCTCTCTCTTGTGAGAAACGACGATGTACAACTGGAAGCAGTAGCCCCTAAAGGAAAGGCATGGCTGCCAGTCATAAGCACAATGGAAAATGTCATGACCGTGCGCCAGAATCGCAAAGTACTGCGCACATTTTAAACTTTAAATTCCAAAATGTGTTTGTTAAAAGTAAGCTGGCACAGCCAAAAATAACTGTGGATGTAAGTTCAATGGAGAGAGAGAGAGGCTAATGGAATGTAACAATCTAAGATAGCAAATAAACTTTAAACAGACTAGGTTGTGATCTCTTGTGACTACAAAACTAAAAAGGAATTGATGAACCATGCTCAATAGCAAATCAAACCCTGTAGATCATGTCTCAAACTGCAAATTCA
This sequence comes from Rhincodon typus, assembly GCF_021869965.1. Lineage (NCBI taxonomy): Eukaryota > Metazoa > Chordata > Chondrichthyes > Orectolobiformes > Rhincodontidae > Rhincodon > Rhincodon typus. The sequence goes on along the minus strand of NC_063338.1, from coordinate 56,841,711 downwards.
TTTTGTGCATTTCACTTTGAAGAATTTGCAAGGACAGAGATTTAAAAGCCAGTTTTAAGTCTACTAAAGCATACTAGTGAGATGGTATGCTGTCATGTGTACCAGCCTGAATTTGAGCATTAGCAAGCTATTCACTAGTTACTCCTCTGTTGCAAGTAACAATCATCTGTCACTCTGAATGCTGCAAAACAGTTAAATTCAAGCAGGACCCTGAATGCTGGAATTCGATCTCCCAGTATAATTCTTACTATTGCTAATTCTTCTCACTATTAGTAATTGATAAGCTCAACTTGTTTTATTAATTCGACAAAGCCTGGTTAAATTGGCTGATTTTAAAGCATGTGCTAATTTGAGTCCAGAAGAAAGGTATCCTCAAGGGAAGGAATCCTTTTTAAATTAACTCTGTAGCAACCAATTGAGAAGATGAATAAACACTGAAGGAGAGCCAGATTATCCCTTCTGATTTGGAGCTTAGCGAGTTTAGCTTATGCCATCTCAAATCATAACAAATTGAACAACTCATCCAAGGTCTGATTGTAGCAAAGCAATGGCGACCACCATAGTGTCAGTGAATAGATTGTGGCAAGCATTGTTCTTAAAATAATTAAAGATGACCATGTTTATAATTCTCCTTCTCATGTCCAACTTCTGTTTTACAAGCTACAAATGGCTTAACATAGTTCTCTTGCATTTCCACTTAAATGCACCACATTCCTGCCTTGTGTCTTTCTCTTTTCAGATACCTGAGAAATGATCAGGCAGTGATGGAAAGACAGGAATACAATGACTAAGAAGAAAGACACATGCACATGAAATGCTTGTTGTAATGGCAGACTTAATAAAAAGCCTACCTTACAATGTCAACGAGCATGGATGAGCCCAGCACCAATTTGACATCGGGCTTTGTGTGCAGCTTGGACCCCATGCTCTATAGAGTGGAGGCTATTGACAGCTTTATTGTCATGCTTACAGACTAAACAATGTTTAATGTTTCAGTTTCCATTACAGCACAAACAAGTGCAGAAGCTCAGATATATATGATGCAGGATCATGTGTACACTCAGGCTGTTGCTACTTTGCTCTGTGTATTAGTGTTCAAAAGGGTTTGCAGGGTTTTCCTGCAGTCCCACTAACATCTTCTGACAGATGGCTAGGATTGCTAAAGTACTGCCGCTAGCAGCTCTATTAAGTCTGAATTTCTGTCATGTCGTAGAGCATTTCTTCTCCCATCCTTATCACTCATTTAATGTGTTGCTGCGAGCTGCCAGGCAGCTAGCCCAGATTGCTGCAGCCCGTGCTAAAATGATGCAGGCTAAAGCCAACGATTTCAGTTAGGAATTATTTGTGATTGTTCTGCAACACCATTTGCAGACTCATCTGCTGAAACTCAGCAGGCTTCCACCAGCCCTGCAGCGCTGAGATAGCATTAATCTAGTAATAAATGAATTAATGTCTATACTGAAATAGCAAAGGAACCTCAGGCAAAGATGTTAAATATTCATATATTATTATTACGCAAAGTAATTTCATGCCTGCAATTTCTGTAAAAGTTCTGACACAATGCGTCATTCATTGTGTAATACGTTACAAGTGGAGTAATTGTAATGAGGTCAGCCAGTTGGGCCTCATAGAATATGAGCTTCCTGATTGTGGCTGGTAACCTGGCCCAATCAGGGAGCCCTGTCTGAGACTTAGAAACAGGAGTGTCAGAGGTTCCGTTCACTCTGAGAGCTGGCTCTGAGGAAGCCGGACCAGTGTCAAGGGCTATGCAAGGGTAAATAAAAGGTGACTTGGTGATGGGATACTGGCCTCTGAGGAGTTATTTCACCATCAGTGGTGAATTGTGCAATATCCTGAGAACAATCATTTTAGCTAATTGCAATTGATTTATTGGCTACTTTTGGACCAGTTTCCAGATCGGACCAACTACAGGACTTAATGCAAGACATGAAAATTGATATACAGTCATTCATTGACCTCACATTTCTTATCACTCACTCATTGTTAATAAGATTCTCCAATTAAAATAGAGCACCATGAAGGAAAACAATCACATATTTTCGTCAATGTGCATTTTTGGAAAAATAACCTTTTCTGCTTTCTTCAATTGCTTCTAACCAAACTGCTCTCAGTTCATCTGTAATAAGATAATTTGACACAATGCTTATTTGCTTGCTTTAAAGGTATGGCAAATTGACAATAACAAAAGAGGTGAAGATAATGGGTTCAAGGGCATTCATTTTATTCTGAAACCGGATAGCAGTTTTCATCTGAGTCAGACATGACTAGCTGTCTGAGTATATATATTGATGCTTGGGACTCAGAATAAAACCGAAGGTCACTGTCTGATCCTGATGATGAGCTGACCTTAGCAAAGATCACTGTAGTAGTTTCAGGAGAGGCACCATGATGTGTACCCTTTATAAAGGCCTATTGATATTGTCACCATTGCCAATCATAGACAGTACTACACAATGACATTTCTTTATGGGCTGATTCAAAGTGGCTATTCTCTGCCCCCAGTCTTTCACATGGCAAAATTAGAAACAAAAGTTTACCATTCAGATGAAGGTGAAATTGCCACAAAGGGAATATGCACCTTTTTACTCGATTTTCCAACCTGGGATGAGGGTGACTTTTTTAACAAATAACATTTTCTTAGTATTGAAGAAAGGCAAAATCACAATGATAAAATAACACATGAGGATGAAAACAAGTCTACAGAGTCATTCAGGTCTTGATCTGAGAAAAGATACAAGTGGAAATAAGGTTCTCATTATAGAAGAAAATGAAACGAAGGGACAAGCAAGCTATTTGTCTAATCTGTTGACACCAGGACTTATAGAATGATATACATTTAGAAAATATCATAGAGGGTGTAGGCAACATAGAATGGAGTCATAGAGGTCTACAGCACAGAAAAAGGCCCATCAGTCCATGGAGTCTTTGCCAGTCAAAAGCAGCTACCTAACTTTTCTTATTCCATTTTCCAGGACTTGGCCAATGGGCTTGTTATGAATTGTGTTGCGAAGTTGGTTAGAGTATTTGAGGATTAGGAAGTAGAAAGTCAGAATTTGGTGTTTGTGAAATGCTTGGGGGGAAGCAGTGTGTTGTCCCTTTAAAAGATGATCTGCTTCTTCTATGCTAAGATATCCAAAAAGGATGTCGGTGTGCAGCAGTTTATGTGTTTGCAGGTGCATAGAGCACCTGAATTGAAACATTTGTATCAAAAGGCTGTATAGTTATAAGGCCAAGCAGCAGTTTTGTTTTGTTATCGAGACAAGTTTTGAATTTAGCCAATTAATTTGAACTAGGCACTTAGATACCAAAAAAAAATTTAAATCTGATAGTTTTGACAACATTGTACCAATGCTATTGTAAGAAACATTGATATGTCATCAAGGGTATAAAAGAAGGTGCAGTTGGGCTAAGACAGGAGAGCTCACTGCCATCTGCTAGAGATACCAGCTGTCAGCTCTTAGACAAAGCTTCATCTATTCACAATGGTACCACAGCACTCTTAGCTAAAATTCTTGACAGGGGAATTTACAGAGAAAGCATTTCTAACAAAAGATTTGATGGAGAAGGCACAGAACATTCCAGAGGACACGTAACCTGGCTGTAATTCTGAGAGACTAAATTCTATCGATTTTTAAAATTTTATTTAATATAAGTGGGACTTGTATTTATTGGAACAGCATGCCATTAGAATCTTGTTTTATTTGGGAATAGTTAGTAGTTGGAACGGGTTTATTCAGTTTGTTAATAATTTAGTTAATTTGCTCACTGTTAGATTTAAGTAAATAAATTGTTACTTGCTGATTTTAAAGTGAGTTTTACAGTCAGGGGTTTATTTTGTTTAACCACTCAAGTTTCTGAGAGGCATTTTACACCACTTTTCACACTCTTTTTAACAGACTATAGGGTGAGACGCTCCTTTCTGGGCATTTTGGTTTTAGTTATCATGGTGGGGGGGTTGGGGTGCAGAGTGGGAGCACTCAATAACCGCTTTATAACAGATTGGAGGCTTGTCCAGGATCTGGCCAGCTTGGGTTCAGGACTTGGACAGGTTGGGACAAATTGGGTCCGGAATTTGGATGGATTAGACAGATTTGGAGAGATTTGAACAGATTTGGGTTATGAAAAGTCTCAGCAGATTTAAAGAGATTTGGGGGATTAGTGTCCTTGATCTGTAAATAAAACGTTAGTGAGGAGTGGAAAATCTGTTCAATTTCGCTTGCTTGTTGTTGATTAAATCAAAAGTGGGGAAGTAGCTCTTAACACTGCCAAAGAGGTTTTGGGGCTCAAAGATGCTTCCCAAATTTGTGAAGAACATTTAGAAAGACAGAAAAAGGAGAATTTTAGGATTCGCAGACAGGCTAGAATTGGGTTCAACTAGGGATAAGAGGAAAGCTGAAATTGTAACGGAGTTAACCAAACACTTAGGTATATCAGAAAAACAGTCAACTGCAGTGGAGTTTGAAAAAAAAATTGAATTGCAAATACGACAATTGGAGTGAGAAAGTGTAAAAGGCAGGAATTAGAGGACAAAGAGAAAGAAAGGGAAAGAATGTTTGAGTTGGAAAAGTTGAAATTTGAACTAGAAGCAAAAAGACTCCAAATAACAGAAGTAAAAGTACAAGGTAGAAGTGATGATGAGCAAACTCATCGTAGCCAACAGCCTGGTAGGGATATATATATATAAATATATCAAAACATTACCAAAATTCAATGAAAAAGATGTAGAAACCTTTTTCATTTCCTTTGAGAAATTGACTAAACAGATGAACTGGCCAGAGACTGTGCAGGTAACGTTAATTCAGATCAAGTTGGTAGGCAGGGCAAGTGAAGTGTTTGCAGCGCTGTCAGGCAGGTATCAAGAGAATATGAAGAAGTAAAACAGGCTATGTTGAGTACTTGTAAATTGGTACCAGAAACATATAGACAATGGTTCAGAAATGTAAGAAAGGAATGAGGTCAGACTTATATCGAGTTTGAAAGAATTAAATAGAGCAACTTCGATAGATGGATGAGAGCATTAAAGGTAGAAAAGACATATGAAGATCTTAGATATATTATTCTGCTGGATGAGTTTAAAAACTCATTTCTAGAAGTGAAAAGAACTCATGTTGAGGAACTGAAAGTTAAAACAGCGAGAAGAGCTGTAGAGATGGCGGATGACTACGCATTAGTGCATAAATTGAAACTTAGCTTCCGACAGCAATTTCATTCTGTGAATGGGAAAGTGGGAGATCCTTCAATGGAAAACAAAAAGTAGACCACACTGGGAACAGTTTGCCACATGTGAAAAAAGAAACCCAAGAGGGTTGAAAAGAGATGAAAGACCTCAGGAGTTTTCACTGCAATAAGGTGGGCCACACAAAGTCACAGTGTTGGTGGTTTAAGTAAGGCACTGGGATAAAGGAAGTGGTAAAAGAAGCTAAACCAGTGGGATTAGTTGAGATAGTGAAGGAAATCCCAAGAGAAGTCAAGGAGCTACAGGAGAGTGCACAGCTTAGTCACAGGCTGGCTAGTAAGATATCGCCCAATCTTTTCAAAGACTTCACCTGTGTGGGTAAGGTTTACTCAGGCAGAACAGGGGCAGTAGGTAAAGCAGTTAACATGTTGAGAGGTATGGAAACTGGTCAGTCCCTAATGGTAAGAGATTAAAATATTTGCACTCCTTCTGAAATACTGCCCGTGAGATAATCTGTCGAATAAATGGTGAGAGAATTAGTGTTCCCCTGTGTAAAATAAGGCTATAAAGCTTCATCAAGACATGGGGAGTGAAAGTCGGAGTGACTGAAAGAGTGGCTATTCCAGCAATACAGTTTGTTCTTGGAAATTATATAGCGGGATCAAAGGTGGGAGTGATGCCCATTGTAGTGGAGAAGCCAAAAGTAAACCAGGGAACTGAGGAGTTAAAAGGAAAATACCCTGGAATTTTTCTCAACTGTGTGGTGACAAGACCCTACAGCCATAAGCTAAAACAAGAAAAGTAAACTAAAGAGAAAGATGAAGGAGTTGAGGTCCAGTAGTTGACACTCTGTTTGATGAAATGGTAAAGGAAAAATCGAAGCAGGTAGAGGATCAGGCAGAGATGTTCAGTTCAGAAAGATTAATGGAGTTACAACAAAAAGATGAGATGATAAAGGATTTATATCATAAAGCCTAATCGGGAAAAGGAATCAGAATGAATTCCAAAATCTTAAGGCAGAAGTGGAGACCTTGGCAGATTAGTGCAGATTGTGTTGCCAGTAGCATCGGGTAGCACACAAATTATTGGTAGGAGGTCATCTAGGAGTGAGGAAGACTAAGGCGAAGATACAAAAGCATTTCTGTTGGCCTGGATTGCATAAAGATGTGGTTGAAATCTTGCCATACCTGTCACACATGTCAGATGGTAGGAAAGCCACAGACAGTAATAAAACCAGCACCTTTGATGCCAATTCCTGCATTTGAAGAACCTTTCACATGGGTTATGATTGATTGTGTAGGTCCCCTCCCTTAAACCAAAAGTAGGAACCAGTATTTGCTAACCATGATGGATGTGTCGACCAGATTTCTGAAGGCATTCCCATTATGGAATATCAGGGCAAAGAAGGTTGTAGAGGAGTTGCTTGCTTTCTTTAACCACTATGGATTACCCAGGCAGATTCAGTTTGACAAAGAGCCCAATTTTACTGCCAAATTATTTAAGGAGGTCATGGATAATTTAGACATCAAACACTTTAAATCAAGTGCATACCATCCTGAATCCCAGGGAGCATTGGAAAGACAATGCTGAGGGCTTATTACTAGGATTACCAAAATGATTGGCATAAGGGTATCCCATTTATATTAATTGCTATTAGAGATGCTTCAAATGGATTGATTCAGTTTACTCCACTTGAATTGATATTTGGACACAAAGTAATAGGGTCTTTAAAATTACTTAATGAAAAGCTGATAGATCCGAAGTCAGAGATCTCACAGTTGGATTTTGTATCTGAGATGAAAGAAAGATTAAACAGAGTAGCTGAATTAGCTAGACAACATTTGAAGGTGGTACAGCACCTAATGAAGCAAAAAGAAGATAAGAAATCTGAAATTTGTATGTTTGCTTGGGGATAAAATATTGGTGCTGTTACCAGTGGTAAGAGATCCCTTCTAAGCAAAGTTTAGTGGCCCCTATCAGATTGAGAAGAAATGAAGTCAGGTAAATTATCTGGTAAAGATGCCAGATATGAAAAGAAAATTCAGGTATGTCATGTGAACATGCTGAAACCTTACTATGATAGGGACAGGGAACCAGAGAAACAAGTATTAATTATGGTCACTCAGAATGAAGAATCAAATCCAGATAATTTTGATTTTGATGTGCCTCAGAATAAATTAAATAATGAGGAAGTCCTTAAGGATTGGGATAGGGTAGTGATCTATCTGTCCCAAGAACAGAGAACTGATTTGAAAGACTTGTTACAGTGTTATGTGGACATATGTAGAAATAGAATAGGATGGACTAACACCATAACACATGAGGTTGATATAGGGAAGCCAGTTCCAATAAAACCACACCCCTACAGGCTTAATCCTGTCAATGCAGCGCTGGTACAGAAGGAAGTGGAAGTGATGCTCCAAGAAGACATCATTGAGCTAAGTCAAAGCAAGTGGAGTTCACTGATCACGTTGGTTCCCAATCCTGATGGTACTCAACAATTCTGTGTAGACTACGGAAGGTCAACATTGTGATCAAATCTGACTTATACCTAATTCCAAGGCTAGAGGACTGTATGATAAAAGTAGGACAAGCAACTTACATCTCGAAGTTGAACTTACTTCACAGTTACTGGCAAGTACCTTTGTCAGAGAGAATGAAAGAATTTTCTGCTTTTGTAAATTGGCTCTAACAATTTAAAATAATGCCCTTTGGAATGAAAAATGCAGCTGCCACTTTTCAAAGACTAATAAACAGAGTTGTGGCAGGATTGACTAATTGTGCCATCGATCAAGATGACTTTGTGATCTTTAGCCATTCATGAAAAGATCACATGCAGCATTTGGCAGAGCTCTTTAAGAGACTACAGAAGGTAAAGTTGGTCATAAACTTGGCAAAAACAGAATTTGCAAAGGCAGAAGTGACGTTCTTAGGGCATAACTTGGACACAGATGAATGTTACCGAAGAAAATTAAGAGGAAGGCCATTGAGGAATTTCCAAGACCATCCTCGAAGAAGGAAGTGCTATGATTTTTGGGACTGAGCGGATTCTACAGGAAATTTGTACCAAACTTTAGGAGCGTGATGGCACCGCTAATGGATTTGTTAAAAAAGAACACAAAAATTTGGTGGACAGAGCCATGCCAGGAGTTATTTGAGAATTTAAAAGCAGTATTAACCACCGCACCAGTTTTAGCCACACCACATTTCTTGAACCCCTTTAAAGTCACCATCAATGCAAGCAATGTAGGGGTTGGAGCTGTGTTGTTACGCCAGGATGATTGTAGAATTGACAGGCCAATCAGTTATTGTTCAAAAAACTCCAATATCCTCCAGAAAAAAAATCCAACTATTGGAAAAGAGTTATTGAGTTTGGTAGGAGGCTTACAACATTTTAATGTTTACGTTAAAACCACGTATCAGAGATGGTTGTGTTTACTGATCACAACCCTTTGATATTTCTGGAAATATTTAAAAACGAGAACACCAGATTATTTCATTGGAGTCTCATATTACAAGCATTTGATTTACAAATTGTGCATGTTGTGGATTGTGAAAATCTTACTGCAGATTCTTTATCGTGGGTTTAAAAGAAAAATGTTTCTAAGGTTTTGGAGTAGATCTGTAGCTCAGGTTGTGGGTGTTGAGGTTGGTGACGAACATGGTGACGAAACGTCTGCAAAACCAGGTGGGAAAACACACCGACGCTTTATCGGACGCTGCACTGAGGATGTTACCCAGCATGGTAACGAAACATCTGCAAAACAACAACCAGCTCGGCGAGCCAACCAACCTCAAGAAAAATTTTTATATAAGATAGAAACGCAAGTGTTCAATGTTATATATAAATGGAATTAGTACAAAATATGTAACTCAAGATTAATGATCAATTGATCTAGTAATGTAATGTAGTAATATAATGCAGTAACATAATGTAGTATTCTAGTAAAAAGGTTTTAGAATAAAAATGAAACCATCTTTTCATAATGATGGCTCATAAGTTGGGTAGAGTATTTGTGGATTAGGAGGCAGGAAGTTAGAATTTGGTGTTTGTAAAATGCTAGGGGGGAAGCAGTGCATGGTGCCTTTAAAAGACGATCTCCTTTTTCTATGCTAAGAGATCCAAAAAGGATGTTGGTGGGCAGCAGATGTGTGTTTGCAGGTGCACAAAGCACCTAAGTTGAAGCATTTGTATCAAAAGGCTGTATAGTTAGCAGGACAAGCAGCAGTTTTGTTTTGTTATCAAGACAACAAGTTTTGAATTTAGCCAATTAATTTGAACCAGGCACTTTAATACCAAATCTGATGGTTTTGACAACATAGGACCAATCCTATTGTAAGAAATATTGATATGCCATCAAGGGTATAAAAGAAGGGGAAGTTGGGCAAAGACAGGAGATGATGCTAGAGATACCAGCTTTCAGCTGTTAGAGAAAGCACCATCTATTCACTCTTAGCTAAGATTCCTGACAGAAGAATTCACAGAGAAAGCATTCCAGGCAGAAGATTCAACAGAGCAGGCACAGAACATTCCAGAAGACCCATAACCTGGCCATAATTCCAAGAGACTAAATTCTATTCTTTTTTATTTTGTTTTATATAGGTGGTACTTATATTTATTGGAACAGCAAACCATTAGAATCTTGTTTTATTTGGGAATAGTTAGTAGTTAGAAGGGGTTTGTTCGGTTTGTTAATAATTTAGTTGATTTGTTCACTGTTAGAGCTAGATAAATAAATTGATACTTGTGATTTTAAAGTGAGTGTCAGGTGTTTATTTTAATTAACCACTAGAAGTTGCTGAGAGACAGGTTACACCACATTTCACATTCCTTTTAACAGATTATAGAGCAAGACACTACTTTCTGGGTCTCTTGGTTTTAGTTATCAGGGCTGGGGTGGGGTCAACCTCCACTTTATAATACTTGGCATCGCAAGTGTACATCTAAACACTTCTTAAATATTATAAGGGTTTTTGCCTATACCACCCTTGCAGGCAGTGAGTTCCAGATTCCCATCACCATCTGAGTGAAAAAAGTATCCTCACATCCCCTCTAAACCTCCTGCCCCTTGCCTTAAATCTATCCCTCCACCAAGGGACAATGTTTTTTCTTGCCTACCCCTGCCTATGCCTCTCAGAATTTTCTACATTTTAATCATGTCCCCCTTCTGTCTCCTCTGCTCCAACGAAAACCATCTCAGTCTGTCCAATTTCTCATCATCACTGAAACTCTTCAGCCCAGGCAACATCCTTGCAAATCTTCTCTGCATCCTCTCCATGTTTTCATGTGGATTCCAGAACTGCACACAATACTCCAGCTGTGGCCTAACCAAGTTTTTTTTACAGTTCACCACCCTGCTTTAAATTCTATGCCTTGATGAATAAAGTTTAGAATCCCATATGGCCTCTTAACCACTTTATCTACCTGCTGCTACCCGAAGAGACTGGTCGACATGCACATCAAGGTCCCTCTGTTCCTCAGTGCTTCCCAGGTTCCTACCATTCATCATGCATTCCCTTGTCTCATTTGTTCTGCTCAAGTGCATCACCTCTCACTTATCTGGATTGAATTCCATTTGCCATTGATCAGTGCATCTGACCAGCATGTCTAAAGCCTCCTGTAATGTAAGGCTATTTTCATGATTTACCACTCCACTAAATTTCTTATCATCCACAATCTTACTGATCAACCCTCATACATTCACATCCAAATCATTTATATATACCACAAACAGCATGACCCCAACACCGATCTCTGCAAAACCCCACTGGGCACAGACATCCAATCACAAGAACACCCTTGACAATCACCCTCTGCTTCCTACCACTCAGCCAATGCTGGATCCAATTAGCCAAATTTTCTTGGATCCCATGAGCTCTTACTATCACTATCAGTCTTCCATGCAGGACCTCATCAAAACTTGGTAAAGTCCAAGTAGATGACTTGAATGCATTATATCAAATAAATACTGTTAGAAAGAAGAAAAGATAGGGCAGAATATGGATTATTTGACATGTTCATATTTCTTATGAGCATTGTAGGTCAGAGTCAAAGATCATCAGTGGAAATAGCTGACAATGTAATTTAAGTAATAACACCTGCGGATATCTCCAACATATTGTTGTTTGTTCCTTCTTCAGATTTTCAGCATCCACTGAATTTTTCTTTTGAATTCTAATTTCAATGGCCTTTTTAGTTGCAGATGGTTTAAATTTCAGAACTGGGTGCACAATGGCCATGGATAAGTTATCTAGTCATGCATAGGTGCTGGTCCAGATCTTTCAATACATTATTATTACCAAACTTTGCCACTTTTTTAATCAATAGTTCATTTCACAGTATATCCTTTGGAGCTGTTTCTTCTGGAAAGATGCAACTTAATCTTAGGCAAACAAAAACCGAAGTGGCTGACAAAACTCAATACTTCTGGCAGCATCTATGGGGATAAAGCAAAATTAATATTTTGAGTCTGGTGACTGTTCATCAGAACACATCTGGGCACTTGATATATCTAATTGTGTTATAACATTTACCTTTTTTTAAAGATTTTTTTATTTCTTTCAGTTCTCATACTTAGTACTCATGCCGAAATAAAGGTGTGAAATTCAGTAACTTCTGTAAGTAGCTGATCAATCATTCATTAACTCAAATCCTAGTCAATGAATTGGGAACATCAGTGTCTATTTTAACTTTAGATGGGTTTCATCTTACTCTCAGTAGAGAAACATGGGTGCCCTACTCCCAGAAAGCAAAATGGGTAGGAAGCAATTGTTGAGTTTCGCGAATCGGACAGTGATTGAATGTCTGTGTGGAGAAGGTAGTGCTGGAAAGACGATGAAAGCCATAACTTCTTTTGCAGCATAGAGAGGTACACTTTATCCTCTGGCCCCATCAAATAAAGCTCTGATGAAAAGTCAAATTCCTGAAATGTTAACATAGTGGTGGTCTCTACAGAAAATACCAGCCTGGTTAAGTTCTTCCAGCACATTTTGCTTATATTCGAGCATCCCACAATATTTTGCTTTTGTGTAATTGAAGTAAAAACTTTCCTGGAAAATTAGCCTGTGCAGAAATTTTGAGCTACATCCCTGAGTTCAAATCACATTGCCCTATGATTGGAGCTCAATCTACATATTGGGTATTTAGGGAAAGATCCCTGCTAGCTTGGGCTGATTCAGCCAAACCTGTTAAGCACTACTAGTACTTTCTGTTTTGGCGACATTATTCCTCAGACATTTTTTCAGATTTTCTTTAAGATTTTCCATCTTACATCCTTGTACTGCTTCCAATGTTGGACAAAAGAGAATGTTTCAGCAGGAATCATCTTATTGACTCATTGACCTCAACCAGCACTGTTGGGGAATTTTACCAGAGGTGACAGCAGATGCTGAAAACTCTAGTCCATACATCATTGACTAATTAACATCTATCTCCTATCAAAAATGCCATAGCAAGAATGGATTATGGAAATGCTGAGAAACTGCTCACTTTAGGCAAGGTGTCCTTTTCAAAACTTTACATACATAAAATACTGTCTGTCTTGCTCTCTCCCTCTGGCACATATGGCTGTTGATCACAGACTAGTATTACAACAGCCCCTATAGGTGAGGGGAATGGTGCAGAGTGTGACCCAGCAGCAACATGTGTATCAATGGAATCCCACCCCAAAATCTTAAATAAGTGTGATCTTGATAGATCTAGTGGGGATGCAAGTATAGAAATAAGGGCTATCTCAGGTTGGAGACATTCCTGGGAATTTGATCATACAATATTCTGAGCACATAAAACAACCTTATTATTCTTGGTCATTTCACATCTTATCATGCGGCAAGTGAGAACATGACTTTGAGGGCTCTGACTGCATTCACCTTACAATGGCTGCATGTTTTGTACGTAAGCCGTTTTGCCCATTCTTCCAGACCAGCATCTTTGGTGCAAGGATTTCCAAGAAACCAGAGACTACATGTAAGCAGGCAAGGCAGGAAAACTGCTGCCAGGGAAGAAAACAATCCAAGGATCACCTTCTTTCAGTTCATCCAATTCAAACCTCTTGTCTTACCATTTCAGGACGTTTCCATTTCAGAAATGCCCTCATTCCACAAACACTTGAGAACATCTGTATTTCAGATACTCCTGGATATTTCTGATCCCATTATATCTCAGAGGTCATCATAGTTCAGTGACACCATTTTTCAGAGACCTTAATATTTCTGGTTCCTGTACATATTCAGAGTTCCTCCTTCCTAATATTAGTGGCTAGTGAAAACTAAGAATACCCAGGTGATGAGACTCTCTGACTTCATCCACAAGACTGCAGCTCGTGTGGGTGTTGTCACTGAGCCAGAGGCTTTGCAAACAACAGTTGATGATCATGCAATCACAAGTTGTTTTTAGCACAGACACGGGACATGTGGCCCATCCAGTGAGTGCTGTGTCTCCATAGGAGCAATTTACCTAATGTCATTTCTTTCTTTGTGCCCATATCCTTGCAAATTTTCCCTTTGCAGAAAGTGACCCATTTCTCTCTTGAATACCTTGATTGAGTCTACCTCAACAGCACTCTCAGGCAGTGCACTCCAAATCCTAACTATTTATTTAGGGAAAAACATTTCCTCATGTCGCCATTGCCTCTTTTACCATTTCCTTAAACCTGTGTCCGTTAGTTCTTGATCCATCCACAAATGGGATTAGGTTCTCATGTTTTGTTGTATAAGCACCCCATGATTTTGAATACCTCCTCATAAATATCTCCTGTTAACATTTCTTCATCAAGGTAAACAGTCCCAATTTCTGCATCAATCCACTTAACTCAAGTTCCTCATTCCTGAAACCATTGACTCACATTTCTGGGAGTGAATATTACCAACAATCTGTCCTAGTCCATCCATGTCAATGCTACTGTCAAGAAAACACACCAACACCTCTACTTTCTAAGAAGACTGAGGAAATTCAGCATGTCCACAATGACTCTTACCAACTTTTATATATGTTCCATAAAAAAACATCCCAACCAGATGCAACACAGCTTGGTATGTCAACTGCTCAGCCCAAGATCACGAAAATTATAGAGAGTTGTGAACGAAGCCCAGTCCATCATGCAAAGTAGCCTTCCTTCCATTGACTTTGTCTATACTTCCTGCTGCCTCAGGAAAGCAGCCAACATAATCGAAGACCCATCCCACCCTGGTTATATTCTCTTCCATCCTCTTTCATTGAGAAGAAGATACAAAAGTTTGAAAATACGTACAAAGAAATTCAAGAACAGCTTCTTCCCTGCTGTTATCAGACTTTTGAATGGACCTCTCAGATATTAAATTTGATTTTTCTCTGCAACTTCTCTGTAGCTGTAACACTATATTCTGTATTCTGTTCTATTATTTTAATGTACTTATGTAATGTATAATTTGCCTAGAATGCATGAAAAACAATACATTTCACTATGTCTCAGTACATGTGGCAATAATAAATCAAATCAAATCAAAGGCATGTAAAGAGATTGAATGTAATGGACTGGAAAAATTGATTTAGAAGGAAGTAGAAGCATACATTTAAGAAAATATTTAATAAACTGCAAATGATACATTCAGTTGAGAAATTAAGACTGCATGAGAAGGTTGAAAAATATGTGCTTAATTAAAGAAATTAAGGATGCTACCAAATTGAAAATAGCATACAATTCTGCAAAAATTAATGGTAGCCCAGAAGATTGGAGAAATATTAGAAACCAACAAAGAATAATTTAAAAATAAGGAGGAATTAGAATATAAGAGTAAACTAGCAATAAATATAAAAGAGACAGTAAGCCTATCTATAATTGTGTAAGAAGGAAGAGAGGAAACATTGGTCCCTTCGAGTATGAGACAGTATGAGATAATAATGGGGAAACAATGAAATGGCAGATATTTTGAATAAATATTTTGTACCTGTCCTCTCAGTAAAAGACTCAAAAAGCATCCAATAAAACAATAAGAATCAATAGAAGTAGGCCATTTGGCTCATCAAATTTGCTCCACTATTCAATGACATCATGGATTATCTGATAATCTTTAAACCCACATTCCCACCAAATTCTGATAACTCTTGATTCCCTTACTGAATATACATCTGCCTGACTCAGGCCTGAACATACCTAACCAACACCACCTTAACAGCTTTCTACAGTAAAGAATTCCAAGATTCGCTATCCTCTGAAAGAAGAATTTCCTCCTCATCTCTACTTTAAATGGGCAGTTCCTTATTCTGAGATTATGCCTTCTGGTCCTAGATTCGCCAGAAGGGGAAACAACCTCTCAGTATGTGCCCCATCAAGTCCCTAAGATCTTACAATAAAGTCTCCTTTCATTTTTCTGAATTCTGATGAATGCAGGCCCAACCTACTCAACCTCCACTCATAATAAAATTCTTCCATACCCAGATTCAACCTAGTGAATCTGTCAGGACTGCCATCAATGCCTACATATCTTCCATAGATAAGTGGCCCAAAAGTAATCACAGTATTCCAGGGTGTGGTCTAACTAGTACCTTGTATAGCTTTAACAAAACCTCCCAACTTTTATAATCCATTCCTTTGAAGTGAAGGTCAGCATTCTATTTGTCTTCCCTATTACCCACTAAACATATTTTTTTTTGTCATTTATACATGAGAAACACAAAATTCCTCTGTGCTGCAAAATTCTGTAGTCTTTCTGCATTTAGAGAATATTCAGCTCTCTATTCTTCCTGCCAAAGTGCATTTTCTCCCATTATGTTCCTTCTGCCAAGTTTTGTCCACTCATTTAACCTTTCTATATCACTTTGTAGACTCTTTCTGCTATCCTCACCAGTTGACTCATCACCTTTTCTTTTGTGCCATCTTCAAGATTGGCTAAAGTATACTCATTTCCTTCATCCAAGTTATTAATAAATGTTGTAGATAATTGCAGTTCCAGCACTAATCTTTGTGGTACTACAACCACAGGGGCCAAATGGGAGGGGAGAAGGTAAAACAGGAACTACGACTCGAGGTAAAGGACTTGGGATACCCATGAGACAAATTATTAGCAAACCCCTGATGGCCTGCATCCTAAGGTCTTAAAAGAAGTAGCTGCTGCATTGATTATAACCTGCAAATGCTCACTAGATTCTAGAAAGGTCCTAGCAGGTTGGAAAATCATGACTGTCACACCTTTGTTTAAGAAAGTCAGAAACATTAGGCCAATTAGCCTAAAATCTGACATTGAGAAAATATTGGAAACCATTCTTAAACAAGTAATGCAAGATATTTAGAAAATCATTGTATAAAAAGGAAAAGTCAATATGTGTTTTATGGAAAATAAATTGTGTTAGAGATCCTTGAGGATGTAAAAGGATAAATGGAACAACTGAATGAACTGTATTGGTTCTAAGGGTCATTCAGTAAGGTGCCACATAAACAATTACTGCATAAGATGGTGATGGAGAAATAGGTTAGCATGGATACAGGATTTGGATAAATATATGAACATCTGAACTGGAGCAGGAGGGGCCATTTGGTCCCTTGATCCTAAAACCCATCGCTGATCTGGTTTACTGTCAACCCTGAAAACCTTTCACTCTCTTGCTTATCAAAAATTTATCTATCTCTGCCTTTAAAAATATTCTGCTTCCATTGCTTTTTGAGAAAGAGAGCTCCTAAAAAATCTCAACCTCTGTGAGTCCTTTTTTCTCTAAGAGTAGAAAAATGCCTTATTAGGTCTGTTTTATTAGGTGATGCCTTATTTTTAAATAGTGTCTCCTAATTCTAGAAACAGGGTTGTCCTTTCACAAAACCATGCTGACTCTTCACTGATCCTTTCAGTTTTTCCAACTGCTCAGTTATAACCACCTTAATGAATTCTAATAATCTCACTGTGATAAACATTAAACTAACTGGCCCACAGTTCCCTATTTTTTTGCATCCTTCCCTTCTCGAATAGAGGTAATTTATTTGCTGCATTCTAGTCTGAAGGAAGCTTTCCAGAATCTAACAAATTTTGGAAAATTAATACCAATGCACCACTGACTTCTTCCACCACCTCCATTAATAACTAAGATTTAGCCCATCAGGATCCAGAGACTTATCAATCTAAAGCTCCATTTCTATGCTTAGTAAAGCTTTGCTCATAATTATAATTTCACCAAGTTCCTCTTTACTTTCAACCTTCTGATATACAGGTATTACTGAGATTTTTTTTGTCACTTCTACGCTGAAAATAGAGCAAAATATTTATTTGTTGTATCCACTATTACTTTATTATCTACTACTAACTCTCCATTCTCACCCTGAATGAACACTCACTTTACTTACTCCTTTCATTATTTGATACCTATGTAAACCCTTTGCTATCTGTTTTTACATTTCTAGCTACTTTCCTATTATACTCTAATTTATTTGGCCAGATTAACCTTCTGTTAATTTTCTACTGCTCTTTGTATTCTGAACAGTAATCTGAACTGCCCTGCATCTTTGTACAGAGATATGTTTTTATTTCCTCAAATTTGGTGCATTTCTTAACTTTCTTGGTTATTCCTAGATGGTGGGTCCTCTCCTGAAATTTTTCTTTATAGTAGGAATGTACTTATTCTGAGTATTTGAAAATATACCTTTAAAATGTCTACCACTAATACTCTCTTGGTCCATCTTCTAATGATGATCACTATTACATTAACTTTACTCTGGGGTAATTAACTTAGGCTGTTACATTACATTATATCAAATCTACTATAAACACAAAAAATACAATAAATGCTGGAAATCTAAGACAAAGACAGAGACTGCTGGAGAAACTCGGGAGAACAGCTGACGAAATGTTAATCCTGTTTTTGTCTCAACTGATGTTGCCAAACCTACTGGATTGAATATAACCTATCTCTGATCAGTTTCTGAATATATTGTTCCAGGAAACTACCTTGAACACTTTCTATGAACTCTGCATCAAGTCTACTATTACAAGTCTGATTTTTCTAACTTATATTTAGATTAAAATCAACCACGATTATTGTTGTTCCTTTAGGACATATCCCAATATTTCTTCTTCTATACTTCTTCCTACATTGTGATTAATGTTGGAGACCTGTAGATCACTCTCACGAGTGACTTCTTTCCTCTATTATTCCTCAACTCCACCCACTCCAGTTCCACATCTTCTTTTCCGGAACAAATGTCATCTCTAACCATACCACAAGTACTGTCTTTGAATGGGAGACAACTCCTCTATCTTTACCTAGCTTCCAATGCTTCTTTAATGCCATACACCTCTCAATATTCATGACCCAAATCTCGTTATGCTGCAGCCAGGTCTCCATAATGGCTATCAGATTATGTTTATTCACTTCAATATTCACTGTCAATTCAGTTACTTTGCTATGAATGCAGCATTATTCAGATACAGAACTTTTAGTTTTGTTTCTTTGTAATTTTTGTAGCATCTAGTCTTGACTGCTGGTATATTCTTAGGTTTTTCTCTCTGTCCCTTCCTGCCATTCTCTGACATTCAGTTTCTATATATTTTTTTTCTCTCCAGCCTTGATTCCATCCTTTGATTTGTCACATTTACCCAAGCGTGTTTTACTTCATCCTCCTTATTAAGTTTAAAGGCCTCTCTACTTCCCTATTATGCAGCTCTTGAGAACACCAGTCTCAGGTGTAGACAGTCCCAACATTTCACATCCTACTTTGGCCAGTACTGGTGTCAGTGCTCCAAGAGCCAAAGCCCACTTATCCCACAATAGTATTTGAGATACTTGTTCACCCACGTAATCTTAATCATCCTGTGCCAATTTGCATGTGAGTCAGGTAGTAATCCAGAGATTATGACTTAGATTCTGTTATTTTTAATTTAGTACTTCTCATACTCCCTCAATAGAATCTCTTTGCTAGTTCTATCTATGCATTGGTATTAATGTAGACTACAACCACTATATCCTTCCCTTCCCACTGCAAGTTCTTCCCCAACTCAAAGCAGACATATCAAACTCTGGGCTGAGTAGACAACACACCATCTGGAGTCTTGCTTTTTGGTGCAGAGAACAATATCAGTCGCCCTCATTTCAATGTCCTCTACTATCACTGCATTCCTTCTTGTTCTCTGCCTTCACCGCTCCCCCCCACCCCCACACCACTCTTGAAAAGCTTCCTGCACCATAGCCAGTTAACTCATTTACCCTGAAGCCCTTGTTCTCATCTAAACAAGACGGGTAAACCTCAAACCCATTGTAGAGTGGGAAAATGTAAATGGGCGTCTTCAAAGACAGTAGCAGGCTCACACTCCATGAAGTCACTGCCACTCCTTCTGGGCATGCTTCATGCAATGTTAGAAATATATTAGAGGACGGATCACTGGACTACTGTGACATTCAGCAGCCCCCTGGAAAGCCAGTATCCAGAGTTATGATGACGCCAGTCTGAATTGGCATGACAGCAATCTGAGTTTACATAACTTAATTCTGAGATTTCATCAGATGTTAACTGCTGTTTCTGCTGTAAAGGAAGTTGAAACATCAGCTAGCAGATGGATGGGTTTGCAACTGTCCTTATGCCACCACTTCCGTGCTGGAGAGGATGAATTTCTAACTTTTTAAAAAGCCCACGACCAAGTTAGTGACAAATCCCTCTAATTTGAACACAAGCTTTCTGCCAGGCAATCTCTGATTTAGCTGGGGGATGAGAAGTACATAGAGAAAATTAGATATGATAGTGCTGTCATTTTTGATGTTTAGAGCCTTGCCACTGGGTACAGTCTGAGTCTTGGCAACTCCGTTGTGCAACCACTGTTTCATCCAGTGGGATAAGAACATGTAGTTGTATCTAGCCCTGCTTGGTAAGTAATGCTGCCTGCATTTATGGGCTACTTCAACCTGGAATTGTTGAATGTCTGACAATGGGTAAAAGCTGCATGCAGCTGACACAGTATAAAATATATGAGGATGAGGTGAAGCCGTGAATACTTAGTATGAGTCATTATTATTTGAGATTGTTAGCAGATGAGTGATAAGGTTATAGTGCTTTGAACAATGAGAGAAGCTTGTGGTACAATTAGCGAGCTTCAGCTTATGAAAATGCATCCATTGACCTTGTTCGCTTGTACACTGAACATCTTGTGTTTTTGCATCCAGACCTTGGATCGAGACTCCAGGCATTGACTACTGTTGCTAACTAATCCCATAGCTTTCTCAAAGTTTGGCTGGAAGGTATCATGTACTCTGCAGATAAATTACATCTCTCCTGCTGTCCAAGGGCCAGAGTAAAGTGTATGCTATGTTGCAACATTCCCACACTCAGTTTTACAATAAATTTCACCATCTGCTCCACCACAATGCACTTCTGCGATCAATGGTACTCGTTGGCTTTAAATACTATTGCAAGCTTCGCAGTTTGGCAGCCTCTGCTTGGACCTGCAATCACACAACAGGACACTCTGCATTGGCTGCAGACTGTAATTTTAAATAGCTAGCAACACAAAGTTTGTGTGCTGTGTTAAGTTTGGATTGGTATTATCTGACACAGGAACTATCTAAATACTTTTAAATTTGGCTTCTTGTCAGACTACTGTGATACTGTACCTAGCGTGAAGACCACATTTTGTGATAGACCTAACTCTTGAGTCATATCAACACTTTTCCATTGCTGTACATTTGATAACACTCGGTTCAGTGCAGAAATTCTAGTACGTTGTCACTTAAAAGGTTATAAATATGGAATATAAAACAACTATAGTACAAGCTCTGAAAAATACATCTTTTGTTTTCCTGCCCATTCATTATGCTTAATGTTAAACCCTATTGATGGAATTTTCATGATGCCATGTGCAAATAGACAAAACTAGTGTCAGATTAAGCTATAGGAAACTTTAAATGCCTTGACAGTTGTATTAATATAATAAAAGTTAAATTAATACATTTTCTGGTGCAAATCCCATCCTGGGGATAAAGAGAATACTTAAAGTTTTAAATAAGTGACCAGGTTATTTACTTAATCTCCTGCCTCCACTATATCTTCTGGAGGTGAAAACACCTTTGCAAGATTGTCATTTCACTGGATAATCCTTGACTCGAAGACATAGCCACAATCACAGTGTGACCAGGTCAATGTGTTATATATTTTTCTGCATCAAAAAGGGAAAATATTGCTAACCATTCAGTATCTTCCAGAAAAAGGTGAGCACATTTAATTCAAGGTTCTTATAATGATAACAGTTAGTTAGCTAAATACAAAGACATTATGTAAGTCCTATTAATAGATTTTAGCATGAAAAATATTGAGCAGACCAAACATACTAGCTATAGTGTGATATATTTGCTTCTCAGCACATTTTCTAACTAACAAAATGATAATCTTTTTTACATTGAATCAAGGGCCATTGATGCAGATTAAGATAATGCAAAAACTACATTTTTAAGTATACTTTTCCATGTATGGAGGCATTGTCCATTCACAGAAGAACAAATTGTCCTGAAATTCAATTCTAACAATTCCCATTCTAACAATTAATCTCCTACCATTCTGCTTGATAAGTGACTGCCATCTGTGTAACTATGTACTAAATGAGGCTGACTGGGAATAAGCAACAGATTGCTCCTCCATGAATATCTATCCCTGAAAAATACTTCCCATCATTCCAGCTAAACAGCTGTCACATATGACTGGGTGCATTGCTACACAAATACAGTTTGTTTCTATATCTACCCACTAGTCTAGCACAATCTGCACATATAGTGAAGGATTATAGATTGATCTGATTTGTACTCTCCAGTAAGGCCAGATGGGGAGGTGGTGGGTGGGGGTGGTGGAGGTGTTGTACTGGGAGTTGTGTATGCTATCATCATTTATCTGGTTTTAAATGTGCACAAATATATAGTCTGGCAGTCCAGGGAAACTGAAGTCTGCGTTTGGTGTTCCAAAAATATTGATAAATATATTGAAAACATCCATATTTTAAGGAACCCAAAGCTGATGATTGGAAATTAAGTGTTTCTTCCCAATTCCACATCATGCCTAACTTCATTGTATTCACAATTAGTACATCTGGTGATGTGAAAATTAAGGAATTTATTAAGATAAGTTATGCACATAGCAATTTAATAATTTGTTTATCAAATTGTAGTAAATCTGTGGTCAGTATTAGGATTAATACTCTTTTTCAAATGAGTCAATGACCTGGACTTGGATTCAGTAGAGATAATTTCAGTTTTCACATAACCAGGGTGGAAATTACAGTGAAGAAGGATAAAAATAATAACAATCTTCAAATGACATGGTCAGATTGGTGAAATTAGCAGACACATGGCAAATAAAACTTATCATTATGAAATGATCCCTTATGGAAGAAATCCTGAGGAGAGTCAAAATGAATTGGATGGTACAATTTTAAATTTGTTGCAAGAATGTAGAAACCTGCAGGTTCACATTTTCAAATGTTTGAGGTCACAAGAAAAGTTGATGATGAGGTTGTTAATACCGTAAAGGATTCATGGCTTTATAAATAGATGCATAAAGCAAGAAAGGTACGTTAAACATTTATAAATTATTAACATTGATAAACTAATAGAGCTTTGGTTGGATTATTGTCTCCACTACATCAGACTCACGTAAAACTGTTGTGGACTTGTGGAGGAGATTTACCACAGTAGTACCAGGGATAGGGAACTACAAATATGTGGAGAGACTAGAAAAGCTGTGGTTGTGCTCTTTAGAACAGTAAAGATTAGGGAAGATTTACGAGAGGTGATCAAAATTATGAAGAGTTTTGACAGAGAAGATGATGCTGTTTCTACTGGAATGGAGGGTTTGTGATTATAAGCCACAGATTTAAGACAATCAGAAAAATGTTAGAGGGAAGATGTGAAGAATATTTATACAACAAATTGTGATTTGAAATGTAGTTCCTGACTTAGCAATTAGATCCAATATTAACTTTCAAAAGGTAACTGGGTATTTTTGAGGTAGAAAGGTTGCAGGGCTATGGCTACAGAACACAGATTTGGGCTAATGGGAAATTTCTTCAAACAGCTGCCACAAAAACAATGGGCCAAATCACCTCCTTCCAAACGGAGGAAATTATTACACTCTCCTGTGGCAGTCACATATAGGCATAAAACAGAAACCTGTAGAAAATGTGTCTCAAATTCGAATGAATTTAGCAAAATATTAAATTTTGTCAAATAAAATCACAAATTTCTGAATGCAACCAAAAAGAATAATTACAATAAAAAGAAGAAAATTAAGCTGGATTTGAACCAGCTTATTTTCTTCAAGGATGTAATCCTTTGAGTGAAATAAACTTATTGGAGCTGGTAAGCAATGTTCCAAGATATTGCACATTTTCTTTACTTGATAAAAACAATCTCACTGTAAGTTCTCACACAGAAAAGGAGAGAGTTTCAGCTCCTAAAACATGTAGAAACAGGCCTTTCAATGAAGAATAATGAACTACAATGAACACTTCTCCCATTCGATCCAGGGCTGCCTGTGGGAGAAAACATGCACAATCCAGTTGGAAAAAGAAGACAAAAACTCCCCAAGGTTCTTTTCAAGGTTTTGTACCATTGTGGATGACACTCTGCGCTATAATGCTGGAGAATCCACCTTTAGCACCACAAGTTACAGGTTCAGAGCCTTCTGGCTATTCCAATGACTGTGAGTGTGCTGAGTTTTGAGAGCTCCTTTACTGTTGAAGTATCTGATAAGTGAAAAATAGATAATCTTGACTCTTGGTTAGGGTTATAGAGTCTAGTTTACCTATGCTTACCAAAGTATACTTCTTAGTTCTTACTCGCAAAAGTTTAAATTTCTTTAGTGCTATGCAACACTGGAGATTCAGAGCAGTGGTCAGATTTACCCGATGGAAATCAATGGAAAAGGTAAGTAAAAATTATCTAAAAATTACAGAATTGATATTGAAATTTAAGAGAAATAATTATGAATTTACAAACTTCTTTAAGAGCCCTAAGCATTTGTTGAGGCAAATAGAATAAAATCTCTTTGATCAGAATGAATCTTGTTATATGTTACTGTTCTTGAATTTTCACCAATTGTGCTGCTTTCACCAAATGTAGTTCAATTGTATTTCAGATGGCAACCCTGTCTCCAGTGACACTTCTGCAGGTAAAGTTTACTGCTGTCAGTTCTGATATGTTCTGTATTTAAGTTTTATGATATAGTATAACTGGGTCATTCTAGACATTGACAGAAATTCATTATTCAAGGATTATTCACAACATTAATGCTCTAATTAAAATAGATGGCAAACTGTTTTGAAAGCAACAGTTACTATTTTTAGAAACATTTATGTACAAATTTAAATCAACTATTTTCTGTGTAGAAACTCCAAGAATTCATTTTTTAAAAAATTCATCAAAAAGCTATCTGATAGTCTACTTTTATTCATAAATTTAAATTTAGGAGTACTTATTAAAGTTAGCAATATCAATACTAATACACACTCAAACTACTGTTTTTCCATTTTGGCATCTAGTGGCTGATCAGATACAGTGTATTCTAAATGTCCCTTTGTACTGTTCGGAACTTTATTACTGCTTATCTGCGACCTCAGAAGATCATCTCAGTTAGCATGTTAACTACCAAATTCCTATTTTTTCTTTTGCATCGCTTAAAGTATGAAAGACTTTTAAAATACACTCATAACAATTCTGTGGACTACTTCCAAAACACATACTTGCCTTTAAAAATAAGGCAAAGCAGTGCAACATTCAGAAATTGCCAATTGTTGTATGGCTTGTCCAGCAAGATTTTGTGTTGGAGTCACTTCAAATTATCAGTAGTGTTTCAGTTGCCAGTCTTTTTAATTGCTTCCCCTACAAGGAATAACCATAGTGCAATTTCATACATGAATATCCAAAAGCTCAATTATTTGCCTGTCGCAGTACGCTGTACTGGTTTTCCCTTGGGTAATCAGCTTGACAAAGGAAATGTTCCTTACCAAAGTTGCTTGTCAGGCACAAATGATGTCAGTATAAATGTGGCCGCAACCAAACTCCACTGTCATTTGAATTTGTATATTAGAATTTATTTTAAGCTGATCAAATGCAATAAAATTACAGTATGTCAAGGAAAGATATTTGCTTTAAAGTATATTCATTTTTGAATGTGCCACTTTGACTTGTTTACAAACCCTGTGGCTGTAAAAGCACAGGAAATGCATGGTTATTTCTAGCTGAGGTGTCCACAGACACTGAATTCAATAATAGATTTGAGCATATTCATATTAAGGCAGTGAAGCACAGTGGCCATGTGTACATTCAATAGATCAGGGGAAATTAATATTTTAGATTTAATCAGTGGGGTAGCCTTTGCTAACTATAACATTTAAACAAATATCTTTTAAAAACAATGAAATATAAATATGTACGATCAGTGTAAAATGATGCTCCATGCCATTCCTGGAGTGTGCACGAAAAGCACAGGAAATGCTGATCATTAAAAGAATTCGCAATAAATTACAAGGCTTGATAATGTTAAAGTGCTATGTTGAGCATCAATGTTGTTTGCTTAAATTATAATTACATATAAAAGAGTATTATGGTTAATTTATTTTCAAATTGTGGAATATTTAGTACTTGGCTTACATTATAATGATTAGTTTCTAGAAAGTGGCATATATCTTCATTTCATGCAATAAAAAAACTGTATAAAGTGTATGCCTGTGGTTGAAAAACAGGTATGAGCCTAGGAACCGCCGCATTATACAAATAACCATTCTGTATGTAGGCCAGGAAAAATCAGTGACTTAAAGTTTTTACATTTCATACCTGTTGCAAAATTGCTGCATGACCTTTATATAAGCAATGTCCTTTAGCATTCAAAATGGGTTAGAGAGGGAGTTTGAAAAGTTATATTCATTCTGCACTTGTACAATATTGTTACTCATTAACCGTGTGACATATGTGGCCAAACGCAGCCAAGTTTACACAGTTTGGGAATCAGAGATTTAACAGCCACAGGATCCATCATTTTTCTTTTGCTGGCAGATGGTACTCAGCAAAGGGAATTCCTTTCATTGCTTCCCTGTCACTTGATAATAATAGATGAGGACAGAAAGGATCAAAGGAGGATAGCCAAGGATGTCAAATGCCAGCAGATGTGCACTGTCAACATTGTGAAAATGACACCCACCATATCATCACGTTTTACATGGATACATAATGTTTTGGAACTGGTATCTAATTGTCAGAGTTTGCAGCCAAAAATCAGTGGGGATTTAAATTTTCTACATTCCTGGAGGTTGCCCAACAAGACAGTAACCTTTAGTTTCATGTCGAACTGTGAAGTTGTGCTTCTGTCACTCAAAGGCCAAACTCTGGCCTACACTGAACACAGAAAATGTGACCAACTGAAAATAATGTGGAATGATAGTGACCGATCAACTTAGAATAAATCATAAAATTAATTTCAACAATGCCTGAAATGGTTTGGTGGCATTGGAGGTGGGGCATGGTGAGACAGGGAAGTGGGAGACAAAAAAAAAAGCTGCATAAACTCAGCAGATCTGGCAGCATCTGTGGAGAGAAAACAGAATCAACATTTTGGGTCCAGTGACTCTTCTTCAGAGTTTTCAGCAATTTCTGTTTTTGTTTCTGATTTCCAGCATCCACAGTTTTTTTTGTTTTAAAGAGAGAGTGGGATTTTCTAACGTTACTATAGTCTTATGAAATTAGGCATTCACACTCATAAATTGAGTTGCTCAATTTGAGCAGCAACAACAGATATGTGAAAATACGGGAGAAATGCTCAAAGTAACTGTGAGGGAGAAGAGGGAAAGAAGACTTTGAAAGTGGGTTCTTAGTCACTAATAGTCCCCATTAGCAACTATTCGTTCTCATAGGCTGACCATTATCCATTCCTGTTTTTCTTTCTCTTTGGGCTCTATCTCCATCTACTGTTTACTTCTTATCCCCTCCCCCACCCCATTTTCTGCATAAAAACCAAATTCTTCCCTAGCTACCATCAGTTCTGAAGAAAAGTCACTGGACTTGAAATGTTAACTCTGATGTCTCTCATGGATGCTGCCGAATTTGGTTAACTGTCTGAACTGTGGCTTTTGACGTACCCACCTGTCCACATATAAGCCACGATGCATTTCAAAGCATCATCTGTAACAGTGCACTTTAGGCTTTACTAAGCAATCATCAATGACCATTGTTTGCTTTAGTTCTATGCTATTTTGCTTAATTATAAACAAACTTTCAGGCCAAAGTTCAAATTCAGAACAAATAACATAATTGTCTATGTTATTGTCTCTGTGAGTAATGTTCCTTTGTTCCCATTATGCTTCCCTTTAATGCCAGCATATTTGCAAATGAATTCCTAACCTATAGATTTTTCTAAGTGACTACAATGTAGAAGGTGTAGCTGTGCTGTCTTACTGCATGGTTTCACTGAAAGTCAGTACAAATTCAATGAGTATTCATGTGGTGATTCTGGAGAAGACACTATAATTGATTCAGTCTTATAAACCTGGCTTGTCCAATCTGAATTCTAATATTTGTACAGGATGCTGGATAGGGTAGATGTGGTGTTACCTTGTGTAACATCATCCTCACAGAACTGAGTGAAGACATGACCCTGCTGCTGGCAGTCTCAGCTGCTCCATCGATTTGCATGGGACAAGACGCTGTGGTTTGTAGTGAGGCCTGTTAATTCCTGTATCAGTATTCTCAGAATTCAGCATGTTAAAAATGGATAAGTGAGCTTCTTACAAATTAGAGCCTGAAGCCTCAGTAACAATAGTCTGAGCATTCATGAGGGATATTCTAAGGGCACACAGGACCTGTATTACAAAGGTCGCTGCTGCACTTTGACTTGACATGTGTGCCAGTTGTACACATAGCTATTCATCAATGGCTGTACAGATTCAACTGATAGACTTCTCAGTCCTGCTAATGAGACCCATAGAAGATCTTTTGCATCACTCAAATTACTACTACCATAGAGGATTCTGAGATTGCTGCCCCTGTTCACAGCACCCCTAATTTTGCACATATGAACATTGAGGGTACTGAGCCCGCTCCCTACACTCTTGACCTGGCTGACTTCATGCAGGTGGGCAACACCTAGCTCCCCACAATTTAATGGAGGCAGCCCAGCTTCTCCAGAACTCATTATTCATAGCTCCTCAGAGTAATCACAAATCCTAGATTCCAGATTCAGGAGCATTTCAAAAGTCTTACCCCTTGCATGGTCCCTTATAGCCTCCTTGTTAATTCATGGCTGTTCCAGAATCATTCACAAACATACACTCTGTACAACTCTAAGGAACACTAAACTTTAGGTCTGGCTGAGAGCCCAGAATCTCTTAAAAGCTTCAGCCTTGTTAGACAAGTTCATTCAAGGGAAATTGTTACTTGGTTAACAGCGTTACAAGCTTTGCTTTACTTGCATCTACATTGTCAATGGCTCAATATTTATTTACACAAGATAAAGTGGAGTCACCTCTTATAGCTCCTGTTGTCATCAGTTTATTAACATTTTTACAAGTTTATAGTATCAGCAGATTTTAAAGTTATTATGAAAGGATTTTTGAAGCAATTAAATGATTGGTATTATGAAGTTCATTAGGCTTAGAGAATGTTGACCACTTCCAATATTTCAGGAGTGTCCTGTTGGCCAAAGCATCTATTGATGAAGAGATGTAGCACTGCCTCCAGTGTGCTAATACAGCTTTTGCCCACCTGAGGAAAAGGATGTTTGAGGACAACAACATCAAATCCAACAACAAGGTCATGGTTTACAGAGCTATGGTTCCCGTGCTGTTATATGGTTCTGATATGTGGATTGTCTATGGTAAACACCTCAAGGTGCTGGAGCAGAACCACCAATGCTGCTTGCGCAAGATCCTGCAAATCCGCTGGGAAGAAAGAAGCACCAACACCAGCATCCTTGACCAGGTCAATATCCCCAGCATTGAGGCACTGACCACCCTTGATTGGCTGTGATGGGCTGGGTTCATCATCCACATGATGGACTTGAGACTCTCCAAGCAGGTGCTCTACTTCCAGCTTTGAAATAGCAGGTGATCCCCAGGTGGACAAAGGAAGCAGTTTAATGATAC
Organism: Rhincodon typus; assembly: GCF_021869965.1. Taxonomy (NCBI): domain Eukaryota; kingdom Metazoa; phylum Chordata; class Chondrichthyes; order Orectolobiformes; family Rhincodontidae; genus Rhincodon; species Rhincodon typus. Next base: position 56,812,451 of record NC_063338.1, on the reverse strand, counting down.
CCACAAGGCCTCAACGATGAAGTGCAGCATTCTGACAGACACCTGGGAATCACCAGACCAAGACCATCCAAAGTAGAGGAGGAACATAGTACCTCGAGACTTGCCATCAGGAAAAAGCAGTAGCCAGGTGAAAACAGCGAAAGGATCAGGCTACCCCACCGACACCCCACCCACCCCTTCCTGCGACCACCTTCTGTCCCAAGTGTAGCAGAGCCTGTGGAAGCCACATTGGTCTGTACAGCCACCTATGGACTAACTCTGAGAGTGGAAGTGATGATAGGATATGTATAGAGAAATTATTGACTGGGTCAATAATCATGGAGGTGCAATGTGTTGGCAGTGGACCATTGGATGTGTAGTGCATTAAGTTGGCATTGGGGCCCTAAATGACCATGAGTGTAGATGATGAATGTTTGGACATTAATTTGACACAGAAGCAATAAAAGATGTTAATGGTTAATGGTTAATGGGTAGGGATGCTGAGTAGGTGTGAGGGATGAGGAATAGAGTACCTAACATTTTGTAATAAAACTGAGATTAAGTCCCAAAAGACTGAGGTAGGCCTTTTAAGTGAATGCCAACACCCAGCAATCCCTGTGGCGAACTCTGGTGTACATAGTTTATAGAATGTTAAATAAATAGCAGCATTAGGAAATTCCAGAAAAATGAAATCTTCTCAGATGCAAATTTCATGTTGCTATGATGCAGGACTTGAGAACTGTTGTTTATAAACATAGAAGTATTTTCCTCAAAAGGGGCAACCGTGGTAAGACATTCAGGAGATAACAGTCAAAGTCAGGAACCTCTGCTCATACAGGATGAGGAACCAAATGATGGGCAACACGTGACCCAGCTTGATTCTTTCTGACCTATTGTGAAATTCTTTCCTCTGGAATGAGAGAGAGGCAGCTATTATAGAAAATGAAAATAGGTGGCACAACTATTACTGTTTGTGCAGGTGGGAAGGATTCCCAAGTGAGTAAGTAGGCTGCGCAGAGGGCATGCAGGGTTATTGATGTTATGGTACTGTTGGCATGGGTGAGGGTGAGTGGGGAAGATGTTGCAGACATTAAAGAGAATGGCCAAACATGAGCCTTGGTTGGTAGTGTGTTTGGTAGCAGAGATAGAGTGAGTATAAGGCATTGAAAAGAAATAGGAGCACTTACGCTGGTGTAGTGGAGAAGACATTGACCATCTTCGTATATTGTTGGGACTTCATCCAGACAGTCAAGGTTATTTCAAGGCAAGTGGCAGCCTCAGGTTCGATCTGGTGTATTGGCCTCCACTCTTGATCCTAGGGAAATTCGCATCCATGTATCTCTCCATGTAGCAGGAGTTACAGGACCATGCCAGCAGAAGTGGGATGCATATTACCCCCCTGCTTGTCATGTCCACAACAAATATCAGGAACCAACAGGGCACCTCCATTATGATGGCACTTGTACAGGTGCAGGACTAGCTTTTAAATATGGCACCATCGCCAGAGATGATAGTTAATTCCAGGAACTCTAGACTGTGGAGAGTTTACCTGAGAATTGCATGGTTTAAGATAGGATGGAAATTGGACATGTTATTCAGAGTAAGGGCTAAAATGTCAATTAATTCAGAGAGTTTGGTAAGATTCAGTGAGAAAACAGAATTGACCTCACAGTGAGAATCACTCCACCAATCTCGATGTGACCTGCACTTATCCAGAAAAGTGCAAGATTTAGCCCAAAGATTTTTATGAAGGGAATTCCAGAATTTAGTACTAAGGCTGCTGTAGGGACAGCCACAAATGATGAATGCACAGGGGCCAGAATTAGGGGACTGTAAAGATCTTGGAGAGTTTGAGACAGCTCTAGACATAAAATGCAAGTGATATTTGAAAATGCATATGAAGATTAAAGATTTGGGATCTTGCCAGACTGGGAGCCAATTTAAGTGAACAAGCACTGGAGCGATAGATGATTGGAACTTGATGCAAGGTAGGATAAGTGTTGCTGATGAGGAGTGAATGGGCTCAAGTTTATAGATGATGGAAGTTAGGAGGCCAACTATTTTTGCATTGAAATCATCAGGTCTATAGATAACAAGGGCTTCATTGACAGTTTTAGCAGCAGATAAACTGAGGCAGTAATGAAGTTGGGTGATATTCCAGGAGTGAAAATGGTGATGACATGTAAGTGTGTGTATATAATATTTATATATATAGATATAGATATAGATATGGATAGATATATGGATATAGATATAGATAGATAAATATACGCATATATAAATCACACAGCTGTTACAACGTGGAGATAGACAGCTGAACTGTACACATAACATAGTAAAATTAAAAACTTTCAAAACTCTCAGAATTAACCTCAATGGCTCCTATCCAGACTTTTGAATAATCAATCCCAAACTCTGCAAATAATCAATTCTCAACACCAGTTTGTATCTTAAACAAAAGACTTAACAATACAGTAACTTCAGCAGAGTAAAAATTAAACAAGAAAGTAATCAAATTGGTGTGCTGTATAACTAAAAGCATTTGTTTTCAGCCCCTTTCAGACCAAAGGTAAACAAACAAATAAACATAATTGAGGGTGAATAGAATAGAATAATAAAACTGGCCAGATTACTAAAGTGGTTTTCACAATGTCTCATTTCACAAGCATAGATGCTGGTTTCTTTGTTGATTTTCTAAAAATTTCATTCAGGGTCACTTTTACAGTTCATACAAAGGCAGTAATTTTTATAACTCGATTTTCTTTTCTCTAAGATTCCAAGGGCTGCTCATGAGTGTTTAAGAACGAAGCTTTCAAATCTTCACCCTGTAGCATCAATAGTTAAACTCTCTTTTTTCATGGAAAACACAATGTAAGCCCAATTAAAAATCTAACTGTCTCCTGCATGATGTCCCAGTTACCGTTCAACACCTACTATCTGCTTGAGCATAAGGTCTTTTCCAGACTTGCTGGAACCAATTCCCAGGTACTGACGTCATTAATGGCCTTCTGAATACACAAAAGCTTGCTTGGTCTGTTTTCCTTTTAATGCAAGCTGTTACTCATAGTCTAAAAGTAATCCTTAACTCACTGTTCCTGGTTCACAGCTCCAAACCAAACTTAATAAGATAATAAAATAAAGATAATGAAAAATCAGCAAGGGTTTAACATAGTATAATGTTATAATTCAGATTTTCCTCTGGGCTACAACCTTGTGAGACCTCTAATATTTCAATGAGACACATCCTGCTTGTTAAATACTTAGAGATAAACACAGTGCACTGACAGCTTTTCAGAAGGTTGTTACCTTCTCAATATTCTGAAAGAACTTTTTTGCATTAAAAATGGATCACGTCTTTCTTCTGATCTTGACATTTTACATAATTCTGAATCTTCACTGAAAAAAACTGGTTCTGGGGTGTAATCAGATATAAATTATCTTTGGAATTTCTTCAATACATGTTGGCCTAAGATTTTGCTAATGTTAGCAATTTTATCATAGATTTCATATATTACATCACTGGGATGATTCCGTGTTCTTGCACTCCCTGTGAAGAAATTGTAACCAATACAAACACAGGTTGGTTTTAGGGTTATAATATTTGCTACCAATTCTCCAGACCAAAACCTTTTAATGGACACCATACAAGACACAATGAGGTAATAAGTGGTCAAGAAAAGTATTCAACAAAAAAACTAAGATGTACAAGGAGGTGAAAATGACTGGAAAGCCAGAGAATTGGGAAGTCTTAGGAACTAGCAGAAAGTGCCTAAAAAGCTAATAAGGATGGAGAAAATTTGTTATGAAAATAAATTCAGAAGAAAGATACAAACAAATGGCAACAGCTTCTATGAGTAAACAAAAAGGAGAGTAGTTAAAGTAAGTGTGGGACTTGGCGGATGTAACCAGGGATTTAATAATGGAGAACAGGAAAATGGTAGCTAATTTAAAACAATATTTTGTGTCGGTCCTCAGTGGAGAACAGTATAAACATTCTGAAGACAACACATAAGCAAGATGTTAACTGGAAATAAACGTTTCATAGCAGTCTCTGTCACAAGGTATAAAGTACTTAACAAATTAAGGGGACTGAAGGCAAACAAGCAGCCAGGCCCTGATGGCCCACATCCAAAGGTTTTAAAGGAAGTGGCTGCAGAGATAGTGGAAGCATTGAATGAAATATCCCCCAAACTTTCTGGATGTCAGGAAGGTTTCAGCAGATTTGAAAATGGTAGTGGAATGCCACAAGGATTAGCCTTAAGGCCTCTATTATTTCAACCTATATTGATGAGTTGGAGGAGGGGGCAGGGTGCAATACATCCAGATTTGTTGATGAAACAAAAATAAGTAAAAGGCATGTGGTGATGAGGACATGAGGAGCCTGCAAGAGAATATAGATAGGTTGGATAGTGGGAAAAAAACTAGGCAGATGGAGTTTAATGTAGGAAAACATGAGATCATTCACTTTGGGAGGAAGAATCAAGAGGCAGACTTATTTTAATGGAGAGAGAAAGTCCATAAAATTGCAGCACATAGGGAGATTTGTATTCTCTTGCACATGAAACACAAAAGTTAGCATACAGGTGCAAGTAATTCAATGCAAATAGCATTTTGTCCTTTATTGCTAGAGAGTTTGAGTCTAACAATACCAAAGTATTGTTAGGTTGTACAGGGTATTGGTGAAGCTGCATCGGGAGCACTGTAAAAAGTTTTAGTCCTATTTAAAAAGCATTCTGGCATTGAGGACAATTCAAAAGAGATTCACAAGGCTACGTTGAATTACCAAGAACTGTTAAGGCCATTTTTGATCAGAATTTTAAAGGAATAAGGGGTGATCCTTTGGAAACATATAGGATGCCGAGGAGGCTTGACAGTAAATTTTGGGAAGATATTTTCCATTAGTGGAGAAGGCTCAAACTAGGCATAAGGGGGCACTCATTTGAAACTGAGATGTCAAATAATTTATTCTCCAGAGCGTAGTAAATGTCTGGAATTCTGTACCACAGAGTTGTGAAGGCTAGATCACTCGAAGTATTTAAAGAAGAGGTAGATAGATTTCTGAAAAATCAATGTGTTAACGACTATGATAAGCTAGCATGAAAGAGGAGTTGAGATCTCTAGCAGACCTTGCATGGTCGTATTAAATAGCAGGACAGGCTTTGGGAGTCAAATAGCCTATTTCTGCTCCTATTTCTCATATTCTTGTGTTCTTATGTAATACTTCAAAAAAAAGCAGCATGTCCTTGAATATTAACTGCAGAAATATCCTGCAATAATTTGCCATTTGAAAAGAACCAGAGATTTAGAGAAATAGTTAAAATTTCCTCCAAAACTGCGAATATAATAGCTACTAAATTACTGTGGTTGCAAAAATCTAAAATATCCAAGGGCAATAAGTATTCAATTTGTAGTTAAACATAGTCAACCCACATCATGTATAACAACCGTTGTCAAAGAAAACCCCTGAATGATGAAAGGCAGCAGTTTAGGATCTGAAGTGTTTTCCCAGTCTGCAAGTACACTTCCTTCATTCTGAAAAATGATAATTCAGAATATTATGAGCACAGTGATCAACAGCAAAAATTGCTCAGCTTCCTGTTGGCTCACCACTTCATCTAGAGGCTGACAAAAGTGATTAATCAGTCACTGAAATGGTTAGGCTCTCACAAAGCCCAAGTTGAAAGTGTGAAATTAAATAGAATGCCTGTATCACCAAGTACAGAATCTCAATTCTAGATGTTTTGGTGAATTCATTACAAGTATACTTTACATGATGTAGTATTTGCATTCTGCATTATGTTTTCTTAAAAATTGTAAAGGTCAGCTTAACACATGTTTTTACTTCCTTGTAGCCAGTTTATTAGTTAAAAATAAAAATTAGCAGAAAGAATACACGAATCAATTATTCCTACACAATTGTAATATCTTGCACATTACATGATATAAGCACTCCCATTTTCTTAATTTATTTAATTATCCACTGTGATTTCTTCCTTTCCTCTATCATTTCTTTGCTCAAAAAATTATAACATGATTATGTATACTGAAAATGCAGTCCAAAACAAAATTGCTGTTTTTCTTCCAAAACATTAATGGGTATGCACACAACTTTTGAATCCCTTCCCTGACTTATCAAATAAACATTTATGAATAAGTTCAAAATTGATCAGATTTTATGGTTTAGGCATTATTTTAAGTTTAAGTAATGAAAAAGTCAACGTAATCTTCTTCATCAAGGAACAATGATTTCCATTCCAAATGCAGCAGCATATGGAGACTATTGGCATGTTTTTGTCAATGTCTGCTTTTGTTTTCTATATGCTCTTCTTATTGGTTATTTCAGTATGAGTAAACAAATGATTAGTGTTGCTTGCTCATGTTCTTTTATTTCATTTACTGTAGGCCGAGGAAGATTTTTCAGACTGAAGCTGCCTGCATTAAGACTTCTTACATCCAGCAAACAATCACTTCCCCAGGAGGACCCTGATGTGGTTGTAGTGGAGCCTTCTCAAGTGAGTGATGAATCTTTGGCCATGAAGGACTTGAAATCCCCGACAAGTGAAAGCTGTGGTCCTTCAGAATTTGAAGAAACAAAAGCATTGACAGAACCAGGTAGCTCTCCTCCATTTGTAAATTTGCCAGGACCACTGGACCATTCTTCACCAAAGCGACACTGGGATGGATTGAATCCAGATACGTTGCAGTCTACCTCTGGTCTAACATACAGTCAGTCAAGAGAAAGTGTGTGCAGTATGAGGAGAGCTTCTTCGGTTCATGATATTGAAGGATACCATGTGAATTCTAGGATTATATTTAGGGATCGGCATGCAAGCGAAGGTAGGCATCTTAGCTTTTTTTTACAAAGCATGCTTTCTGTGAGTTTAAATTTTGCCATATTGCTAATTGAGAAATTTGTAAATGATTTGGTAAAAATGATGTTGAACTAATACTTTAATCATTCTGTTCACAATCCCTATTTTCTGTGTCCAAATCCCAATGCTTTCTGGGAAGATGAATGCACAACGTAGAAAATTGCCATTTTCAACATTGTTGCTTTGAAACTTCAACAATTTTCTATAAATATACTTAGTGAGTCACTGCTGCCTCTTTTGATGATTAAAATAAGGCAGACCCTTTGCACAGGGTAAATCATTATACTGTCCAAAGGATATTCACAATTGGTGCTCCCTCAAATGGAAAAAAATAACAAAAAATGTGCCCTGAATAGAGTTGAGCCCTATAGGTAATCTTTATATAGAAACGAGTCAATAGAATTGGCCTTTCTTGCAATGAGTCAGATATTGGCTTTGAGTCATTATAAGTAGCCATTTGAGAATCACTATGGGGAGTCCATTTACATAGGATGAGTCACTCTAAAGAGCATCTTTATACATAATATACAGACAACTAACACATTTAGTCAGGTGAGTTACTATAGGACCCCTTTATATAGGGCGAATCATTCTTAATTATAAATGTAGCCACATGCAGCTCAGTAAACTTGGAAAAGAAACAATAGTTAGGTTATATAGGGTGGGTTACAGAGGGTGACTCCACTCTGGGCTGGATTTTCACTATCAGGACAGGTAGCTTAGTATGGGAAATTCCAGCACACCGTATTCACTTAGGGAAGAAGTGTCCTGATTGTGGAATCTTTAGGTGTAAGATGGTGTTGTGTGAATCAGAGGCAGGTACAAGAACTGCTGAGTGATGATATACTGATCAAAGGGCTGTCTCAATTCTCTGGAACTTTGTCCCAATTTAAAACTAGACCAATGAGCCATTACCTCTCACACAATCTCACGCCCTCATATTTTCTCACCTACTCCATCCATGCCATTTACAACAACATATGCTCCCTACCCATTCCCAGTGGCCCTTCATATCTTCCATGACAATCCAAGTCCCCTACCCACCCTCAAGGTACCTCATAACCTCCATGCCAAATCATAGCAATTCCATGCCCCATTCACTTGTGATGGTGTGGAGGTGCTGGTGTTCGACCAGGACGGACAAGGTCAAAAGTCATACGACACCAGGTTATAGTCCAACAGGTTTATTTGAAATCACAAGTTTTTGGAGCATTGGCCCTTCGTCAGGTCACTCCAAAAGCTTGTGATTTTAAATGAACCTGTTGGTCTATAACCTGCGTCGTATGACTTTTGACCTCATTCACCTATTAAACATTCTCTGTAGAACAAAATAAATCTGTAATAATTACAGCATCTAAGAAAATACTTAAACATGTATACCTTAACAAAGAATGCTGCTGCAATAAACCTGTAAAAGTGTCAATCAACCAGCACCTTTAAATCAGTAACAGATACTGTAAACACTTAAAACCTCTTTATCTTGTGTAAGCAAATATTGAGCCAATGATAAAAACAGATCACATCACAGAATAGGAAGGATTGTAAAGATATCAATCAAGCAATGCTTCCATCTGTACACCTGTTTCAACAAAATAAAACTTTTTTGAGAAGTCTGGGTTCTGAAAAACGTATGCATTATTAAGCTTGGCAACAATCTAACCAATGATCTTCTCTTATTCCTGTGAAAATTGGGGATGCAAATCATGGGATTGGATTCTGTTCACCATTTTTAAAGATCCAAAGACCCTCTGTGACACCACAACAATCTGACTATATTTTGCCCCCGTCAACAACACTGCTCCACAATATTATATCTCCACAATATTACCCATATTTCTGCAGGTTAGTGCCATCAAAAGCCTTGCAAACCTGATACCTGAAGCCCATCTCACCAGAAATTGGATTTTTGACCTTGTCAACTTTGTCAGGTAAGGAGTTGGAATGCCCTTTGGGTATCCAGACAAAGATCGATGACGACAAAGTTAGGCCGGCCTCCTTTCGGGCAACAACCCTCAGTTAGGGTCTGGAGAGTATGGAGGTTGATTGGGAGAGAGCGTATTATGAGAGAACCGAGAAACAATAGGGGGAGGAAGCAATTGGGATGAACTTGACAGGCATCAGCTTTCAGAATTAGTTTGGAGCCAGATCCTCCAGGCTCCTCTTGATTCCACATTCTGGTAACTACTTTTTTTTTACTATCTTAAATTTATTGGCTGCTAGTCGTCCCTTTAAGGCTCATGGCTAGCTAGACACATTTAAACGCACGTATCTTGGACACAGCCAGCTCAATACAAACTACATTCAGGCTAGGAACATTTTGGAAGCATGGCCTTAAGAAGGTCCCTCTTTGCAAATGCAAAGTGTCTAGCATCTTTTTCAGGCACAGATCCCAGAAACGTTTATCAATATGTTGGGAAGCACCCAACTGACAAAATATGAATGCACATATCACTATCAAACATTGCTAAGGCACCCAAACCTGTCTACAAAAAAAGGCACGTTATTTTTTAAAGACCAAATATTTCACAGTGCTTCTTGTCAATATTCTTTTTCACTGCCCTCAGAGATTTCAAATCACTGTTTCCTACACTACATTAAGCTTAATACCTCTTCCTGTATTCCACAGACTCTTATTCATGCAAAATACCAAATTTAAAACTTACATCCTCCATGGCAGCATCTTCCATTCTATAGCTTTGTTCCATTATATATCTTCCTCCATACACAGTCCTACAATGATAACTTTTGATGCATATCCTTCCACTGGCTCAACATTACAAGCCAATGCTTTCAGCCTATCAATGTTACTTCTTAATATCCCTTCACTAAATACTTTGAATGAGATTGTAGTCTTTTGAATATCTATTTAGTGGATTCTGTGGGTACTGACAGAGCTCTAAGACGGTTTCTGAAACTTTCACACAGTTGTGGGGTAAATTGCCATTGGATACAGGCATTTGCTGGCATGTACCCAGTGCTCATATGCCAGAAGTATGAAGAAGAAGCAGAAATAAATCACACAGATTTGATGCCAATGGTACCATTCGGAAGCTCCACTCTAAATCTTTTCTCTTAACTTGCACAATGAAACACATAATTAGCAACATAATGTTTGTGGCTGCACCATATGAGCAAAGGAGACAGTAATCAGGGCTGTTTGGCTGATAGACAGCAGGAGGGCATTATTTTTAGGCATCCATGGCATGTGACCATTGCTGACAAGACCTGTAATTTTCCTTAAGAAAACTCTGGCAATCTTTCTGAACCACTGCACCATATGTCCTTTAGGTACACCCATATTGCTCTTTGGAAAGAATTTCCAGTGAATTAACTGCCTGTATTCTCCTAGCTAGTAAAATTAATTGGTTGGAAGGTAATATCAAAGAATCCATGGCAACTTACTACAGTGCATCCTATGCACGGTGCATACTGTTGCTGCTGCAAGTCCCTGTTGAAGGGAGTGAATGTTGAAGGTGGTGGATGAGGTGCCAATTAAAATGGCTATCTTGTGTTGGATGGTGTTGCACTTCTTGAATGTTGTTGGATTGAAAAATTAACCTGACAAGCAGGGAGTCTTCCATCATACACCTGACTTGTAAATGGTGAACATGTTTTGGGGACTCAGGAGGTGAGTTACTTACCTCAGAATTCCCAGTGTGTTCTTTTGGCTACGGTAATTTTATGGCTAGTCCAGTTAAATTTCTGGTCAGTGCTAACCCCAGAATATTGCTGGTGAGGGGGAAGGTGTTGCCTTTAAATGTTAAAGGAATATGGTTACATTTTCTGTTATTGGAGATGGCCATTATTTAATACTTGTGTGGTGTGAATGTTGTTTGCCAACTATTAGCCCAAGCCTGAATGTTGTTCAGATCTTGCTGTATATCCACACTGACTGCTTCAACATCTGAAGGGTTGCAAATGACATTGAGCTTTGTAGGATCATCAGCAAACATCCTCTCTCTGGCCTTTTGTTGGAGGAAGTGTCATTGGTGAAGCAGTTGAAATGGTTAGGTTTTGGACCATATTCTGACGAACTCTTGCAGTGTCATCCTCAGCTGAGATGATTGGTGTTTGACAACTACAATCAACTTCCATTGAGCTAGGTATGACTTCATGCCATTGCAAATTCTTCAACATCTTCCTGTTGTCCTCAGTTTTGTTCAGGCTGTTTAATGCCACTCTTCACCAAATGCTGCCTTGATGTCAAGAGCAGTAATAATCAGTATACCTCTTGAAAGTAATTGTTTTGACATGTTTCTGCCAAGGGTATAATGAAGTCTGAAACCAAGTGCCTCTGGCTGAACCCAAAGTGAACATTGGTCAATGAGTAAACAATGAGTAAACGCTGCTGCGTGACCTTGTTAACAGCACCTTCTATCACTTTGCTAATGATTGTGACTGGGCTCATGTAATGGCAATTGGCTGAACTGGATTTGTGGTTAGGATACATCTGGGCAATTTTCCACATTTCCCAATAGAAGCCAATATTATAGCCGTACTAGAATAACTTGGCAAGGAGTGTGAGTAGTCCTGGAACACACTGCAGTCAGGATGTTAATGAGGCCCAAAGGCTTTGCTGTGTTCAATGCATTCAGCTATTTTGTGATATTGAGTTGGCTGAAGACTACATTCTGTGATGCTGGGGATATTAGGAGGAAGCCAAGATAAATCCTCAACTTGATACATCTGGCTGAAGCTAGTGAAACATTGTTTATTTTTATCTGTTACATTGATTCACTGGATTCCCCCATCACTGAGGATGGAAAGTTTCTGAAGCCTCCTCCTTCAATTAGTAATTTAATTGGTCATCATGTGTCATGTTGCAGGACTGCAGAATCTGATCTGATCCGTTGGACCACTTAATGCTGTCAATTCTGTTGAGCATCCACATAATCATGTATTGTGACTTCACCAGATTGCTGCCTCATTTTTAGGTGTGCCTGGAGTTTTTGCTGGCATGCTGTGCTTCATTTCTCATTGAACAAGGCCAGAGCTCTCAGGATTGGAGGATGATTTTATTTTTCCCTGAAAGAGGACAACAGGTTCATGCTCCATGGAGCCACTGTCACTGCCCTGAGATAGTGTCTCTGGACAACAGATTGTTGAATTGTTGTGGCACCCTGAAAACCTCTTTATACATTGTAATCCATGGTCATGCAAGCTGCTGTTGCATGACAGTAGACTGAACCTCTGCTGCATAAGTCACACATTGAGTGGCTCCTGCTAGTTCTGTAATGGAAGCTACATCATATTATACCATGGTTGGTGTCACAAATCTGTGAATGGAGTTGACCACCGCTTGCAATATGGAAAAGTTAGGGTCCAAGCTCCCTGCAAAAGTTTTTGCCAAGGTGATATCAGAATCCTCAATGCTCCTTGTCATTGACTGAAAGCTTTCCAATAGGTTTTTCAATATCCTGAGCATTTCATTTTGCATAGACATCAACCATTTTCTGTCCACTGCCCAATGAAGTGCTCATCTAAGTCTTTTGCAGCTAGAACTTATGGGTGATCTCATTGTGGTTGAGACTGAACTATCTTTGAAATGGTTGCAGACCACTGATGCTCAGTAACTTAATACATGCAAATTCACCTCTAGCTTTCTTTTAAGATATATTAGTGTCAGTTTTTGAACTGTTACAAGTGTGAATTAAAGTGACTGTGCTGTGTCTTCATCATCACTTTGTTTTACTGTTACTCCACTGACTGGTCAGGTTGTACCTGTTGGATACTGAAATAAAAAGACACAGAGGTAAGATTATAGTAAAGAAATGGGTGGAAAATAAGAAGTGCATGATTATGTCACCTACAGCTTGTCAATAAAATGGAAATATGAGACGAGGTGGAAGTGAGATGTCAAATAGAGGATTAGGTTTGAGGATATCATCTTCCTCAATGCTTTCAACTCTACTTCTGGCCAAAGCCTCAGCATGGACATTCTTATAATGGCCAGCATCATCTCCTCCATGGGGTCTAGAGCATGAAGGAGCATCTATCCCTTACCAGTCAGCTTCTGCTGCTTTTTGTTTGACATTACATTGTCCTGTACATGAGAAGGTAGTGCAAAAGAAGGTAGCAAATCTGATGTAATACATTTTGCTAATGTATCCGCCATAGTGGATGAATTGGCAAAGCATGCAATCTTTGAAATGCAGGTGTGAGGCTTGCAGTATTTGAATAAAGGAACAGGAGTGGGTTATTTTATACCTACTATTTGACTAAATTGTGATTGATCTACTGCTTAACTCCATACACCTGCCCATGGCCAGAATTTGGTGAAGAAATGGCCTTATTTTAATCCTTGAGGCGGATCACAAAAAGAAGGAAAATTCCCGGCTTAGTCCACCTCTTCAGGAGAAAGTGCTAGATAAGGTCAGATTTTCGATCCAAAGAGAGAAGAAATGGTTACTATTAGGAGTTGGGTCAGCTAATTCGACAAAAAGTTTGGAGATAGCTCTAGTGGTGGGGACGGAGATGGGTTAAATAAAAGGATCTCATTATGAAATGCTGTGGATCATGACTCATCAAAAAGTTAGTTCAACTCCATGCAAAGTGCTGCGCAGCTGGCCATGTCTATCTCCACAGTAGGCCTAACAAGGTTGGGAGTGCAGGGTGAGAACTCAAGATTCTTTGCTCATCCCAATCAAATTGTTTTGAACCGTAGGTCTCAGATTTGTTCCATCCACAATGCACCTCCACTTTAAATAGTACAGATCAGTTTTAAGCATTGCGAGCAAGCTGTAAGTCAAAGAATATTGACCTCCTGCAATGCAACCGACAGTTAAACAGCAGGGTCAGTACTGACTAAATACAGAGATAATTCAAATGAGTAGGCAACAAGAAGCTGTTTTCATTCTAATAAATGGGCTTGAGTTAATCCTGCAGTCTAATTCTTGCATTACTGTGACCTGTTTTTGGGATCTGTCCAATTTAGCCCTCATGGTCTTAACTTCTCAGCCAAACTTATCTTCACTTTTTCCATTAAACCCTAGTTTTACTGTCTTTCACTTTTCTCTTAATTAAATACCACAGAATTGTTTTTTTTTTCTAAATTGAAGGCCCTACTTAAATACAATACATCCTGTTGTATTAAGATTTTTTTAAACTTTGCACTGACTTTCCGAAGTAGTCAATGGACAACCCTGAAAATTCATTGAGAAATATATCCATGAGTGTCTCAAAGCCTAAAGTGACTCTGTTCTTGATATTTTATTCCCTGCCAAGAAACACATAACTGATGCTGTATTTAATTTTTAATCTGATATCATTGCCAGTGGAATGACCACCTCAGTTATATTATCATGTAAGTGGAGATTTTTTTCTAAGTATCATTCTATGCATTCTTAGACCCCAATTTAAAGCATATTAATGTGCAGTAATGGTTCAAGTTCTAAAACAACTTTTTCTTCCTTGAATATTTAATTAGTGTTAATAGTATCTACCATTTTAAATGTAGCTATGATTCCAGGTATAAATTAGAAAAAGGATTTGAAGACTGAAATGTAAAACATCATCCCTTTCATTTGCATCTCTTTAGTTTATATTTGAAACCAGCCACCAGAATTGTACATTATTTTAATGGGTAGTCAGGTCCTCACAGCACCTCTCCATTCTCATTATAGTTCTATCTTTGAAAAGCAAGTATTTCACATGCTGTGTTGAGGCGTGTTCTGCATAAGCTCCTTGCAACTTATAATGAGATTCCAGTGAATGTATATGCTATGAAATAGCACAAAATGTATCATGAAAAATCCAAACCCTATGGCCCTGTAGCTCCATTGCAGAAATGATACAATCACAGAAATTGTTACAGTGAGAGTTTGGTGTATTGACTGGATTGCTCTTGCATATACAAATCTGTAAAATAAATGATTTTTAAAATTTATATTTTAGTATTCTGTATATTTCTTATTTCTCTTTTTTTACTTGTCACTATGTTGCCACACAGACAACGGACGACATATTAAAGGTAATATTTTCAACTAAACTTGTATGCCCTTATTTAAGTTACATTACTTGAATACATTCATCTTATTTATTGGTTGAAATAGAATTGGTTGTTGTTGCAAACTCAGAAAGGTCTTGCAGCTAAGTCCAAATTAATAAGTACTAACTAATTTAAATTTGTTTGAGAATTTATGCTCTTTCTGAACAATTTTCATCAATAGTTATCATGACTTGAATAAATATTATTCATCTTTATGAAGGAGGTTTTTTTATAAGATTCTGTGTACAAAGCATTGCTATTTCAAATTGGTATCAGGGTGCTGAATTGAAAGATTTGTCTATGTCAAATCATTCTGGTAACTATTCAATTAAAATAAAACAGATATTCAATTAAAATAAAACAGATTTGCTAGCAAAATTTAGCATCTTCTGAGGTATTCTGTTTGAGATTGCAATGTAAGATAGTAATATCCAACTGCTTGACGTACTGAAATTCCTTTACCCATATCTTTAGAAAATGAGTCAATTTATTTAGACTGATCAGGTTAACACCATGGTTAAAATAGTAGAGAAAGGTATTTGGTCATTTATTGTTATTCTGCAATGTAATTTCATGGTTAACATTGTCTCTATCACTAGCACCAGTACAAAGAAAGCAACCAACTTATGGAATTGAAATGATTATTTGAAAAGGAGAAACATTCTACTGAATTGCTGATGGCTGTCTCCACCACATTGATTAAATCAGAATTTGCTAACATAAAATGTAACACTGAGATTCAGGCACATAAATTTGAGAATTCTGATTTAACATGAGAAAAGAACAACTCTAAGATTAAAACAAAGGTATAGAAAACCGCAATCTATTTCTCTATCTCTTCAAGAAACCTTGCATGAGGAACACTTAAACAAATTGTATAACAGCGTTCACTTCTCTATTGGTAAACCTTTTTTTTTACCATCACAGAACAACTATTTGAAAATAAGTCAACTATTTCTTCAAAAAAACTTTTATTAATGAATAACTTTCACAAATCCCAACTTGATTACACCTTGTACTTCTATACGCTCTCTAATTTCATGTACTCTGTTATATAGTCTGTCTTTTATGTTATTGGTTATTTCCAGTGTGCAACATCTACTTTTAAACATGCAGTGTGATGCTATCAAGTGTGCCATAGTTTTATTCTGTAATTATTCAGGTCAAGATATATATTTATTATCCCAATGTGATATTAGGTTTTTTTTAGAAGCAATATCTGACTTTTCCAGCTCCCTTTTGGTAATATGTATCTGCACTGAGCCTGGCACTAATATTTGTGACTTCCATCAGAACTAAATGTGTAACCTTGTCCTCTAGAGAAGGAAATTTCAGTATTTCATTTATTCTGCTTGCCACACATTGCAGTTTGTACAGCTATTCCATTGGCTCATGAGTCTTTATCATGGACAGATATAAGGGAAAAGATCATCGAGTTCTCCCGATGCACAGAATTAAATTGGAGGTACACACTGCACCCCTTTGGAAGTTCCAGTGCACTGATGTCACTGGAATTGTCTGACAAACCTAAATTTCAGTGGATAATTTACCAGCTCCTTAGGAGCCTGCACAAATCTTTTCGACTTTAAGTTTGATTAGGATAGGTCAGAGGCACCTGACTTGCTCACCTGCATAGTTACCCAAGAAATTTTAGAGATATTAAAATCATGCCTAACTCTGGAATAACTATAAAGCTAACTGATGTCGCTGCTCATCTACTCCCACACCTGTGACCTACCCCGACTAGGAACATAGAAACATTGAAGATAGGAGCAGGAGCCGGCCATTTAACCCGTGAAGCCTGCTCTTGCCTTTAAATATGATCATATCTGGTCATCAAGCTCTATACTCTGGTTCGACTTTCACCCCATAACCCTTGATCCCTTTAGCCACAAGTGCTATATCTACTTTCCTATGTAAAACATAACATTTTGGCCTCACAGGACTTTCTGTGGTAGAGAATGTCATGGACTCATCACTCTCTGGATGAAGAAATTTGTCCTCATTTCAGTCCAAAAAGGTTTATACCCTTTATCCTTAAATTATGACCCCTGATTCTGGACTTCCCCATATCTTTCCTGCAACTAACCTGTCCAGTCCTGCTGGAATTTTATGGGTTTCTTGGAGATCCCACCTCATTATTTTAAGCTCCAGTAAATACAATCCTTAACTGACTCAATCTCTCCTCATATGTCAGTCTTGCCATCCCAGGAATCAATCTGGTAAACCTTTGCTGCACTCCCTCTATAACAAGAACATCCTTCCTCAGATAAGGAGACAAAAAGTGTTCACTTTATTTCAGGTGTGACCTCACCAATACCCTGCATAATTGTAGCATGACATCCTTGTTCCTGTATTTGAATCCTCTCATTATGAAGGCCAACGAATAGTTTGCCTTCTTTACTGTCTGCTTATTTTCAGTGACTGCTGCACAAGCACACCCAGTTGTCATTGAATATCCCCCTTCCCTTCTCAATTTACAGCTATTCAAATAATAATTTGCATTCCTATTTTTGCTACCAAGGTGGATAACCTCACCTTTATCCACATTATACTGCACCGGTATTGCATTTGCCCATTCACTCAGCCTGTCCAAATCACACTACATCATCTCTGCATCCTTCTTACTGTTCACCCTTCCACCCAGGCCACTTCCTTAAGTAATTTGGGATATAGATTATCAGGACCTGGGGAGTTATCAGCCTTCAATCCCATCAATTTCTCCAGCATCATTTCTCTACTAATGTAGATTTGCTTCATTTTCTTCCTGTTACGAAACCCTGTGTTCACCATCATTTCTAGTAAATTATTTATGTCCTCCTTTGTGAAGACAAAAGTGAAGTATGAATTTAGTTCAGCAACCATTTCTTTGTTCCCCATTATAAATTCTCCTGTTTCTGACCGTAAGGGACCTATATTAGTTTTCACCGATCTTTTTCTTCACATACCTATAGAAATTTTTACAGTCAGTTCATATATTTCCCGCAAGCTTATTGTCACACTCACTGACCCTTTAAATCCTCTGATGCTGTGAACCAACAATACTCCAACTCCCCTATAACTCTCTGACTGTTCCCCGACCCTTCAACTCTTCCCCAAACCCAAACTCTCAACTTTCTGACCCCTCCTGACTCTCTGGCACTACCTACCCATCCCAACCCTCAACACCCCTGAAACACCCTTCCTGATGTGACCCGACCATTCATCCACCCTAACCACCCAACCACACAGCCATTCTATGTAGTTGGCAACCTACGCACCACCTACCACTGTTCTACCTACCACCTTGCCACCCTCCAACCCTAATCTATTGACTTCCTACCATCCTACCAGATTGCTATCCTACCCACACTATTCAATTAATTCAGACACTCATTCATTAACTCAGTAAAATAATATTTAAATGTCCAAAAACTTCTCAGTTTTTTTCATGCATGTTACAAAACTGATGAGAGGAATATGCCTTTAATCAAGCCCCTCTATTTA
This sequence comes from Rhincodon typus, assembly GCF_021869965.1. Classification (NCBI taxonomy): domain Eukaryota; kingdom Metazoa; phylum Chordata; class Chondrichthyes; order Orectolobiformes; family Rhincodontidae; genus Rhincodon; species Rhincodon typus. Next base: position 56,794,127 of record NC_063338.1, on the reverse strand, counting down.
TTACCAGTCATGCCATTTGTATAAAAGTTTTAGTTCAATCATCAAAATGGCCAAGCAATTCTCTTTCATACTGCTACACAGAATAAAAGAGACTTTAAGTCTTAACTCAATTCAAAATAATTTATTATAACATGAAACTTCATTCTTAAAACAAGTGGCAAACACTAGTTAACACCTTAGCTATAATCCTGAATTAGAAATATATCCCCTTAACCCAAAATAGACAAGCTTACTCAACATCAAAAGACAACAGATTCTGCAGAGATAGATTGTCTTTTTTAAAAAAAAAACCTGATCGCCTAAAAACAAAGGAGAGAATTAGATGAATTTCCACTGTCCACCAAATTTCTTGTCAACAAAATCAAATTGCTGACGGCTCTAGACTGGAATATCTTCAGTCAAATTGAAATCAAGGTGGACACACATCGATAGAAAGTGACCACAATTCAGCAGTTCAGGGTTTATAAAGTAGTAAGAAATGTAGATAATTGGAATCTTTACTAGTTTCCCAAGACCTTCTACTGTGAGAAGAAGAGAGAAAATTGCAGCTTCCAAGGTTTCTTGCCTTACTGACTCCCTACTTCCAAGAAAACAGAATCAAGCCCATCAAGGGTTGCTGCATAACAATCAACACAAAGGCCCATAACAGTCTTTTTCAAAAGCCAGGTTTTCCAACAATTAGGAGCCATAAAGCCCATCTCTTACCTCCCTAAAAGCATTGTTTGGCTTTTATCCCCAATGTCATTTGATTTTTAGAACACAACAAATAATTCACACATTAAACTGTTGATATCATTTCCAAGAAATCACATATAAGAAAGTATCCAGTTCCAGACCTTCAGGTTTTACACATAGTCCATAAATGTAAGTATGTACTCCCAATGTGAATAAAGGTTTACCAGAATGCATTAGCTAGTTCAGTAAAAAGGGCATTCCTTGTCAAACTTGCACTGCCAAGAAGGACTCCATTGAAAGATTGCTCTATATTTCTGAAGAAGCTGAATTTAGATGTCACAGGCAGAAATGTGGAGCTCCATTTTTGGGTAAAAATATAGGAATGGAGTAGCAATCCAATGGTGATTGCTACACTTGGAATAGTCAGCCAATGACTTACAGTCCATACAACAATTGCTATCCATTGTCTGGAGACAGATTGTTTGTGAATATTGGGTGAGGGTCAGCTCAAGTTTAGCCTTGTTACAATCAGTGACATGCAGCCTCTGGGGTTTACACAAGCAGAATGGCGATACTTGGGGATTGAAAATATACTTCAGAAGATATTTGTGCCTTTTAAGAAATGAGGGGTGAAACTTAGATTAATGAAGTTCCATCACTTCATTTTCAAAGTCAACTAGAGATGGGCAATAAATGTTGGTCTTGCCCACATCCTGAAAATTTGAGGAAAACAAAAGCATTTATTAAAACACTCACTAGAGACTGAGTTATAATTAGTACACAGGTTGTTATAATCAGTAACACTTTTTTAATATGGACCTGTACGTCTTTTATACTGAGCCCTAGCAATACCTTCCTGCCTCCAGTATTCAACAGATGGGAGAATTTTGCCTTTAACACAGCCTAGCAAATATTAAAATGATTTCCAATCTGATCTGCCTGGTGCGAATCTGAACAGATTAGCCATCTGCTCTACATCCCACTTTTACTTTTTATTGTTAAACACGTTATTGATCTGAGTCCTTTAGTTTCCCACTGCCTAGATCAAAAGAATCCTCACAATTAGCAGTAAAAAGGCTGAGAGTTTACTTAGTTTACTTTCAGCCTCCAATGGTTTTATTTATGATGAAAAACATTGTTGAGTGTCAAATGTAGGCATGAACAACATATTTTTTACAATATGTTACAACCAGATCAGAGTCTCACAAAATGTAATTGATGAACCATATTAGGTCTTTGCCACATTTGTTTTATGGGAGACTACTCTTACAGCTTTCCTTCTGTGTTTCTTTCTAATAATAGTTCCCTGTTCCTGGATGGCAGGGGTGTATGCTTACTCTAATTTTCCAATAATATGCATACATCTGGATCACATACTGCAATCCATTAAGTATTTTTTTCTGACTTATTAAAAGGATATTTATTTAATTTAAATAATATATTTTGTTTATAACTTCTGCCAGTGGAACTTTAACAGGAATAAAAGAAACAAAACACAAAGAAGATATAAATTCAAACTTTTAGAGAGGTTTCTTCATATAACTGCAGACTGCAAACTATGTGATAATATTTACAACAAAATCAAGCTCCTTTATCTTTTTACATATACTGTTATACAAATAAAATCCTTTTGTGCATATTCATCCGAGCAGTACCCTCCACATGACCTCTAGAGCATTTTTCTAATCATTATGTGGACAATTGTATTGAATATAGCTGTTTAGGCCTACACTCTTCGAAGCACAGAAAGTCTGTTACTGTATGACTTCCTTATAAAGCGAAACAACTCATTCATTGCTGAAAACTTAGTAAAAACAATCACTGTCTTTGCGGCATCATAGTCCGAAATCATGGTTACATATCTGTCAGACCTCTCAGCTCTTTCATTATATTTTAATGTATTTATGTGGCAACATTTAAAATAGTAACTGTGTGCAAACAGTTTATTGGGTCAGTGTTTTTGAAAGAAAAGACTCATCAAATTACATTTATTTAATTTTTGCGTCAGCAGTTATAATCCCCATTGCAAATTCTGCTTATCTCAACAGCTGTGAAGAAGATAAATTAACTTGTCAGATCAAAATGATATCAGCAAGTGCAAGCAAATTCCTGGCATCATTAGGTGCTCTAGGTCATTGCCTCTGACGTGGACATAAATTAATGGCCATTGTTGTGGAAGCGTCACAACAAAATCTGACCCAGTGAATTACTTAAAAGTTTGATATTTAACATGGAAATTAATTTGAAAGATCAAGTGACGACAAGCCTTTTATTTCCATTGAAAAATGTGACTGTTAGTATAGCATAACTGAAAAAAGCTGCTAAATTGTAGAATTTAAACAGATTTAACAGACAACTGGCATTAAGAGATTTTTCACTATCACGTTGTTGGCTGAAGTGATGGTATCACAGTTGACCACTGTATCTTGCCTTGATGATTAGGTGCTGAAAGCACGAATAGGCCCAAATGTGATACATCATTACACAAATAGAATATTATTCTTGTGTTGGAGTTAACTTCCATTCATTTTATAGCAATAGAAGAGATGGATTATTTTAAAGGCTAAAAGATTATTACGATATCAAAGAAAAGCAATACAGTTATATTGAAAGACAGCATTTTATTGGCATTTGCTGTACAGATCCACTTCCTCAACCTATATTCTAAGTGATGAATGGGCAAAGTCTGTTATTTAGGAGAAACACTGAAACGTCTTCTTAAAAATTCGCAACTTTTGCGACTATAGTGCTTTTATTGTTCCATTCTCATTATTTCAGCTTATTAAATCATTCTTTTTCTTTGAAACCCATTGGTGAACCGAACCTGAAAACTCAGCTTCCCAGTTCCGGTCTATGTTCCAGGCACAAACCAGTCCAGTAAGATTCCAATGTGATGGCAAGGACAAACAATCACATTTTTAGTTTTAATCACACTATTCATCATACTGGATAAGGTAAATGGGCTACAGTAATAGAATTAGTTAAAGGGCAGGAGATTTTTTAAAAGTTTCAACGGAAAGATTGAATGTTTTGCTGTTCATTTATTATGTGCTAATTCATAGGAAGGCACCTCACCAGCATTATATTAAGTACTTAGGTTAGTTGCTGATTTCAAGCTTCTTTGGTAGATCCTGGACATTTTCTACTGTACTTTATTGTACTGGTGTATTCACAATATGTGAATGGAGAACAATGTTGCTGGTATTGTATTATTGTTGGCTGACTCCTAAAATAGTTTGGGGTTATTAGGAACAGCAGTGGGCTGAGGTCTTCAAATGGGCATTAATTGTCTGCTTAAGAGCCTCAATTATCATGGGATGGGATAGCAAATTAGAGGTCTTCCTCTCACAGTCTTTAATCGAGTGAAGGTTGGAGGGTTAGGGAGTTCTGCTGCAAGGCTGTCCATGAGGAATGGCATTAAATTCCATCTAAAGATGCTATAGTTATCTCCCTTAACCTGCAACATGAAATGGACAGAGGCATTACAGAGAAAGACAAGCTGCTGTCAAGGAGGAGGTGAAAAGAAATAAAGGCTGTGCAGCTGGAAGCCATATTCATCCAGGGCCTTCAATAGGGTGGCCGCTAACAAACATCAGAATACCTGACATCCCTCTACTAATTCCATGCAGTGTTTCCAGAAGGACACAGCCCTCTTTAAGAGTTTTTATTCTGTCCCCTGTGATGTGAAAGGGTCAGAGTTGATTGAAGGGCGGAATGTCTGTCAAGCTTGAAGCATAATGGCAGCAGCAACAGTGAAGACAGAGGAGTCAGTGTCGAGAGAGGGGCAATGGCTGAGACTTTAGCAAAGATTACTGGAGAAAATGGGCCAAGATTGGAGCGGACAATAGGGCTGAGACTGGGCCTGGGACAGTGATTAAGGCAGAAACTTGGGCAAAGATTGTAGTATATGGTATGGTTTTGAAAGGGCTAATGTTGGAAAATTTGTGAAGCTCTGTCCAATCTGATGTTATACAATCTTAGGTGGTAAAAAGAGGATTCCAACTCCTGATCTCAATGGAGACAGGGGTGCCAATATCGTCTTCAGATAGTATTAAGTATGATATCTAACCAACCAATTTAACTTGCTAGTATTGCTATCATACAATAAACCACATCTTGTTAAGACAATTGCCACTCACACCATTTGTATGATCTTTTGATCTCTCTGCCTATAAATTCTGTGTTTGTGTGCTTCCCTCTCACTTCACTTGATGAAGGGGCAATGCCCCGAAAGCCGATGATTTCAAATAAACCTGCTGGACCATAACCTGGTGTTGTGTGACTTCTGACTTTGTCCACCCCGGTCCAACACCAGCAACTCTACTTTTAATTAAGACTCAGTAGTGGCTCATCCTCTATCACTGTTAACCAAACAGGTCATCAGTATCAGTGTAGAAAGGAGAATTGGTGGTAGCTCTCCTCACCCAGTGAGTAGCTGTTGGTGGTTGGCTCTCCAGTGCCTACACCAGCAGTGGGCATCATTGCTTGTCTATCACAATAGTGATAGCAATTGCAGAAAAAAAAAACTGTACCCAGTAGAAAAAAAATCAGAAGACTACTGATTTAAATATTTACCACTTTAAGATCACTCAAACAGCCAGTCAATAGCTACAAAAACTTGAACAAATAAGCAAACAGCACAACAGAGGGGTCTTGTGGTGCAGTGTTATAGGCATTGGTCTTTTTTCGAAGGATTAAAAAATTAACTATGTTAGTCTTCCTAGAACAATGATTGTGAAGTAGTATGTGCCTCCTAGAGCGTTATTGGGAGTTTGCTTATTTTGTATGAGTGTACAACTGGAGAGAGAAAGCATTGAAAGACAGTAGCTTAGTTTGGGGTTTAGAATAATCAAAAAATTGATATTAGCTTTGAAAAATTCAGAGATTGGAAAGGTTTTGGGCAGTTCCAAGGATACGTGACTGGAGTCAGATACAAGTTTAGTCTGTCTTAGGAAAAAAAGGAGATTCTTCAGAGCATTTACGGAAATAAGATACTTTAGTGATGGAGAGTAGACTGCAAAATTTCTGAACCAGGAATATTCAGTTAGATATCTGCATTGTTTATTGAAAGCAGGAGAATGTGTGAAATGGCAATTGTGAGAGGATTCAAGGAAAGTGTTTCACAGCTCACAGGACATGAACTGAGAAAAAAGGCAGTTAAATCAAAATGACAGATTTGACAGGGCAGGGAAATGTCTGCTTTTTTTTAGTAAACGTTAAGTGATGCTGTTGAGGGTTAAATGGTATTTTGTTTCACTATGTAATTTCAAATACTTGAAACTTTTATTCAGCTAGCTTTTTAACATTTTATTTTAATTTCTCTTGTCTAATAAACTTCTGTTTTATTGATAAAACCAAATCTGCAGCCTTGAGTGCTTATGTTTTAGTGAAAGACCACAACATTTTTTAAACAAAATGATCCATCAAGCCATATTTCATTCTGGGATCTGACCTATCCAGCAGTAGCATCAGCTAGAAGGAACAAGAAGACAGTAACAGCCTGCCAGGCTAAAACTATCACTATAGATTGATATGGAGCGGAGGAAGAACAATATGAGCTAGTGCAAACCTTTAAAAAAAAGGTTGTGACACGTGGCAGTTATACAGTTCATGGAAAAGAAGGATCTGGAAGGGCAGTCTCAGTTTGATATTTGACTGGGAAGGAACCATTTTGGATTTCCATGGGTCAAGTTAAAAATCCCTGTTAGGCAAGGAAAAAAAAGATAAATTAATATCACAAAACAGAAATTTCTGGAAAGGTTCAGCAACACCTGTGATGAGAAATCTGAGTTAACGTTTAGGGTTCAGTGACCCTTCCTCAGAACTGATGGTATGTACTCATTCTCCCAGGCTGGTAGTTACCCACTCCTTTGTCTGTCCAATTGTTCTTCTTTCTCTTTGGACTTTATCTCCACCTATCATTTACTTCTTACCCTCTTTCCCCACCCTATCTTCTGCATAAAAAACATGGATTTCCTAGCTACCATCTGTTTTGAGGAAGGGTCATTGAATCCTTAACGTTAACTTTGATTTCTCTCCATAGATGCTGCCAGACCTGCTGGATCTTTATAGAAATTTCTGTTTTTGTTTCTGATTTCCCATATCTGCAGTTCTTTTGATTTTTAATAAGTTAATGGCAAAAGGCCCCTATTATTTACTCTCTTGCCTCCCTCAACAGCCCGGGATACATCTTATCCAAGCTCATGGAGTCAACCATCACTTCCCCATTTGAAATGATGGAATCCAAGCCTCACAGCCAGTATTGTCAGACAGCCGTGAGGCTTATACATTAATCTGTCTGACTGAGCTACTCTCAACAAGCCGCAATGATGCACATATGAATAAATTGAAACTGAAGTAATGTGGAATATTTAAAAATTTAATTTAATTTTGAAAATCTTCCATGTGACCTTTTGTGCTTTCAAGTCTAATGTTAATTACATTAAAGTTGGGCCAGAATGATTTGCATGATGCAGAGCCTTCTTGGTTGTCTAGGAGGCTCTTTTCAAGGCCCACCCACGGGTACAGCATTGTCAGCAGATGGCCGGTTTCACTATTGAAAAGTGGGCTCTGCTGTATGATCATAGAGGTCTCTGATGCACACCACAAGTACTTTAACCTGTAGCAGTCACATGGGAAACGGAAAAGGCAAGGAGCAGAGGTGGTGCATACTTCCTGTTATGCTGTCAGGAATGCTACACTGTTGGCAAATCCCCCACTATGGGCACTTCAGAAGACTCTTTGGATGTACATGTCATAAAAGTTATCAACTGCAAGAGTTTTGCTTGCAAGAGGCTCATCAACAAAAATGAACTGCTGCCAATTCATGTAGTATAATGAATCTCTGACTTGCACATCATAACTCCGAGGACCCACTATGCTTGAGCATATTTCAGCATGGAGGAATTTTGCCAAACAATTTCATTCTCATTGTGTCACCAGATTATACTGCTTAAACCAGTTTAGCATTCCTGTCATAGTAATAGTGTTGACACTGTTACTTTCTTACAAACACACGTACAATTTCCTCCATTGAAGAGCTAGGCTTCAGAATTATTCCATTATCAGAAGTAATATCTTGCACCCACACCTATAGTTGTTGTTAAGAGCTTGTACTAGGTTGGTGATGATCTTGGACAGAAAGTTGTAATCTGCAGTAAGCACTGAGAATGGTCGCTAATTTCTAATTTCCTTTCTTTCCCCTTCCACTTCCAGATGAGGGTGATGATACCCTTGCTCATGGTTTCACACATGCTACCAGTCAGAAGCATACTGTTGTCCACCTCCAGCTGGTCCTGACCAATTATGTTGCACAGAGCTGAATACAATTCCACTGGTACATCGTCGATTCTGGAAGTTTTACACTTCTCAAAGGACCAGAGGACCTTGGCCAGCTCATCTAGAGATGGGTGGTCCAGCCTCTCCTGTGTGCTATTGTCTCAGATCTCTATGTTAGAAGACATGCTATCTGTGAGCTTTGTGACATACAGTTACATAAAAGGATTTGTTGATCCTCAGGATGTCAGAATGAGATGACATTACCAAGCCATCTTCTTTCTTTAGGTTGTTGATCACAGAGCTCTCCCTCTGATTGTGAGCACATCTCAATCTGCTCCATAGACTGGAAGAGTATCTTGGAGGCCTCTGAGGCAAAGAGCAAGGCTTGTTGGCTTTTCACCTTCTGGCAATCCTCCTTGATATTGACCCCAATAATCTGCAGGAGTAGTACATTCTGCATGTTTTTCTAGAGCCCTTATTCATAAAAAAAACTTCCTTTATGTACATACACAAGTACCAAAGCAGTTCTATACAATCTTTGCATTTAACAAAAAGCAAACATTGGAATTTGATACTCCCTGCAGTCGCAAAACCAAAGGCACTTCCTACTCATGCAGGACACTATTTACATACACTTTGAGGCAAAGAGAGGATCTGCTAACTGAATGGGCCCTCATTACATTTTGCCATAAAGATCTTAGACAGTAATTTTTCCCCACATGTCTCGGTATCAGCTGCCCCAAGCTTGAATGCATCCCTCAACATGTTATCCTTGAACTTATTCAACATTGCCACCTGCTGCTGGAGGCCCTGTTCAACATTTCCCTGCTTGAAACTTGCCATCCTGACAACTACACATAGCACACAGTGTTATTGGCTAAACACCACGAGTTAAGTTGTGTGAGCAGCAGATTCGATTGTGCCACAATGACGAGAATGTTCAGATCTAGATTAGTGGCAGCATTCTCATCTTGCATCACTGTTCTTGGTAAATGGTATGAGTTGCAATGATATCCAACATTTGCTGGAGAGGATCTTCTCGGCCTATTATCTGTACTGGCACGTTCAATGGGATCTAGCCCTCTGTGGTGGATCACCCACGGTTGGGTCTAATTTGGTTGTGGTGTCCAGGGGTCTTATGTTTGGTAGCGGGTGCCATGTCCTGGCAGCTCATTCCCACACCATCTTTCAGGGTTGGAAAAGCCCTCCTCAAACTAGATGCAACACCCTGGATTCACAACACACAGAATCATTCCAAAAATCTTTTTTCAGCCACCTCCTTCTAAATGTTCCTGCCAGCATGCAGACCTTCAAGGTTTGTGAGAAATAGCAGCTTCTTGAACCTGAAGTCAATGCATCCACACACTAATCGGCAAGCATGAACCATCAAAGCGACTGTGCCCCTGCGCAGCTTTGAGGGAAGATTGCGCATCACTGTTCGACTCCACTTCACTTGAGCCTTCAATCACAAACACTTCAGGCTCCTTAGTTCTCAGGTTCCCAAGTGAGCTGCTTGCTCCTTTCTTCTACAAGGATGATTCCCAGAATAACACAAAGTTGAAATCAGGATAATTTGAAGTGCCACAATTCCAGCACTCAATGAGTGTCCATTGGGTGGAATTGACTTGGGCCTTATGCTGGAGATAGCAGCAAGGACTGAAGCTGTACATTACGTGTCAATTCCTTGATGGTAGCTTCTTTTCTGCTGTTAGGAGACCAATCTATCCTCATGATCCAGGTGATGTGATCCCACACATCAACCAAGGATGCTTGAAGCTCATTAGTATTAAGTTTCCTCAACTCCCTCCAAATATTCTAATCTGTCACTACTTCAGTTAGGTAGTCCTTCAGCTATCTATCCATGTTTGATTTGACGGAAGGACCCAGGAAGACAATGCGGCTCCAGAGATAAAGAAACCAGGTCCTCTCCTTCAGCTTGCTTGTAGTCATAAAACCGCTACGTTAGCTGTGACAGGATACTGCTCTCCCCAAGCCTTTTGTCAGTACCCAAAGATCTTCTTTAAACATCTGTACATTGTCCCAATGTTTCTTTATGAGGCTTTCTGCACAGATGTGCTCTCACATAGATCATCTTATTCACTTGCACTGAGGACCATAGAAACGCTAACAAACAATGCATCCTCAATCAAACTCAATTGCCAGATCATTGGTTATTTCCAGTCTTCCCTTGAAACTGTCCAGTTTCTTACTCATCAGCAAATAGAACATCCAACCAGCTGTACTGTTTCATTCTTCCTCAGCCTCAAAGATACGCACACGGGGATGCAAAGTATGGTCCAACTACAAGAAGCACTGCAATCACTCACCAAAGATCCTCCAGTAGTACATTTCAAACCCATTACTTTACCACTTAGAAGGATATGGGCAGCAAATGCATTAAAAACACCACCCTCTACAAATTCCCCTTCAGCAGCCTGACGTGGAACTGTTAAGTTGTTCTTGCACAATTCCTGGGCCAAAAGCCTGGAATGCCCTTACGAACAACACTGTAGACTTCCCAACAGTCCAAGGACTGCACCAGCTCATGAGGCTGTTAACAGCTTCTTAAGCACATTTAGGGACAGGCAATAAATACTGGCCAAGCCTGTGACATTCACATCCCATGAGCGAACAAGAAAATATAAAGGGGTCCCTCTGCCTGGGTTTGGCCTAAAGGTCAGATTTCCTTGACCAGGACCAGAACTTCCAGTGATACTGGAGTAGGTTTTACTCTCTTTATGGATATTGCCAGTTTCAGCTCCTCCATCACCCCGGCACCTTTTCACCTCATCAGCCATGACTTGATGCTCGTGTTATGGAATCCTGCCAAATGTGCCTGAATGCAATGCTAGATGTAAGCACATGGACCACCCAAAGATCTTTATTTCTTTATTTCATTAGCACCAGGTCTCTGCAAACATTAAGAAAAACTAAGGCTTTGACAAGGAAAATAGACTATTTATATCGGACACTTTGGTTAATAACTTCTTTATCTGTCTCTTTCCCTCCATGAGGCCTCTGCCTGACAAAGGTAGTCTTTCTCCAAAGAGGGTACATACACACTGTCTAGGTCCCATGCTCAGTGCCTCTTTCAACATTGCCACCCATTCCTGGAGGTGCTGTTACATTTGGATGCAAATAACCATCTGTTGCTAAAATGACTGGTAGCCCAGATTTGAAAATTTTAATTTTGATTTCTGACAGGACATTATGCACAGGACCAGAAGTGAGGATAGCCACATCAATAAAGTTGTCATCATTTCCAAATATAATGTACAGGGTATGGCCATGTGACTCAGAGACACCAGTTCCAAGCTTCAGCTATGTCCTAGCCATGATCTTGTGCTCTAATTGTTCATTACTTGGAGAACTATGATGAGCTAAACATACCAAACATTGCAAATAGTGTTTAAACTCTGTTAACATCCTGGATCGATAGTGACTTTTCTGTATAGACAAAACCTTCTGTTCTGACCTGTATTGAATAAGCTAATGACATGAATTCCTTTCACAACACAGTTATTACCACATGTTGTTGTCGCTTGAACATCAATTCCCTTTGACCTGTTATTTAATTTCAAAAGTCCAAGTAGGGGTGGAGCCATTCTGATATCGCTGACTTAATTCTAGGTCAATTTTGTAGAATAACAATAGGTAGTTGCTTCTGAATAATATCAGCTGCTGCAGCATGATTGAATTCTTGCCAGTGTGGGTGAATCATGGTGAGAAATATTTTCCAGCTCATGTGTAAAATCACAGATGTTAATCTCTGCTAGGTGTGTTGTATGCATTGTATCTGCTAGGACCATTTTCTCTTGTCTTTCTAAGACTTTCTAGGAGAATATTTCGGCATTCTTAATAGCATTTTTGAAGTCACTTAAGTACATTTTTGGTGACTTGAGAAATATTGCCTCTAATGAATGTTAATCCATTTCAATGCACTCCTGCTCCAGATAGGATCCTCAAATTTATCACAGCTCAACATAATCACTGAAGTTCTTTTTCCTCTATCTGTGTTACTCTCCAGTCTGCTGATTTTAAAGTTATTGATTGATACACAATTGATTGTCTGCATTAACAAGTCATACTTCAATCAATTCTCTGCCTTGTTCCAGAAAACAATGCCTTTCTGATTTGGACTAAGCTACATTGGAAAGCTGAGCACCTTACGTTACTTGCATCACCAATGGCCTGAAATAAGTCCATTCCATAAATGTGCACAGCAGTTGTGAGATTTAAATTCACTCTCTGTCATTCATAGAACCACCATAATGCTGATCTGTGTTCATCCAGCTCTGCACCTTGTTATCTATAATGCTCAAGCAGGCCATTCTGCACTGAAGAGTATCCCACCCTGACCCAGCCCCCTACCCTTTCTCTGTAACCCCACATTTGCCATGGTTAATTCATCTAACCTACAAATCCATGCACAGTATGGAGCAATTTAGCATGGCCAATCCACCTAACCTGCACATCTTTGGAGTGTGGGAGGAAACCGGAGCACCCAGAAGAAACCCGCACAGTCACAGAGAGAATGTGAAAACTCCACGTGACAGTCGCCTAAGGGTGGAATCGAACCTCGGTCCTGACGGCAGTAGTGCTAATCACTGAGCCATCATGTCACCCTACTACTGAGACATTGTGCTGTTATTTGCACTGTCAGCAGAGTGCTAACCACTGATGCATCATGCAGGAGGTAGACCTAATTTATTTGAAGACTGTGGCATAACTTGTTGATGGTTTTGCTTACTTTGAGAAAGCTCTATGCAGTAGTGACAGTAATATTTATTCGATAATACACTTGCCTGAATGAGTGCAGCTCCAACAACACTCAAGCAGTTTGACATCATCCAAGACAAAGCAGTCTACTTGATTGGCACTACATCCACAGGTATCCACTCCCTCTACCACCAAGGATCAGTAGCAGCGGTATGTACTATCTATAAGATGCACTGACTATACAAAACCTTGGTGTGAGACATAATGCTGAAATGAGTTAGTAACACACACACTCATACTATCATTAAGATTAATTATTTCCACTTCACTAACATCTCCAATTCCTACCATTTCTCAGACCCTTTGCTAGGTAAAACTACATCTATTTTGTTTTAATTCCCTATAGACTGAAACATTCTTAAGCAGTCCTGGCTAGCATTTCATATTCTTCTCTCCAAAATCCTGAAGTCATCCAAAACTCTGCTCTCCATTTTCTATATTGCACCAAACTTTATTCAGTTGGTAACTCTACATTGGCTCTCCATTTAACAAGACTTCAATTTTAAAGTTCTAATTTTTAGTTTCAAATCCCGACATAGCCTCACCTCTTTCTATCTTTATAATCTGCTCCAGTTCTGCTTCCCTGCAATTATGGCTTCTTGATTTTAATTATAATTGCTGTCCATTCCTTCAGCAACCTAGTCCCTAAACTCAGGAATTCTGTCCCTAAGCCATTCCATCTGTCTTCTTTCTTTCTTTCCTGCTTTAACTGTTTTTGTTTGCCAACCTCTTCAGATCTAATCAGCTTATGTGACTTGTAAGTCTACTTTGTTTTGTAATGCCTCTATAATGAGTCTTGGGATATTTTATTACATTAAAGTTGCTATATAGCTACAAGTTGATTATTGTTATTATTTCCATTATGCTTAGCTAGCTTACTTTTGAATACATCTATACAACTAACTTCAATTACTCCCTGTTGTTCAGAGTTCCACATTCAAATCATTCCTGGGTGAAAGGTTTTTCTTAGATTCCCAACTAAATTTATTCATGAATGTTCTATATATGGCTCTAGTTCCAGTCTTACCTGCAAGAGGAAGCATCATTTATTTGATACATTCTATCAAGTGTTTGTAAACTTGCAATAATGTCCTGATGAAATGAATGAGCATTTACCCGTTCAGGGCTGCTCACTCTTACCATCTCTAAAGCTTTGGGCCCTTCCAACACCATATGTTTCCACTGCTGTCTCCTCTAGCTATATGGGGACCACAACATGGATGTTCTTCCACCAGATTTATCTCTCTCCCTCATATTACTTGCTGCCTTCTCCTGCAGTTAAAAATCTTATTGTTTAGCATATATAGCCTAGAACATTCTAAAAATATAGTGGGGAAAGATTACGATTAATTTCACTAAGCAATCTGGCTGTTCAATACTGAACACTCTTATAGGCCTTAGCAATGTTGGACGCTAAGAAAATGCAAATGTTATATGTGTCAGTATGATCTATGTCTATTAAAAAAAATCCACATATTTTATGGGGGCATGCTTCAAACCTAGCATTATTTTCTAGTAGAATATCACAAGTATATCAGATGGCAGACAGCCAGTCAAAATGGATCTCCAACTAATTTTTCTCTGCTGCTCACTCAAATCATTGAAGAAATTAAAAGCCTATTTCCTTTCATTGTTCTGTTCCCTACACCATGTGTTACTTCAGATTTCTCTACCTTGCCCTAATTTTTGCTTGTTTATCTGTGCACTTTACTGATCTATTTGTGTCTCCTGTATTCTTCTTCAGAGTTTGTCATGTCCTCTAATTTAGCATTGTCAGCAAAATATTTAGATCAAGTAATATTCATTTTTCAACATCATCTTTGAAACGCCATAGGCAGAATCTTAGAGGGGTCTCAACTCCTTGTCATAGTCATAGAGTTATAGAGATCTACAGCATAGTAAAGGGCATTTCAGCCCATTGCTCCCGCACCCCCAAAACATCCACCTAACTGTTCCAATCCCATTTTCTAGAACTTGGTCCATAACCTTATTTGCTTTGGCCTCGCAAGTGCACAGCTAAATATTTCTTAAATGTTACCAGTGTTTCTGCCTCCATCACCCTTATAAGCAGTGTGTTCCAGATTCCCACCATTGTCTGGGTGAAAATGTCTTTCCTCACATCGCTTCTAAACCTTCTGCTCCTTATGTTACCTTTGAGACAGAATCCGTGCAGAAGTCCAGTGAGGGCCTATCTCAACATCGGGAATGTTTTGCTCCATCTTTTATACTTTTCAGAAGAAGTGTGGCAAGTTTCTTGCTCGGCCAAGTTGTGTTGCCAATTAAGGTAGATTACTGGTTGTTAAAGCAGCCTACCAGCTGTCGTAACTCTTTCTACCCTTTAGGGGCTTCTTTCCTCCTGGAGTGAGAGAGGGTTAGGTTTTAAGGGAGATGAAAAGGGATGACACAGCTGTTATTCTTAGTGCAGGCAGGGAGGTGTTCTGAGTGAGTGAGTTGGCAGTGCAGAGGGCATGCAGAATTAGCGGTAAAGGGGGTTTGGATGGGTGATTGCAGTTAAGGAAAGATGTTTCATAGAACATAGAACAGTACAGCACAGTACAGGCCCTTTGGCCCATGATGCTGTGCTGAACTTTTACCCTAAACCTAAGGTCTATCTAATGTTTCAGGCAATTTTGAAGTGGAATAGCCTGAGCTTTGGTGGGAGGTGGGTACAATGTCAGAAATAGAGTGAGTGTAAGGTATTGATGGCACTTACGCTGATAGAGTGGAGAAGAACATTGAACATTTTTCTACAGTGCTGTCTATTCCAGAAACATAAGGCTGATTTAATCCACGTGGAAACCTCAGAACAGTCTGGGGTGGTCAGAAGTCACGGCCTGTACTGCTGGCCCTGGCAAAAGTGGAAGTTCTGCCTCTGCATTACCGTGTGCAGCACAGCCACCATGTCCTTGCCCACACAGTGAAGTGTAAAATTCCCATGTCTTCCATGTCTGGAGCAAATATCTGGAAATTAGCAGGGTTGCTCCAGACAGACACTGCTTGCCTGGCTGCACAACAAAATTTCAAAGATGGCATGGCTGTAAGGGATGTGGGTGAATTCTGGGTATGCACAGAGTGACAAGATGTTCAGAGAATGGTGTTCAGTAAGATGGGGCCATAACTGAACACAGCAGACACCACTGGGCATGTGTGGGCTGGAGGAGTGTACAGAGGGTGATTGTTAGTTGTAGTGTAATGGCTGTAGATAAGAAGACAAGTTTGGTAAGATGCAGCGAGAAAACATCACAGTGAAAATTCTGCTTAATAAAGACAAATTCAGATTTATCTAAAAAATCTAAGATTCAGAAAATTTTTCTCTATTTTGAACTAATTTCCCTGTTTCCCATATGTTGTTCTAGTGCTTTATGCAATTGCATATAAATGTTAAAAAACCAATGCATCCATTCATATTCAACATTACCTTGCTCTGTTCTGTGTTACTCGCCCTTCTGTACCAAGTCTAAGGTATACCTGTTCAAACATTTTCCTGTGATTATTTTAAACAGCTTGTCCACAAATGTAATTTGTCTCAGCAGCTCCTCATTTGTTCTGTTGGTGCTCAAACTCTGATCCACCAGTTTATTTTCTTCCCCACTTCTATTTTTACCCTCTGTAAACAAACATTGGTATAATTTGGTTCAAGTTAAAATGATCATAACTGCAAGAGTTCTTCTCAGAACTTTTTCATGCAGAGGGTAGTGCCTGTACAGAATAAGCTGCCAGAGGAAGTAGTGAAGGCAGGTACAATTACACCACTTAAAAGACAACTGGATGGGTATATGAGTAGGAAGCATTTAGAGGGACATGGGCAAAATGCTGGCAAATGGGACTAGGTCAGATTGGGATGTCTGTTCAGTGCAAACGAGTTGGACCGAAGGATCTGTTCCCATGCTATATAACTCTATGACTCTATAACTTGACTCAATACCACTGGAGTCTGAAACTGCTCTTCCTGTGCTTCCTGATCTTACAAGAATTCCTCAGGATATCTTCCAGATTCTTTGTGGAAAAGCTGACTTAAGTGATGTTAGCTAGGCTGTTCATTCCCAGTACAAGTGAGCTTGTTGGTATTTGGAAATTCTAAACAGAATGGCAACTAATTTGAATATTTACATAGCCTAATGCCTGTTTTGAGTGGATGCACAGTTTTCCTGTTGATAGGAAATATGCATTATTAAATTCATTTATGGGATGTGGGCATCCTAGCTGGTCCAGCATTTATTGTCTGTCCCTAGTTGCCCTGGAGAAGGTGGTGGTGAGCTGCCTCTTGAACTGCTTCAGTCCATGTGCTATAGGTAGACCTACAATGCCATTTGGGGTTCAGGATTTTGACACAGTGGCAGTGAAAGAATAACAATATGTTTCCAAGTCAGAATGGTGACTGACGTGGAGAGAACTTGCTGATGATGTTATTCCCATGTATCTGCTATCCTTGTCCTTCTAGGTGGAAGTAGTCATGGGTTTGGGAAATGCTGTCTAAAGAGCCTTGGTGAATTTCTGCAGTGCACTTTCTAGATACTAGGCACTGCTGCTATTGAGTGTTGATTGTGGAGGGAGTGGATGTTTATGGATGTGGCACCAATTAAGCAGGCTGCTCTGTCCTTGATGGTATCAGATTTCTTGGGCAATGATGATTGCTAGCCATAAGGAAATCCAGGAGAAGCCAAGGTATCACCCCCATCCATCTCTTGCCTAGCCCACACCACACCACCACTTCAACACCCCCAATTCAATCATCAATTGCTGCCACCAATTTTCAAGTGTAAAGCATGTGACCAGCAGCTAGTAATCACATTCACCCAAACATTTTCCACCATAGTCAACAATTAATTGTACTGATATACTATCAAAACCTGTTATTCTCATTGCTTTATTGTGTCATGTTCCAAAAGGACAGCAACCTTACATCTAGAGCTTCATACAGTATGTTCTATTTCAGTTACCTTCTGCACATAACCCTGTTTATACTGCTTACATCTCTGTGAATATATATGTGAGTGTCTATGTATAATTGGATGTTTCTATAAAAGTTGATGGTTCGATGATTGATAACTCTTTGAAGAAGTGATTTAATTGACTGCAAGGACAACATTGTACGCCCTTTTCTGGATAGCCCTCACTATGGAAATTGTTGCCATCACAGTAATTCATCTGATTGGACTTGACCTGGTTTGGCAATGATTTTCACTTGGTAGTTCATGTTTGTCATTTACCTATTTGATACAATTGTTGCTTCATTTCTTCATCTATTTTGTGACATGTGGCTAACAGTCAATTTTAATTGTCCTAGCTCTTTAAGACTTTCTAGCAGACGTGAATATATGTCAGGTAAACATCACTGCTCCAGTACCTGCATTTTCATTTCATGTTCTGCCTCAATGGAAATACATTTTGCTACTGTTAAATGTAAGAATCAGCAGCAGAAATACTACAGATTAATTTCTACACTGACTGATACTCACTCAAGGGCCTCACTATCATTGAAATTAACACAGGAGTAGCTGCATGTGGTTTGACATACTGGAAAGATCACAAGCAAACTTGTGCAAGGTTGTAGGTTCCTGAGTGATCCCTCGTTCAGAAGTGCTCAGTGCCTGATTGAGGAACTATCAGGGAACAGGTGACAAGGGCCACTGACAGTCACCTCCCTACTCTGCAGCTGAAACACCTCCCATGTGGCCCTACCTCAAATCCCACTCTTCCCAAGACTAAACTGTGGCTGGTCCTCCTCAATCCAAAGCTTCAATGAGTGTCATTTTGGCAACAGCCATCGCCACCTTAGTAGGGTTGTTCAGCACAGAAGGTTTACCATCCTTTGAAATTAAGGGTGATTTATCAGTGTAAGTTGTTATTAGGTTCATTAACAGAAATTGGTGGTAAAACTCAGCGGGTCTGGCAGCATCTATGGACAGAATGCAGAGTCAATGTTTCAGATCCAGTGGCCCTTTTTCAAAACAATCACTGGGCCCGAAACATTAAGTCTGCTTTCTCACCACAGATGTTACCTGACCTGCTGGCTCATTCTAGAAATATTTGTTTTTGTTTCTGATTTCCAGCATCCACAGTTCTTTGGGTTTTTTTTTTATTGTTGTTATTAGGTTACTCGGTTGTAATGTAGAACATGGTTTATATTCTATTTGCTGCCAGGATCATAAAATGAGCTGCAGTCAATTATATTTCATTCAATTCTGATATCAATATAGAAGTAAGATTGGATAATTTATCTAGTAAATGCTGTGAACAAAATGTACTCCAATGTTTTGATACTAATACATTGAATTGTATTTATCAAGGAGAAGTCAATAATGCATTATAAAGTGGGTGAAGGATTTATATCGGTAATGCAGTTGTAACTTAAATTATATATATATGTCTGAGCTATCTCCAACTTCTTCAATTCTTCTCTTTTCAATTTCTATTTTTGCGAACTGCACCAAATATCATTTTCACCTCAATTATTTCAACTAGTCTCATGTATATAAGCAGCTACAAGATGAAGCATAACATAGTCAAAATAAACATAGGTTTCCCTCAATGTTTCTTCCTGAACTATATGTAGAAGTAAAATAGTAAATAGCTTGTAGAATAAATTGTATGGAGGCCGTCAGATTGAAATCATTTGTGAAACAGTGACATTTTTCAAACTAAGGTGAGTTACACATTCTTAGAACTTCTGAGTCTTGTCATCAAAATCTCTCAGTACAATGGTGCTTATTATTCCAGTGAACAGTTTTACATTCAATGACGTGACCAGATGGTAAATAAAAATAATACAGCCCTTTCTAACAATTCCATTCTCAAGTGAAATGTGAAGAAGCAATCTGAATGAATAACAGAGATAACAAGGT
>NC_063338.1:56684868-56774150 GCF_021869965.1 Rhincodon typus | reverse complement strand
TGTTATCTCAGATTCTCCAGCATCTGCAGTTCCTACTAACTCTATGAATGAATAACAGCAGACTTAAAAAAGGGTTTAGTGGAGCACAGAAGCCTTTCTCATTAAAATGGGAGAAGCAATGGGATGGTGTTAATGTAACTGGACTAATAAGGCCAAGTCTAATGCCCTGGGGACACTAGTTTGAATCCCACCACAGCAGATTCCTTCTTCGTTTCACTGGTGGGACCTGGGCATTGCTGGCTGGCCAGCATTTATTGCCTGTCCCTGTTTTCCCTGAAGTAGGTGGTGGTGAACTGTATTCTTGAACCACTGTAGTCCATGTGCTGTAAATAGAACCACAATTCTGTCAGGTTTGGTGGCTGGGCGAGGGAGGTTAGGGAAAAATTCTAAGATTTTTGACCCTGCAATAATGAAGGAACAAAAATATATTTCCAAGTCAGGATAGTGTCTAGCTTGGAGGGAACCTCAAAGGTGACGTTGTTTCTATATATCAGTTGCGCTTGTCTTTCTAGATAACAGTAGTTATGAGTTTTGAAAGATGTTACACACCACTGCTACTTGTGCCTTGTAGATGGGGCACAGGCTTTGGGGAGACAGGGTATGCGTTACTCGCTGCAATATTCCTTGACTCTGACCTCTCTTGTAACTGTTGGAATTCAATTATTAAATCTGGAATCATAAAAGTTAGTAAAAATAGTTATCATCAAATCATTGTGGATTGTTGAACAACTCATCTGATTTATCTCATGCCCTTTAGGGAAGGAAATCTTCTATCCTTGCCAGTTCTTACCTCCATGTGACTCCAGTCACAACAGTATACTGACTCTTAATTAGCCTATGAACTGAACTATCAATCCACCCAATTGGATCAACCACTACAAAGTCTAAAAACCAAAATGAAAATGGACAGATCATCTGGTATTGATGATGGACCAGAAACAATAAAAGCAAACCCAACCATGTCAACCTTTCAAAGACCTGCTTATTAATATCCAGAAAACTGTTCCACAAACTAATAAACAGCCTGACATAGATGCTTTCATGGAATCATGCCTTGTAGACTATGTCTGGGTATCCATCCTTGGGTATATCCTGGGTATATCCCTGGGTATATCCTTTTCCATTATTGAACTGAACTGATCTGGATAAGCCAAATACAGTCGTTCAAGAGCAGGTCGCAGACTAGGAATTTTAAGGCACATTACTTGCTGGAATACAACGGTATACAGTCAGGACTTAGCTGGTCTGAGATGACTCAACATTGAATCCAGATGTCATGAAGTTACATGGCATCAGATCACTAATAGGTGAGAAAATTTCCTGCTGATTACCACATAATGCAACCCCGCCAGCAGTTTACCTCCAATAATTAATGAGGCCGAATCACAAAAATCAGAATAAGTCTCTTACTCCACCTAATCAATCTAATGCACATGTCAATACATCCCTCACTGGATTTTTTGTAGCATTCCTTGTAGCAAAGAATCTTTAAATAATAGCTGAGAATTTGGTTTCAGACATCTGGAAGAATTTCCATTTCTCCATTTCATTACTCACTTCTCACAACCACTGGCGCTGAAGTTAGGATAATTGCACCAATGTACAGAGTATATAATTGCTGTGACAGGATTTATTTATCAGTTAAATAAATGGAATTCCTTTTTATAATAATTACAAAAATGAACATGTTCATGCAACAGAGTATGGTTGAATGTATTATTCCTTGGATTTTAGCAGGCACTGTAGTCCCCAAAGACTCAGTGAAAAAAATGTCTGTGGTGAGTCAGCTCATAGTAGTGATGGCTGCCCTCAGCTATTTAATGCTGGAAGCAATGTTAATTGCTCGACTGTTTGACTTTGTGCTCTGTCATGAGGGGCCTTAGAGAACTGATAGCTATTTGACTGTTGAACAGCTATTGTAGTCCCAGCAGCACCAGACTGAGGAGTCCAGTCCTTCCCAATAAAGAAAAGCCTGAAGTTAAACTGAATCTGGGGTATCACAATAGTCAGGATGAAAGGGTGTCTCGAGTTTGGGGTGGGGGCAAGTTTGAAGGGGAGGATAGAGGCAGGAGGGAGTGATCATGAAGGGTGTGTCCAATGGCATAGGTAGCCCATAGGTTTTTTTTTCTCAATAAGTTGCCTAGAACTGATCTGAGGCTGTTGACTTGTAATTCATTGGACTATTACTTCCTCTTTGTTTTTCATTTGTCTTTGTAATATATTACATTCATTCTCCATCTCTAACTGGCCTTCCAAAGGGGGTGGTGAGTCAGCACCTTGAAACCCTGAAATTCATGCGATACAGGTATGTCCCCAGTGCCGTTAAAGAGAGAGTTCCAGGATTTGGCCCAACAGCAGTGGAGAAAAAGCAATACAGTTTCAAGACAGGATGTATATGACTTGGGGTGGAGGGTGGGGAATTTGGCGCTTGCAGGTGGTAGTGTATTCACATATGTGCTGCCCTTATCTTTCTATATGATTGAAGTGAAAATGTGGAAGGTGTTGTTGAAGGAGCCTTGTCATGTTGCTTCAATGCACCTAGTAGTTTGTATACAATACTGGCACTGTGCATTGGTAATGGAAGGAATAAATATTTAAGGAGTGAATGGGGCACTGATCAAGCAGGAAGTTTCATCCTGGGTAGTTGGAGATTCTTAAATGTAAATGAGCTGCATTCATTCAGACAAATAGAGAGTATTTGATCATGATACCAATTCACTGTATTTCGGTATACATGACAATCAATCAATCAATCAATCAATTCAAAAAGTCCATAATCACTTGAAGTTCTCGATCAATCTGAATTTACAGGCACCCCAAAGTGATAATGGAAGGTTGTGTAATAATCCAGTAATGATAATCCTTTTTTAGAGACAAAAAAAATGCAGATGCTGGAATCCAAAGTAGACAAACAGGATGCTGGAAGAAATCAGCAAGTCAGGCAGCATCTGGAGGAAAGCAGCAGTCAATATTTCAGGTCTCACACTTTTTCAGGACTAAAGAAGGATTATACCTAGAACATAGACTGCTCCTTTCCTCCAAATGATAATCATTTGTTTTATATCTACACACAAAGTGAAATAGCAAGCACTTTAAAAATAACGCTGCCATTCTTTTCAAATATTTAAAGCGTAAAAGTTTTATAAGCCTCGACAGCTTGGCACCTCCCTTTTATAGTTTTGTTTGACAGTTATTTTTCACAGTTCTGTAGACATCTCTGATGACAGGTCTCTTAACAACATAACTACATCTAATAATTACTACATCTAACAATACCAAAATGTACCTCATCTCTCCCAGAGGGCACCTTACCTCTCCCAAAGAGCGCTTGATCCCCCATTAAAGGCGCCCTGAGACTAGAGATAAAACAGTATGTTACCTCTAGAAAAGTTTATCCTACCTGCCCAAGCAACCAAGCAAAGTTTACACATCCTCTTATCAAGTTTAAACTATACATGTGTTTTATACTCTTAATTGCCAGAATTCAGGCATGACTGGAGTCAGCTGTCTTAGTGATCACAGGTTTGCAATTTTGAAGCTGCCCCATTTCTTCCAAGCCTCACAAAATTGTAGGTGCCATGCTTAGAGTGGGGACTTGCGGCTCAGGAGACATTTTTGCCATGACTAAGAGGCTGTCCATTACAGTAACAATTCTGGCCTTTTTATCCTATTTCTTATTTCAGGCTCCCCCTTCTTCATTATGTCTTCTTCCCACTCTGTTCTTCAAAACTGGTGCAATGCTTTCGTAAAGAACCTCAGCTTTAACTTTGAAATGAAGAAGTTGTGTTAGTGTATTTCAAGTGAATACTAACATGTGGAAACTAGCACTATAATCACAAAAAGAGTGGAACATTGAAAGGTGGAATCAGTTCCTGTTTGGAGAGGGGGTGACATTGT
This sequence comes from Rhincodon typus, assembly GCF_021869965.1. NCBI lineage: Eukaryota > Metazoa > Chordata > Chondrichthyes > Orectolobiformes > Rhincodontidae > Rhincodon > Rhincodon typus. The sequence goes on along the minus strand of NC_063338.1, from coordinate 56,770,253 downwards.
GCAGGAGGTTACATAGGTACAATCTATAAAACTCTGGAACTTTGGGAATTGAATTAGCCTATAAAATTGCTCAGCTCTGTCATGTTTCTGCTGATTTCCTATGGAGAAAGAAATACAATAGTTTGCTTAAGTAAGCAAGGCAATTGTCACTTATGTGACATATCTATAAGTTGCTGACTGGCGTGCATTACCAAAATCTGAAATTATCTTAAATTGCAAAATTCCAGAGTGATGTCTGTGGCAACAGATACCTTTTTTTTGTGGAGAAGCCTGGTGATTAGTCTGCTTGAAACCTGTAACATAATTTATCATACTTCCCTAGGTAACTTTAAATTTCTGCAGTTCTTTTTTATGAAATTTATGCGCATTTACCTGTAGATTGTGGAGCAGAACAACTGTCAGGTGAGTGAACAGAAACTTAAGCAGCACTTGATTTGATCTAATTAAAATTAGATTTCCAGGGCATCTTAACTATAAAACTCTGAAAACAAGCAATTACCACAAAGACTATTAAAATAGTTATAGGCTTTGCCACAGTAGCTTGTGTCCAAACATGAAAATGGATTTGTGCAATCCATGTGATACAAGTATATCCCCAGTCATTAGCTGACTAATGAGACTCAGCATAGATTTGTAATCTATAGATCAATATAACTAATTTAGCTGAATTTCTTGAGGAATCTAGCTGAATTTCTTGAAGAAGTCACTTACATTGTCGGTCAGGGAATGTTTATTTTTTCTCCCTATTTGTGTTTTCAGGTGATGTCCGATAACGTTTAAAAGACATTTGGATAAGTAAATGAATAGGATATGGGCCAGGAGCAGGAAAGTGGGACCAGTTTAGTTTGGAAATATGTTTGGCATGGACTGGTTGAACCAAAGGGTCTGTTTCAATGCTGTATGCCTATGACTGTAAGAGATTAGCAAATATTAAAACACTTGACTGCCTTAGATATATGTCGATAATTAATTGCGAGGTAGAAGACAAAGTAAAGATAAAGTTAGTTTTCTAACTGAGATGTGACAAGTGGTATATTCTGTGCTGGACCCTCAGCTTTCACCACAAACATTAATGATTTGGATGATGGAGATATTGTAACAACCGTGTAGTTATATTCATTAATCTATGGAAAATGAGTTCATTGCATTTAGAAACAAAATGAGGAATGGTTAAGAGACCACATGACCTATTTTTGTTTCTGTCAATATACATGGGACTGCACTACATGGGTCTCAAAGAAACAAAACCAGATGGATCACCTGGCATCAACATAGGCACAGGAAAAGCTAATGGCAAAAACAGCCCTGTTTATGCTGCAAAGTCCTCCTCACTAACATCTGGGAGCTAGTGTCAAAATTGGAAGTTGTCTCACATTCTAGTCAAGCAACAGCCTGACACAGTCATACTCACGGAATCATACCCTACAGACAATGTCCCAGACACCATCATCACCATCCCTGGATATGTCCTGTCCCACTGGCAGGACAGACCCAGCAGAGAGGGCGGCACAGTGGTATACAGTCGGGAGGGAGTTGCCCTGAGTGTCCTCAGCATTGACTCTGGACCCCATGAAAACTCGTGGCTTCAGGTTAAACATGGGCAAGTAAACTCCGGCTGACTACCACGTACCGTCCTCCCTCAGTTGATGAATCCGTACTCCTCAATGTTGAACAACACTTAGAGGAAGCACTGAGGATGGGAAGGGAATAAAATGTACTATGGTTGGGGTATTTCAATGTCCACCACCAAGAGTGGCTCGGCAGCAGTACTACTGATCGAGCTGGTCGGGTCCTAAAGGACATAACTGCTAGACTGGGTCTGTGGCAGGTGGTGAAGGAACGATCAAGAGGGAAAAACATACTTGACCTCATCCTTACCGATCTGCCAGCTGCAAATGGATCTGTCCATGACAGCATCGGTCAGAGTGACCACCGCACAGTTCTTGTAGAGATGAAGTCCTGCGTTCACATTGAGAATAACATCCATTCTGTTGTGTAGCACTATCACCGTGCTAAATGGGACAGATTTTGAACACATCTACCAACTCAAGACTGGGCATCCATGAGGCGCTGTGGGCAATCAACAGCAGCAGAATTATACTCCAGTACAATCTGTAACCTCATGGCCCAACATATCCCCGACTCAATCATTACCATCAAGCTGGGGGATCAACCCTGATTCAATGGAGAGTGCAGGAGGGCATGCCAGGAACAGCACCAGGCATACCTGAAGATGTGGTTCAACCTGGTGAAGGCACTAAACAGGTCTACTTGCACACCAAACAGCATAAGCAGCAAGTGATAGACAAACATAAGCAATTCCACAACCAACGGATCAGATTTAAGCTCTGCAGTCCTGCCACATCCAATCGTGAATGGTGGTGGACAATTAAACATCTCACTGGAGGAGGAGGCTCCACAAATGTCCCCATCCTCAATGATGGAAGAGCCCAGCACATCAGTGCAAAAGTTAAGGCTGAAGATTTGCGGCAATCTTCAGCCAGAAATGCCAAGTGGATGACCCATCTCGACCTCCTCCTGTGGTCCCCAGCATTACAGATACCAGTCTTTAGCCGATTTGATTCACTCCACATGGTATCAAGAAATTAGAGAAACTGGATACTGCAAAGGCTACAGGCGTTGACAACATTTCAGCAAAAGTACTGAAGATTTGTGCTCCAGAACTTGCTGCTCCCCTAGCCAAGCTGTTCCAGTACAGTTATAACACTGGCATCTACCCGACAATGTGGAAAATTGCCCAATTATGTCCTGTACATAAAAAGCAGGACAAATCCAACATGGTCAGTTACCGCCCCATCAGTCTACTCTTGATCATCAGTCAAGGTGTCATCAACAGTGCTATTAAGCAGCACCTGCTCAGCAATAACCTGCTCAGTGATGCCCAGTTTGGGTTTCGCCAGGGCCACTCAGCTCCCGATCTCATTACAGCCTTGGTTCAAACATGGACAAAAGAGCTGAATTCCAGAGGTGAGGTGAGAGTGACAGCCCTTGACATCAAGGCTGCATTCAACCGAGTGTGGCATCAAGGAGTCCTAGCAAAACTGGAATCATGGCTTTCGGGGGCAAACTCTTCTGTGGTTAGATTCATAGCTGACACATAGGAAGATGGTCGTAGTTGTTGGAGGTCAGTCATCTCAGCTCCCGGACATCTCTGCAGGAGTTCCTCAGGGTAGTCTCCTAGACCCAATCATATTCAGCTGGTTAATCTATGACCTTCCCTCGATCATAAGGTCAGAATTGGGGATGTTCGCCGATGATTGCACAATGTTCAGCACCATTCACGATAATGAAGCAGTCCATGTCCAAATGCAACAAGATCTGGATGATATCCAGGCTTGGGCTGACTAGTGGCAAGTAACATTCATGCCACACAAATGCTAGGCTACGACCATCTCCAATAAGAGACAATCTAACTACCGCCCCTTGACATTCAATGGTGTTACCATCACCGGATACCCCACTATCAACAGCCTGGGGGTTACCACTGATCAGAAACTCAACTGGATGCACCACATTAACACAGTGGCTACAAGAGCAGTTCAGAGGCTATGAATACTGTGGTGAATAACATGTCTCCTGACTCCCCAATACCTGTCCACCATCTACTAGGCACACGTCAGGTACGTGATTGAATACAGCCCCAACAATACTCAAGAAGCTTGACACCATCCAGGACATAGCAGCCAACTTGATTGGCACTACATCTACAAGCATCCAATCCGTCCACCATCAACACTTATTAGCAGCAGTGTATATTATCAACAAGATGCACTGCAGAAATTCACCAAAGATCCTCAGACAGCACCTTCCAAACTCATGACCATTTCCATCTAGAAGGACAAGGGCAGCACACACAAGGGAATATCACTACTTTCAAGTTCCCTTCCCTGACTTAGAACTTTATCACCATTCCTTCACTGTCACTGAGTCAAAATCCTGGAATTCCCTCCCTAATATTGTTGTGTACTGCAGCAATTGAAGAAGGCAGCTCACCACCACCTTCTCAAGGGCAAATACAGCCCAGCAATAAATACTGCTGCCAGTGACACCCACATCCCACAAATGAATAAATTAAAAAAATACAAGGCTGAAAATTAAATTGCTTGCCTAGTCAAAGCAATAAACTATAAATTAATTTCATAACATTTCATTAACAGGACATTAAAATGCAATGGATCTTTCCTGTTGATTCAATGATTACCAGTTTATCCAAGTAACTGCAGAAGCCTAGTACACATTAGCCTTTCAAACTTCTTGATTGTGAATGGAATTCCACAGAATGGTTGAGACTGGAATCCCATTCTTTTAGTAGGAATGAAATTCAAGCATTATTGTAAGTCAATACACCAGGGATATCTTTTGTGGAAAATCATAAAACAGTTACTGTGGGCACCTGGCCGAAACTAGGTTGCAATATGGATATTTATTAACACACATTTGGTGAGGCAGACCCAGTGAAACAGTGTGGACAGATGGAATGAGACCAACAAAATGAGGACTCTGCCTAAAATCCACTAGCATGAAGAGAATTGCAGTTATCTTAAACCTTCTGACTTGAAGAACCAAACCAGATCTTCGCAGTAGGGGTTCAACCGCACCTTAGCTGGACTGAAGCCAGAAACCTGCTACAGCAAGAACTGAGCAACTGTGAATCCATCATCAGAAACTTCTGTTCTCCATTTCTTCAAGAAATCAGGAGGGAATCATCAGGCCTGCAGCGTTTCAATCTTGTAGTCAAGACTTTCAAGAATTAAAATGATGTTTTGGATTCTTAAGATTTGGACATATGCTTCCTCTCTTGTCATCATTTTTCATGTTTGTGTGTGTCTATGTTTATGTATGGTTAGGTGTGATTGTGATCGTGAATACATCCAGTATTAAGAAATAAACATGTCTTCTTTTTTAAACTTATGTCCTGTGTTTTGCTAGTTCTTGAGCCTTATAGCATTCAACAAGTAAAACATTTGTTGTATGAAGTGATGGTTCTGAAAAAGTTATTGGTCATGTTACATTGGCTCCACCCATTCAGCTAATGTCATACACAGTCTAGCTTTTGGAGATGTACCAGCTCCATAAAATTCTTGAAATAATGCCCCACCAAATTTGGTTATACTTATTGCGATCATGAATTAAACCTTCCTATAATCTATGAACAGCAACTCTTCTGTAGATGCTCAATGGTGGTATATCGTACACTATTGATCATTTGATAGGCCCTAGACAAAGCATGGAAAAAGGAGCAAAGATGGCAGCAAACAACCTAAAACAACCCTTACCCAGTACCATATACAGATAGAGGTGCAATTCACATAAGGTACCAGGAGTGGTCATATATAAATATTAAATATTTTCTCCTTAAAACATTATTATCTGTGGCTAATTAAGAAGTGGTAAATAGTGAGAACCCAATATCATTCCCCTGTCCACAACAAATGTATATCCAGGTTCACAGATTACATTAAATTTGGAGACACAGCTAAATTGTGTGGATGGAAGTTGAACATTACAATGGATTATGGAGTGACAGGGCAAAACCATGGCAGATGGAGTTCAGTCTGGGAAAGTGTAAGATCATTCACTTTGGATCTAAACATGATAATTTGGAATATTTTCTTAATGGTGAGAAAATAAGAACTGTCAAGGAACTAACGATTTATGTTTTTGTTTGCACAAGTCACTAACAGCAGTTGTACAGATACAAAAGTAATCAAAATTCTGAATGGAAAATTAGACTTTATCATGCAAGGAATGGAACTAAATTGTCAGAAAATGATATTCAGTTGAACAGAACTTTCATCAGTTTCCATCTAGAGTTCTGAGCTCAGTTTTGAATCCAAACCTCAGAAAAAAAATACTGACCTTTGAAGAGGTAGACTGCAGATTCAGCAGAATGATACAAGAGTTGTCAAAATAACAACACACGATATATGACTTCATTATCTTCAGTTCAAAGGAATGAAAGTTAGACCATAACATCATAAGAAATGGTAACAGGAATAGGCTGTTTGGCTCCTTCAGCCTGCTCTGCCATTCAATAGGATCACGGCTGATCTGATATTCCTAACGTCCACTTTGCTGCATTTTCCCCATTACTGTTCATTCGCCAGTTGATCAAGAACCTTTCTACCTATCTCAAACTTAAATGTACACAAGAACCCTATCCCACAGGTCTCTGTGGCAAGGAGTTCCAAAGATTCACAATCCTCTGAGAGAAGAGATTCTTCCGCACCTCAGTCTTAAATTGGAACCCTTTTATTTTGAGACTGTGCTGTCTGGTCCCAGACTTTCCCATGAGGGGAAACATCCTTTCAGCATTTATGCTGTCAAGCTCCCTAAGAATCTTATATGTTTCAATGAGATTGCCTCTCATTCTTCTAAACACTAGCAAGTAGAGTCCCAGTCAATACAGTGTGGACCCGGAGGAACACAGTAGGTCAGGCAGCATCAGAGGAACAGGAAAATTGACGTTTCAGGTCGGGACCCTTCATCAGGTCCCGTACTGAAACGTCAACTTTCCTGCTCCTCTGATGCTGCCTGACATGTTGTGTTCCTCCAGCTCCACACTGTATTGACTCTGACTCCAGCATCTGCAGTTCTTGCTATCTCTAAGTAGAGTCCCAACTTGCTTCGCCTCTGCACACAATTCTTGATCAAGTTGATAAATTAAAAATTAAAAAGAGATTCAATAGGATAGATAAACAAACTAGTTCCTCTAATGGGAACTTTTAGAACAAGAAGACATTCGGCAGAATTTTATTGGGGGTCCGAGCAAATAGGCTAAGGTAAGATGTGTGGTAGAATCAGACAGGAAGTAACATCTATCATGAAGAAGAAGCAATTAGCATTGAAAGGCTGCAGGGACACATTGGGTGCATGGACAGGCACCGCGATCCTGGATTGGACAGGCTAGATCTCAGGACTGCTAGCTTGTTTTCTTACTTTGTGCCAACCTGCATGCCTGCATCATCCTACCTTGCATTGCTTTACCATGCCATACCTGTTGGCACATTGGCAGTTCTGCCAAAACTAAATACTAACAATACTGCTGTTTTGAAGTGGTCTTTTGTACAGACACAGACAGGTTGCTAGTCATGCTTGTCACCAGGGATCTGTCTGGTGATAGGGTTGGTGGTGGGGGCAACATCTTGGGAAATGGAGATGTCAATCTACCTCCTAGAGCATATATCAGCTGCCTGCATGTCAATCTACCATGTTTATTCAACAAAATAATCATGCTGGAAACTGGAGGAAGCTAGTCTTCAGTCCATTTGAGGGGAGGCCGCTATACATCAAGGGGGTCTGAAACTGTCAGTCATTGGCAAAGGTTGAAACACAGTCCAGGGGCTTTACCACAGTCAGTCAACCACTTAGGATGCTCAAGTATGAGGGGCATCTTTCCCGGTACAATCAGTGACCAGTTCCTGTAGTGCCAGCACCAGCAGTCGGGAGAATCACGTATCATCAGTCAGGGAGCTTCAAAGATAATAGTCAGGAATCTAGGTCAGTCCCAACTAGAGGTTGCTTGTTGAAATTGTTCACAGGTCTGGAAAGAATGCTGTCCTAGGTGTCCATCCATTGATCCTTCAGGAAAATTCGGTGAGGCACCAGCCGGAGCAGCAGGAGGATCACTACCAGAAGGAAAGATGGGACACCATGGCTTGGTGGGGGAAGCCAATGGAATTGGTAGAGATAGAAATAAAGAAAGGCAGTAATGGGGAAATCTCAAGGTGAATGTACGGTGTGCAGAACAGCATCATAGAGCACCAGGTATGCTGCAGAGGGAGGATTATTGGCAATGACAACCACTGCAGCCTCCAAAGGAGGATGATAAAGGTTCTCAGGAAAATGTGTCAGATCTTCATCTGATTTTCTGAATGGAATGCCCAGATAAAGGCTGAATAATGGCTGCCTTAAATTGAGAAATGTCACCTCAGGAATTCAATTTTAGATGTACTGATCAAAAATTAAAGTCAAGCTGGTAACATGTTAACACCACTTTCATGTCTCTGACCTGAGCTGTAAATGTTATACAAGCTAATATTTATTAAATATGCTTATAACATCTATGACACTGACATTTATCATATTGACAGATAGCATGATCAGGATATCTGAGATTGTCCATTATTCACTGCAGCTATGATTTGATCTAACACTGATTCTTGAACTGTCACTGCCATCTATTTTAAGTGATTTCCAGCATTTTGACATGCACTTTTTGAATTAGCTTGAAAATAGAGGGAAATTATAAAGCAGAGACTTACTTGGCATCAACAAGGAACCACAATGAAAAGAAACAACTGCCTTTTTTTTAATTCTGTTATCTTCAATAATAGGTCATATTTGCCATTTTCAGGTGCCAAATAATGTTAGTTATGTTGCTAGTATTTTTAATAATATCTTTCCTAATGTGAGACAATGCTCAATATAATCAGAATTCTGTTCAATTCTCTTAAAGGTCAAGCAACAGGATTAATCTTACATCAACTGTAACAAAGACAAACAATTTAACAATGTGAGCTTTATTTTTGCAAGTGTGTATCATATTATGCCATGGCTTAGTGTCATTTTCCATTTAAAATATAGCTTAAAGGTTATTTTCTTCACCAATAAGTTGACTAGAATATGCTGTGTTATGATGTACTTGACAGTGTGGTTATTAACAAAGACCTATATATTTACTTCTTATCACTGCAGAACCAAACCTACGCTACTGGCTATCATACCCTTGGTAAACTTCTGGTGCTTCCTCAGAATGTTGCCATAGCTGTTAACTAATCTGGAAACAATTTAATTGTGCAATTAAAAGTATAGACATTAAGAAAAATACAAATGTTGTTGATTTTTTACTGCAAATTCAGAGAAGTCTTTACTTAATTTATGTGAGAGTTAACTTCGGAAGATTTTTGTCATGACAATATTTCAGTTAGTACTCATTTCTTCCTGCACCTAGAAATAAACAGGTTTGTCAAACCCTCTTGTTCATTATTTGATAATTATTGATTAAATGGCATTAAACTGCAGAATCTAATTGAGTTCTGAGGAAGGGTCACTCAACCAAAATATTAACTCTGATTTCTGTCTACAGATGCTGTCAGACCTGCTGAGCTTTTCCAGCAATTTCTATTTTTGTCTCTGAATTACAGCATGTGCAGTTCTTTTGGTTTTTATTTGCTGAATCTAATTATCAGGTAACCGATGTTATCAACAGTAACAGCCCAATACTGTAGAACTGTAAAAGCACAGAAAAGTACACACATGCTGCACAAAGAGCAGAGTTAGCTCACCATTACGAGTTCTCAAACTCAGTTTAATCAGACAAAGGTGCTGTTTTTTTTTTAACCTGGTTCATATTGAATTTGTAAAGACTCCTTGCAACATCCTTGTCAAGGAAACCAAAGACAGATTTAAAACAAAGTAACAGCACATAAAAATACAAGGATATGTATAATCAAATGGCACTATCATTTCAGTTAGCACAAATGGAAAAATGTCATGTGGTTTGTATAAGCAGATTCCACAATATTGAAATCAACAGCGTAAGTGTAATGGAAATAAGGATGTAAAATTCATTTTAGTTACAAAATGCTACTCGATCTTAAGTGGTAACATAACTTCATTCATGGATCATAGCTGATGGCAGGAAGTTAATTTTGTAAAGCATGTGTTTTGAAACACTGTTAACTCATACTGATGACTTGTAGAAACTTGTTAGATTGAAGCATTTGTTTAGCCATTCAAAATATAGATGTATATTGAACGTGTAAAAATAACAAATGTTATTGAACTCTACAGTTCTCAACTCTAGGAGAAATATAGGTGCAACTGTTGTTCATCAATCAATGACCATTAACTGACTGTTTATTGAGTATGTTATAACCTGTTCATAGTTTTACTTTTAGTAAATTCCAAATAATATGAGTTGGGCATTTGTACCCACAAAAGCTTGCATGCAATATATCTAATTAATGTTCTGCATTTGATATTGTACGATGTACGATGGGAATTTCCATACTTCGAGCAGATGTAAACAATCATTCAAGAATATTGTGAACAGATTTTCTTTAGTTCATAAACTTTGAAAATGCATTCAACTATAATAACTGAAATTAGTAATTTATATATTTATCATTATTATTAAATTGATGAGGATAAGGATAGTCAAAATGTTCAATCTACTATTGCATCTTAAGAGAACATAATATAAAATGTGAATTTGTATAAAGTAACTGGTGTGCAGAATAAATCCTTACATATTTTACTGTGAATTTTCCTCAGGCCCTTTTAATCATATCAAGTCAAGTCTATTGGGTTCCACATCAGATTCTAATCTCAACAAATATAACACAATTAGCAAGATTCCTCAAATCACCCTGAACTTTTCTGATATAAAAGCTGAAAAGAAGAGTTCATCACCACCTTCATCAGAGAAGACCATCATTGCACCGAAAGTGAAGGAAAGGACACACAATGTGACAGAAAAAGTAACACAGGTAAGAGGTCTGGGCATAGGACAAAGTACAGTTAAAGAAAATTTACCCATACTTCTATAAAGAAGATTTTCATTAATAATTATTATTTTTAATAATAATGCCAATCCATTTGCTGCAGTTTAAAGTTCCAGCAAACATTGACTGTAATCACATAGATACTCTGAGCAAGAAATAAATCTAATGATTGCATCTGTTCTGTCAGTGAATGAATAAATGAAATATGCTATGTTCGATTTGGAGAACAGAATGGATTTCAAAAACTTATATACACTATGCTGTAAGTAAAGGGAATTACAGAACTGAAACATTTGATTTTACTCATAAACAAAAACTCCATTGTATCCCAGTATTAGTAATCAGCCTCAGAAAAGATAAAAGATAACCACTTTGTATCTATTTCAAACAGTCACCACTTTATTTAACATTTCTTTTTCTCCCTTTTGGATATTGTGCAAAGCACTACGTCCAGTTGAGGAGGCCCAGCTCTCTGACCTAGAGAAGGTTATAACTATTTGTATAAAGTATGTGTGAGCTGTAATTCATTACTGATGACTGATCCATTCATGTGCCAAACCCCCAACTTCAATGTACATTTGTAATCCAAGTACAGCCACACAACAATTAAAACACGCCTATGCAAAACTCCATGGATATGCACAAGCATCTTCAATGTATTCAGAAAATTAGAAATAAACACCTTAAAAAAAAGGAGTCATTCATCACAGACAGAAAATGCCTGAGAACACAATATTACACAAATGTAATCTTAAGAGGCCATTTCAGGGAAAAAATATTTTGTGTGGTATTGTTGTCATATATTTGCAGTGCATTCAATATTAAATGTATTTTTCTGCTGGTTGATCAGTAATATGACAGATATGACTCATTAATTATAATCTGAAATAGACAATCAATGTTTATGAAAGAATTGTTCATTTCAGTGCCTAGTCCATAGACAATCTGTCATTTCTTAAATTTTGTATATTTGCTTAGAAATAATACATAGCAATAATTCATAAAAATTTTGATGTGGACACAGGACCATGAGAGGGAGAACAGACCAAAATTATAATAAATTAGGCAAAATTAAGTGTACCTTTTGTAAAACACTAAATAGGTTGGAGAATGTCTAGACAAAAACAATTGTACTGACTACTTTTATTTGCAAGGGTATTTAAATGTGAACCCTCAAATCCAAGCAAAAGCCTCCACATTTGCTGAGTTTTAAGTAGTTAATGATTCTTAGTTTGTAGGGTGGACACTCTACAGTATGCAGTATTGTTAGCGTTTCTTCATAAATACTGAGGAGATTTGTACTGAGGTTCCAGCGCTACGTAGGGATTGTTCTGAATCCTATTAGCAAGGACCACTGTCATTGTGGCAATTCATAGCCTGCCATTTGATAGGTGGAGTTGTCAGAAGGAACTTATTTGTGACTTCCCATATTTCCCATTTATTGACATAAAGCATGTCTGCTGGTAGATATTGCGCAGGGCTGTAACTCTGCGTGAGGCACAGCAGGCAGTAGATGGATTGTACAGGCAGATACATGAGGGAGTGATCTTTGTCAGCATAGGAAGCCAGGGAAGGTTGAGTAGAGAGTTCCAGTTGTGTCGCATTCAATTAAGTGGCAACAAGATGCATATGTCATGACGTATATCAGATAGGTACACAGTACTCTGTTGTAGAGTATGATACAGCAAATATGGAGATCTGGAGTTTGCGACACCAACATCCCCATACATCAAATGAATTTGGTCAATAAGCTAATGCTACTTTTATCTTTACTGATGTTTTCTTTAGGTATTAGGAGCACATAGTAGAGATGCTAATAAGCAATATTGTTACTTGGGTTGGTCAAGCAAATGGCTGCTGTGTAATCTATTCAGCTATCTGAGTTTATCGCCATATTTTGCTAAGTGTAGAAACTGGGATCATGCTGTAATCTCTGGCCATCCATGCAGATATGCAGATCCTATTTTCTACAGTGGTTCAATGGAGGTAGAATACAACGGATATGGTTTTAGAAGGATTCAGTGTGTGACACCAGGCACTTCAGTCTATTGGCATTGTAACATTCTCATTTAAAGATTTGGGTCAAGATGCAGAGGATGAAGCTTGGGTAGCACAACAGATCTTATCAGCACAGGGAAACTTGTGAGGATGTGGTTGTGGGTGAGTCATTTGTACAATTTCCAGGCTTGCACTAACACTATGGTAGTCTGTTGGTCAGTCTTCTCCATATATTTTCCCCTTATTCAAGGTGGATTCTAGAACATCTGTTCTAAAGGAGCACTTCAACAGCTGTCCCAACCAAAGTTGGAAGCACAGCTTTAGGATGAAGCCAGAGAGCCACAGCTGTGAGTTGTAATAGCCCTAAGCCTGTCTTTGGGTTCTTTTGGAAGTTAGTGGTAATTGCCAAATGTTGTTGCAATGTACTGTGACTCTTAGGGAAAATAGCTTGGTCAATATTAAGAATGGTCTCTACCTCCAGAGATTTACATTGTCATTAAATAATCCACTATAGTCCTGATTTTTGTCAGTCCTAACAAAACTGACTTCATGCTGTAGCAGATATGACTTGCTCTGCCAAATCATCCAAGATAGCCCATCCTCCTCTTTAGAATGTTTCTAGCACCTGATTTAATAAAATTATAGGACTTCATTCTATGAATATTGACTGCAAATCAGATAGGTCAATAAATTACCATCTCTTAAATGACCCAGTTGTAAAACACAGATGCTACTTAAATGATAGAAGAGATAGTGGCTACTGTTATCATATCCACCACCTGAGACAGCACATTAGTAAAAGATTCACTGGCATCCAGAGAAAACTAAGCGTAGTTCATTTTACATATTGATATAATCATCCTTTGCACAATATCATTGTTTGTTGCACTCATGGGGAGCAAAGCACATTTTGCAAAAAGTAATTTTTTTAACCAAAACTGCATGACGTGCAGTAAGGAACAATAATACCACACATAAAACATTTTCAACGCCGTTTGCACAAGGCTTGATAGAAAAAGCTCCATGCAAAGGAAAGTGATAAAGTTGTAAACAGGGAGAAGTGCTTTGAGCAGAGTGGTACTAGATTGCGCAATCCAGCACTTATCTGTGTTTCCAGCACACGGCTCTGCTGACAAGCCAAGAGTGCTCATTTGTCAAGAAAGAACAAGGACAGGAACTGGATCAGTTATACTAAAGAAACTATCTGTTTTGGAGGAGATGACTCTTCGACTTTTTCTTTAACATACATCTGTAAATTGCAATGTTTGAAGTTATGATGTCATCTTCTACAACATAATATCATTTAATTATGATAGCTCATACAATGGTTATCTTTTGAGAGTGACAAAGCATGACCTTTTTCCTGCTAACCACCTCTGTAATGAGCTATAAACCTTGCAATCTTAGCTATCTTGCAAATCATTGGTTGGTTTTGCACTGTGGTTCTTACTTTCCTCTTCTTTTGTTGTTTCTTCCCATGTTGAGGAAATGGTGCCTTTAGAGCAATTTGTGTCAAGTACTTTCCTTTGCTCTGCAACTTTGCAGTGTATGGGAACTTCAGCAGTGAAACCTAAGAATTCACAATGTATTTATGAATTTGAAGATATGTTATGGGGTAAAAAACAAATCCACTGGAAGGATTTACTTAAATGTAAAGTAAAGAAAAGCAAGTTATGTCCTTCCAAACATTTCTGGATGGTCTGCAAAACAATGAAGGATAAGCACAGAAAACAATGTTCTTTCATAAATACTGTAGCTTGATGTAACTGAGATCTTGAATACAGAGGTACAACAGTCTTTCCCTATTGAATTTGACCCACTGGGATATAATAAAAGTCACCAGTTTCCATTCTGATAGATCATATCACTCCAAATCATACATCTGCTTCCATTATTTAGGGTGGCATGGTGACTCAGTGGTTAGCACTGCTGCCTCACAGCACCAGGGACCTGGGTTCAATTCCACCCGCAGATGACTGTCTGTGTGGAGTTTGCACATTCTCCCCGTGTCTGTGTGGGTTTCCTCTCACAGTCCAAAGATGTGCAGGTGAGGTGGATTGGCCATGCTAAATTGTCTGTAATGTTTAGGGATGTGTAGATTAGGGGGATGGGTCTGGGTGGGATGCTCTCAGGGTCAGTGTGGACTTGTTGGGCAAAGGGCCTGTTTCCACACTGTAGGGATTCTATGATTGTTTTTCTTTCTGTGAAGTTGCAGTAGCATGAGCCCCCTTTTTGGCCCACCATCTGTTCATGTCTCTTTGGATAGTAAAATGGTGCACTAATCAAAATACGGTGATGAACTCAGATAGCTGAATAGACTACACAGCAGCCATTTTCTTGACCAATCCAAGTAACAATATGCTTCATTAGCATCTCTACTATGCGCTCCACATAGAACCTCAAATATTTGTATGGGACTCCTCGGGGTAAATTTAATCGTCAGTCGTAAAGCAATGGTATTGGCAATTCATCTCATAGAAAGATGCCCAGAAAATTTGAGTGATATCATTTGTGCAGATTTCTCCTTTCCCAATGACAGTTTGAATCTGGCAACACTTCAAGGGTTTCCAGCCATCCAACAGTAATTATATTCTCCAGTTAGATAAGTAACTAATCATTCTGAATTATTCTCACTGACAGCAAACCAAGAATTAAAGGATTCATTTTTAATTTGTTTTTAGTTTTGCAGAAAGCAAAATAAATCAATATGGTATACATATGGAACAAGATAGAAAGTGATATATAAGCAACTTTTTAAAATCACAATGTTGCCATTTGGCATTCCACAATATCAAATTAGCTCTTTAGCTCCAGTGAGACTGTTTTGTGGTAATTATAAACAACATACACTGTTAAAAACCCAGTTAAACATCATTCAATAACTTTTTCAAGGATTTTTACTGTAATACTAATGGTCTAACAAAACAAGTACTCACTAATTCATCTATTGCAGTGTATGGGAACTTTAGCAGTGAAACCTATGAAAAAGTGGCAAGTCACTGGCAGCAATATTTAGATTTCTATGTTTAACGGCTCATGTGCAAATCCCAGAAATTTCAGAGGATTAATGGTGGTATAATCTCACTACTAATTTCACCACCATTAATACCCATAAGACCTAGGCCATTGTATTTATATTTTTCTGCTACATGAGAATTATAATTGGATTTATAAATCATGAATGCAAAGAAAAACCCTCGGTCTCACAAGTAACAAACATTCATTCTCTATGATCCATCATATAATACACAATCAGGACATCACGACTGCATTCTAGGTAATTTTTTTTCTTCATTCATTCACGGGTTGAGGGCATCGCTGGTTAGACAACATTTATTGCCCATCCCTAATTGCCCAGAGGGCAGTTAAGAGTCAACCACATTGCTGTGGGTCTGGAGTCACATGTAGGCCAGACCAGGTAAGGATGGCAGTTTCCTTCCCCTAAAGGACATTAGTGAACCAGATGGGTTTTTCCAACAATCATCATTAGATTCTTAATTCCAGATTTTATGGATTTCCAATTCCGCCATCTGCTGTGGCGGGATTTGAACCCCGGCCCCCAGAATGCTATCTGGGTCTCTGGATTAACAGTCCAATGATAATAATCGGGAGTAAAAGTCCAACGAGAATTAACATGCAGGCGAACATATCTGTGATCGTAAATACCCTTAACAAAAAAAAAATGAAGAACTGTAGATGCTGGAAATCAGAAACAAAACAGAAATTTCTGGAAAACCTCAGCTGCCGTGGCAGCATATGTAGAGAGTAAGCAGAGTAAACGTTTCAGGTCCAGTGATCCTTCTACAGAACTGAAGAAAAGTCACTGGACCCGAAATGTTAACTCTATTCTTGTTTTTATTCATAAACTTCCTTGCATAAACAGGCTAGCTCTCTAAATATATATTCATATATATATGGCATCTTGATGGCTGTATGTGTTTCTTATGTGATGTCTTCAGCTAGAACTAAAGATTATGCCATTCTTGTTTGTGTCTCATTTCCACTGGAACATGAAAAATGTATTTCCTCTGACAAATAATGTCAGTCATTTGATACAGTAATGAAGTGTGGACTGTTTTTTTCAGAAGGCACATTTACTCATTGACATATATTCCAGTCAGAGAAAGGCCTGTCCAGTTTTTCCAGATTGTCCGTAAAACAGCTGGATGCAAATGGCATAGCTTAGTTACAGTGGTTCTTGTGGAAATAAGTCAGTGACGATGTATCTCCATAGACATCCCAAGGTGTTTATACATTGTCGCTTGGATTTGGCAGGAATGAGACCTATTATGAGCTGTCATTAAGCTTAATTATGTTGTGCTCTAATAAAATTTTTAACTATCTCATTGCTGTTTGTGGGATTGTACAATGTGAAAATTGGCTGTCTCCTGTAGCAGTGATTTATTTTTATGCTTTCCCAGGATATTGGCATTGTTGGTTAGATGAACATTTGTTGCCCATCCCTAACTGTTCTCAAAAAGATGGTGGTGAGCAGCTTTCTTTACACACTGTAGTCCATATGGTATTGACGCACTAACAGTGTCATTAGGGGCTGAAGGTTCCGGGATGGTTATCCTGTGACAAATCAGGATGGTGCATGGCTTGAAGTTAAACCTACATGTGATAATGACCCTATTACATGTGCTGCTTTGTCCTTTTAGTTAATAGAGGTCATGGCTTTAGAAGGTGCTGCTGATGGAGTCTTGGTGAGTTGCTGGAGTATATATTGTAGATGGTAGACACTGTTGTCACTGTGCATTGGTGCAATGCTGAAGATAGCATAAGGTTTGTCAATCAAGCAGATTGTTTTGTCCTGATTCCTGCGTTTTGGTTGAGCTGCACTAAACCATAAATTAGACAGTATTCCATCACATTCCTTACACATACCTTGAAAATGATAAATAGGATTAAGTGTGACACTTGCCACAAGCATCCAGACGATTAACTTGTTCTTTTACCCGTGGCATTTATGTGATGTGTCCAGTTCAGTTACCGGTAAGTGGTAATCACCCAGCTATGTATAATAGTGGGATTCAGTGATGGTAATGTCATTAAACGTCAAGAGGAGGTGGTGGGATTTTCTATTGTTTAAGAGAACTTTGGCATGAATGTTACTTGCCACTTATTTGCACATGCTTTAATGTTGTCCAAGTCTTGCTGAGCATTGTCACAGACTGCTCCAATAATTGAGGAGTTGTGAATAGTGCTAAACATTGTGTAATGATCAGCAAATACCCCCCTTCTGACTTTACAGTGGAGGAAAGGTAATTGATGAAGCTGTTGAAGATGGTTGGTCCTAGGATACTATAAGGAGGAATCTCCTCAGAGGTTGACCTCTAACAGCCGCAAATATCTTCCCATATAGTAGATATAACACTAAACACTGGAGAATTTCCCCATGATTTCTATTAACTTCAGTTTTGTTGGCGATCCTTAAAGTCACACTTTGTCAAATGCTGCCTTGATAGCAAAGGCTGTTACTCTTCTCTACCTCTGGAGTTCAGCTGTTTTGACTGTGCCTAGAACAATGACATGATGAGGCCATGACACGTCATGAATGGTCCACACGGAACATTAAGGAATATTTATGTAAGTGCTCCATGACAGCACTTTTGATGACGACTTTCATCATGGTTGATAATCAAAAGTAGACAGATGGGATGGTGGCCAGTTGATTTGACCTTATTTTTCAGGTCATGATGTACCTGAGGCATTTTCCACATTGCTCAGTTGATGCCTTGATGTGTCTGCAATGTGTCTGCTTGGCTAGAGCTGCAGAAAGATCTGGAGTACAAGTCTTCAATGTTAATGCTGGAATGTCATCAGTGCTGCTAGAGTATCAAGTGCCTTCAACTGTTTCTTGATGTCATATCTCAAGTTCATGAAACGTAGTATATAAATGCAATTTCTAACTTCCATTTGTTTTTTTAATTATTTTGAAACTCCTGACATTGGGACAGTCTTTAATTTCTACTCAACTCTCCTCATTTATTATGTACTGATCACAGAATAATCCATGTATTGAGTGTGCATGCTGGAAGTTCACACGCCGTCATTCAATCAAGAAAGGTGGTCATTGATTTGATTTGATTGATTTATTGCCACGTGTACTGAAGTACAGTGAAAAGTTATGTTTATGAGCGGTACAGGCAGATCACAACAAACAAAGAATGTACAGATCAAAAAGACTCAGAGGCATACTGAAGAAGGGTCTAGGCCTGAAACATCAGCCTTCCGGCTCCTCTGATGCTGCTTGGCCTGCTGTGTTCATCCAGCTCTACACCTTGTTATCTCAGAGGCATACTTGGTACATTGTCAGTTATGTTATTTGAGGCTAGAGTCCATTCAACAGTTTGATTACAGCCAGGAAGAAGCTGTTCCTGAACCTGCTTGTGCATGTGTTAAAGCTTCTGTATCTTTTGTCTGACAGAAGAGGTTGTAGGAGATCATTACTGGGTGCGATGGATCTTCGATGATGTTGGCCGCCTTTCCGCAGCAGTGAGCCATGTAAATAGAGTCCATGGATGGAAGGTTGGCTTCTGTGATGGTCTGCACTGTGCACACAATCTTCTGTAATTTCTTACAGTCCTGGGCAAAGCAGTTGCCATACCAGGCTGTATGCACCTGGACAGTATGCTTTCAATGGTGCCATCTGTTTGCTTTGTTGCTAAATGTTGTTGGCATTGCATAGATAGGTGAATGTAAATATAGTAGGCCGTACATTGGCATGTGGTATTCTCAGTGCTGCCCCATCTGCTTTCACTTGACTATTGACTAAGCAAAGTCATCAGTCATAAAGTGAGCCAATTGAATTCTGATCACGAATCTGTGGAAGTGTGGGTGGCCAAAGTAAAAATGGCACCATTAAACAACAACAATAAAAATGCAAATTTGTGATGGATTATATTTTGGGAAAATTCTTCAGCAAGGTGAATTGAAACATGCCCTTTTCAAGGACCTCAGTGATCCAGAAGGTGCCCAAAAGGGGTTGATAAGTATTAGACGAACATTATATTGTTCTGAGGCAACTTGACATAGTGTGAGAAGAAATGCTAGGAATCTGAAATAATATTTATCTTTAAATGCAGGTAATGTGCAGTTGGTGTCTTGGGACACCTCAGCCATGAATCACAAAAAGCTAGCATCCACGTTCAGCAGGTATTAGGGAAAGCATTTGGAATATTGGTCTTTGTCTCAAAGGAAATGGAGTCTAATAATAGGGAGATTTTATTAAAACTGTATAAGGCACGGGTCAGGTCACAACAGAAATACCGCGAGCAATTTTGGAGCCCTTATCTACCAAAATTGGAGGCAATCCAGAAAGGATCGCTAGGCTCAGAACAGATAAGGAAGGACTCTCTTATGAAGAGACATTGAGTTCATTGGGCCTCTACTCATTGGAATTTAGATAAATAAGAGGAGACCTTATTGAAACATACAAAATTCTTCTGGTACATGATAAGATAGATGCAGAAAGGTTGTTTCCCCTCACAGGAGAATCCAGGACCAATGATTAGTGTGTTTTAGTGTTTCTTTGCTATTGTGACAGACATGGACTTCAAAATGTTAACAGCCAAAAATAATTACAAAATATCCTTTTTCCATGGTAGAGTATTTCCCCTGATATTGGTTTACTTTCTTAGAAATGGATCCCACTTGCTTCTCAATCCTCAGTTCATTGTCTTGAAACAAGATCACACCTACCCCAAAGATATTAGCATCAATTGCCAATTTCATAGAATTCATAAAGTTGGCTAGACAACACTGATTTATTTATTAGGATTGACTTCTCAAAGTTTGTTTGGCAATTTGCTAGCCAGGTAACTTTTGCATGTTTTTATTTTAAAGGCTTTTGTGCTGCCATTGAGAAAAATTTCAAATAAAACCCATACATTCCCATAAGTATCATAATTTTCTATTAGTGAATTCTATGATTTGATCCAAGCCTTCATTTTTGTTGTTCTGGGCAATACTTGCCCTTGTCTTGGACAGACCATGTCTTTTATTTTTATTTTTGTATTTTTAAAACTGTGAATTAAAATGAGGAAGAACAGTGTTTTAATAAACAGTGTTTGACAGAGTAGCTGAAGTTTTGAAAGAAAGCAACATGATACTGTGGCAGGCATCGTAAATAACTTTTTGAACATGCAGCAATTAAAGTTCCACTTGCAGATCGTCTGGAACTGAGGGTATGCACTGATGCAGCTCTGGTTGACAATAGGAAGTCAATTTGTCAGTGGACAGATATCAGCAATAGACACTTTTTGGTTGCCAACAACTGTGTGGTTGGTTCTCAGGTGGCTGAGAAACCTGCAGCTGGAAACAATGTTACAGAAATACAGAGAAAGAGAGAGAGAGCGGAATGCCAAGCTGTCTGTTCTCTGCAGGTTGAAAACATAGTTTAAAATTGAAGAAAGCCAGTTGTTTTCCTGCAGCAGTTGCTGTAACCCCTGACTTTTAAATTGATAAATCAGAGACAATTTCTAAGTACATCAGCCACCCTGTACCTCTTATTAACCCATGGAAGTATCCACAGAAAGACATCTAAACAACAAGGGGTCTAGCCAGGTAAAGAAGGATGTTATGGACCAGACTACACCCCCTCAAAATATATTAAGAAGATAGCCTAGACCACAGCTTTTGCTTATTTTTAAAGGCAAGTGTAAGGCATTGTGTTCTGGATACAATTTGATTGGTTAAACTTCCAGGCTTGAAGCAAAACCCACTCTATTCTCAAACTATTGTTAAAATACAAACAAAAGAAAGAAGAACTAGAAAGACTTAACTCTCTTGGAAAACTTAACAGAATAATACATTATTTAACTACTAAGCAGCAACTGTACCAATATAGGAACATCCAATAAACACGCCCTCAGCAAAGGTAACTTCAGTAAAATAGATTGTCTCACATACAATTCTTCAGTCCAGGAAGAAAGAAAAAACTCTGAGAGAGAAAGAAAATTCAAGCATTTTGCAGCAGCAGTTCACCAAGTGAACAACAAAATCTGCAAATCCTGGATCTGTGTGTTCTTGACTCCACTCATTCATGTTTCCTTTGTCTGCTACATTCCTGGGCTCAGAGCAAACAGCTGAGCTCCAACACTTGCTTTCAAAAGAAACATGACAAAACAAATCCTTCTTAAAGACACATCTGATAACAAGGATCATCTTAACATCAGAGTGGGAAACAATGACCACTGAACTGACTTTCCCATTTTTCTGCCTATAAGCACAGTGCTGGCACAGTCTCTGCTGCTCACCTTTCCCTGCAGACACTTTCTGATTGGCCCATTTTTCCAGTAGTAACAATCCATGATTGGTCCGTTTCTTTGATAGCAACCGTTCTTGATTGACCCATTTTCACTTTGGCATTGGCTCCATAAAATAGAAAGGTCCTGATGGAAACAGGTCAACTTTCTTCAAAACCTGTTTATATTCATGGAGACTGAACTCCATATTGGTGTATGGGCAGGTCCATGTCTTGTTGGCTCTTATCTGGTTTGTGTGATAGGAGGAGGGCCCATTCTCCATCTGTCCCCAAGTTCACCATGCAACCATTGAGCAGTAGTAACTGCAAAAATTCTGCTTAACATTCTAAGCCTTATATTAGATTCTGAGCAGAACAACATCACATTACAGGAAGGAAACTACAATTGTCACTTGGCCTTTGTTTAATTAGCTGTGCCATATTTGCATCAACTGTACACGCATCAATGTCTGTAACTAACATACTCATAACTACGTTGTGACAAATGTAAATTGTCTCAATCAATGTTTCATGCTTAATTCATAATTCTTAGCTCAGAATTTAGTCATTTTAGGTCAAGCTTCCTAAGGATCCCTGCATTTAATGACGTTACCTCATAAATGTAGCCTGACAATTCCATGCCCTCAATGCCTACTAGCCTCCATTAAGTCAGGACATAATGCCAGCAAATAGCAATTGTGAGCCGAGCTTTCTGCTTACTCATAAAATAAAGCTTTCTCAATACAATTACCCTTTAATTATGTTTGAAATGCAGCAGCTACCCACTTAATGGAAACTAATGATGGTCCACCGAATCAGATCAATATGGAAGTTACATGTAGAGATCCAACAAAACTGTTGAGTTTACTCCAAAGGGTTCACTGATTTGATATCACTCTGAAATCGAAGCCAGCAAGAGATAAGAGACACGGACAAACTCCCCACATTCCACGTATCCTACAAAGAGGCAGGCATAACTTGGGCCCATGCGGGTACCCATGGCTACCCTTTTTGTCTGTAGGAAGTGGGAGGAGTTGAAGGAGAAGTTGTTAAGGATTGTAGGAGAAGTCACAGGATACACTGGCCCCATTCCCCATCTCTTCCTCCGATATATCATTAACTGTATTGGCGCTGCCTCGTGCTCCCAAGAGGAGCTCAAACAGTTCATCCACTTTACTAACACCTTCCACCCCAACCTCAAGTTCACCTGGACCATCTCTGATACTTCTCTCTCCTTCCTGGACCTCTCTGTCTCCAAATCTGGTAACCAACTGGAGACTGATATCTATTTCAAGCCCACTGACTCCCACAGCTACCTAGAATACACCTCCTCTCACCCATCCTCCGGCAAGAATGCCATCCCCTATTCCCAATTCCTTCACCTCCACCACATCTGTTCCCAAGATGAGGCATTCCACTCCCGGACAGCTGAGATGTCCTCGTTTTTCAAGGACCGCAATTTCCCCTCCACAGTGGTCGAAAACACCCTTGACCACATCTTTCACATTTCCCGCACCTCAGCCCTCACACCCCCTGCCCGCAATAACAACAAAGACAGAATTCCCCTTGTCCTCACGTATCAACCATCAACCTCCGGATTCAACGCATCATTCTCCGCCACGTCCGCCACCTGCAATCTGACCCCACTACCAAGGATATATTTCCCTCCCCACCCTTATCTGCCTTCTGGAGGGACCACTCTCTCTGTGACTCCCTCGTCCGCTCCACACTCTCCACTAGTCCCACCACCCCTGGCACCTTTCCCTGCAACCGCAGGAAGTGCTACACCTGCCCCTACACCTCCCCCCTCACCCCCATCCCAGGCCACAAGAAAACCTTCCACATTAAATAGATGTTCACCTGCACAACTGCTAATCTAGTATATCGTATCTGCTGTTCCCGATGTTGCCTCCTCTATATCGGGAAACCAAGCGGAGACCTGGAGACCGCTTTGTGGAGCACCTACACTCAGTTCGTGACAGATGACAACACCTCCCAGTCGCGAACCACTTCAACTCCCCCTCCCACTCCTTGGACGACATGTCTATCCTGGGACTCCTCCAGTGCCACAACGATGCCACCCGAAGGCTGGAGGAACAGCACCTCATATTCCGTTTGGGAACCCTGCAGCCCAAAGGTATCAATGTGGACTTCACAAGCTTCAAAATCTCCCTAACCCGACCTCATCCCAAGACCAGCCCGTCTCGTCCCCGCCTCCTTGACCTGTCCGTCTTTTCTCTCATCTATCCGCTCCTCCCGCCTCACTGACCAACCCCCATCCCTACTTCCTACCTACTAGCCTCATCCCCGCCTCCTTGACCTATCTGTCTTCCCTCCCACCTACCCGGCCCTTCCTGCTCACTGACCAACCCCCATCCCAACTCCCTACCGACACTCACCTTTACTGGTGTCATCCCCACCTCCTTGACCTATCCGTCTTCTCTCCACCTATCTGCTCCTCTATCTGCCTTCTATGATCGCCTCCCCCTCTCTCTATTTATTTCAGAGTCCCCTTCCCCTCCCCCATTTCTGAAGAAGGGTCGAGGCCTGAAACATCAGCCTTCCTGCTCCTCTGATGCTGCTTGGCCTGCTGTATTCATCCAGCTCTACACCTTGTTATCTCAGACTCAAGCATCAGCAGTTCCTACTATCTCTTTATTTGAAGACACTAGCTTTTGGAGTCTCACTCCTAAAGCTTGTGTCTTCAAATAAACCTGTTCGACTATTGTTGACATAGAGGTAATTTGTAAAGAGAGCCATATTTTTATGTTATTCGTAAAGATTTAGGAACTAATTATTATGCGAATGTATTCCAAGACACCACATTTACTGCTGCAGTATAGTTACATACTGAGCAAAAATTATCAGTCCACCAGGTACATGGAGACCTACAACAAATGCACTTCATTTGTTGTACTGGCATTGGCATTGCACTGGCATTTTGAATTTAACAATATGATTAGTCTAAACTTCAGGCAACCAGAATACATAACATATCCAATGGATTTTCAATCCATTTCAAATATTTAAATTTGTTCTTCTAATTCTCAGGAACTTCATTTAAAGTTTGTACTACCAACACTAAAGAACTTTTTAATATCTCTCTTAGTTCTAAGAAGTCTAGCAAATAATACTGAGATGTAAATGTTTTATTGCTGTTCCAAGAGGTACACTGAGCTTTGTTAACTTTGGTAAAAACAGATTTATTTAAGAAATATCTCTATATTACGTATCTGAAGTTTTATATCTTCTAATGGTTTTCATCATCTATTGCAAAATAATATATAATTATTAGAAATCTAAAATTGTATTACTGTTTGTTCATTCTGGATTGTGTTATCTCTGAAAGGCAAAAATGTTGTTGGTGTTAAAGCAGAGATTTACCTGCAGAAGCTATTAACAGACCATTTGAGCAATAAAATGGCATTTGAAAAGCTCAAGCAGTAGCAGTACTAGAGATTAACACTAATTAGGATATTCACTGGCAGTTGAACTAAGCTTTAACAAGGGGAGAGGCAGCATTGCATTTAATTCACATCTATAAATATCAACAGTTCCACTCTCCCTTGTCAGAGGGATTTCTACAGTTTTATATTACCAAAAGTGGCAGCTAACTGGATTTCCATTTGAATATGGTACTTGGGTATAAATCAGCTGAAATCTTATTACTGAAGACATGGATTCCAATTTAATTCTTTCTCAATTCACTATAGTTTCAAATAACTGCTTGTTAGTGTACTTCTAAGGTTATGTTTGGACTTAAGTTAACTAATGGACTATTTTTGATTTATAGCTTTATAACAGCTCATTAAAATTCTGAAAAGGTCAGAAATGTTGTAAAATACATTTGAGTTATGAGTTGATGGAAGACAGAAAAGTAATGAAGTTGCATATTCCATACTGCTGAGACCTTCTGTCCAGAGAATACAAGTTATAAACCATTTAATTGTTAATTCTAAGATAAATTTAATGGCGATTGGGAGGGTGTCATTTTCCTCACTCATACACTCATGTTAAAACTGAATCATTATGGAGTCTCATATGTTTTATTTTTCATCAATTTATTCTCAGAGCTAATCAGACTCAAGTTATTTAATTAAACCTATTGCTTCTTTTGTCAACAATCTGCAAATTAGCATCTCTAATTTGAAGAAAATTGAATTTTGTTCACTTTTGGTGATTATTCCTCAAAAAAGCAAAAGCATTCCAGTTATTATGCATATTTCCCCTGAAGCTATCATTTTGCCATCATAGTAAATTGATTATTACCTCAACATTAGATTTCTGAGGAGATTTTGTTTTTTTGGTAGTTAGACTATGTTCGATATGCATCAATCTGCCCTCAAATTGCAAAAGAATTACTATTTTTTCTCAATCTCAAATGCCGAATAAGCAGCTGTGGTGGCATGCTCATGCAATCCATATTCACATTTAAGGAATGTGGCTCTAAATTGGATGAAGGTGCATCAGTATGTGCGCGAGAGATGTCAAATCAGAAATTTGTCAGGTTTCGCAACATGTGGAAGCTTCCCACGGAATGTCACAGTTTACTTTATCAATTAATTCTATGCAAAATTGCTTTATGTTAAAAATCTACAAGAATGAATGGGAATTTCAACACTCTCTGCAGGAGTGGGACAGTGACTGAAATATTATATTCATTCCGTTCATGCAGAACTGTAATTTTCAGGATTTGACATTATCTGCTCGTCTCGGACATTTTGCACCATTGAAAAGATGTTTAACATAGAATGGTGGCATTAATGAAATCCCAATTATGGGATTATTTAATAAGAATCTAAGCAGGGAATCTTTCCAACAAGTATGAGTTCTAAATCACAAAAATGTGAGGAAATAGGAGTCTTCAGCTGGACCCCTCTCTACCTATATTCCAGTCATTCCTTTCCATGACAACTTTTTCAAACCTTTTCCCTGCTTGTTATCTGAAGCCTGGCAACACCCTTAGCAGCCTGATTCTTCCTTGCCAATAACTACTCGGCAACAAATGTTTTATAGATTAGGGCACACTTGTAACAGCTCACAGTGCCTATCTGAAACTGGCAGTGGGCCCATTGCACAGCTGCTGACTGAAACACACACCATCTTTAAAAGGATTATTGGAAATTACCACCAAAATGATAATTACCCGAAGGTGGAGGCAGGGTGGAGCCACTGCTTGCCTCCCTCCTCCACTATGTTTACCTATTCACCTCAGCTGGGCATTATGCACCTTCCTTGACTGTCTGGAGCCAAGATTGCCACTCACAGATCATTGGGACTGTAGAAAGGAAGATGACAGATCAACTACCACAGTTACAGAGTCACAAAGTCATAGAGTCATTCAGCATGAAAATAAACTCTTGAGCCCAATTAGTCCATGCCAACCATAATCCCAAATTAAACTAGTCTTACCTGGCCCATATCCCTCCAAACATTTCTTATTCCAGTATTTAACAAATGTCTGTTAAATGTTGTAGCTGTACCCACGTCCAGCACTTCGTCTAGAAGTTCATTCCACATGTTACAGAAATAATGGGTCAGATTTTCTGTGGATTGGCAATCACTGTCAGATTGCCATTTCACTCTTTTTTTACATTAATTAAAGCACCACCTCTATGACAGGAAATTCTCTTCAGGCGTCCAACAGATTTGTAGAGCTAACTTGAATTCGGATAGGTCCTTCATAATGTAGGATACTTGGGGGAAGCCAAAACAAACCCACTTTTTCAGTGAGATCAGTTATATTATTCTGTAATCTAAAGGTCCAGTATCACAGACAGCCACTTTTTCAACTCCCATGAAATGGTCAGTACATAAGGTAAGCATGAAGTCAGGGTGCCAGTGTAATGGGGTACGAGGTGCGCCAAGTGATAGGGTATAAGTTGGAAAGTGACCCAGGTAAATGATGAAGGTTTTACAGTAGTTCAGGATAGATGGGTGGTATCACGTTTGTTGGGAGTTGAAGGTGTCAGGTCCTGAGGGGAGAGGGGCTGGAGTTTCAGGTCCTGAGGCTGGGGTGAGGGGGGCAGGTGGTCACAGGAAGAGAATGTCATGTCCAGCAGCAGGGATAGGATTTGTTACTAAAACAGAAGTTGCTGGAAAAGCTCAGCAGGTCTGGCAGCACCAGTGAATAAAAATCAGAGTTAATGTTTCGGGTTCAGTGACTCAGTTCTGAGGAAGAGTTACTGGACCCGAAATGTTAACTCTGATTTTTCTTCACTGATGCTGCCAGACCTGCTGAGCTTTTCCAGCAATTTCTGTTTTTGTTCCTGATTTCAGTTCTTTTGGTTTCTTTTTTATAGGACTTGTTAAGTTCAGCAGTGGGGTGAAGATGTCAGATCCTGGGGTTAGCGGGAGGGGTGGTTTGCAGTGTCTGGGATACAGAGTTGTTGGGTGTCAGGTAAAGACAATAGTGTCAGGGTCTGGGCTATAAAGGGTTGTAGGGAATTATAGTTTGAGGTGGGGTATGTGGTGAGTTGAATAGTTACTCAGGAGTTAACCAATGTATTTAATCAACTGACATTTCCTGAGTCATTATTTACTTAACTGCAGCAGAACCCTTTGAATTCTCCATTTTAAATGGACAATTTTGAAGCATTCAAGGCAGAGGAGAATTGACCAGCAGATTATTAATTGCCTTGGCAACTCACTCAGAGTCTGCTGCACTGGGGATTCTGGAGGGTCCAGATATATAATTCTCATATCCCCTGCAGGAATGACAATCTGTCAACCGGAAAATCCTGGCCTATGTTTGTGATTTGTGTCTGACACTTGGGGTCTTTATTGCAAGAGTATTTGGAGTTCCTACCAGTTCAGTATTGGCCTGCAGGTGTCCTAATCTGTCTCACATAACTACACCGATGTTGAAGCAATAATTCTGCAGTAAGTCTGACAGCCTGTATAACGAGGGCTGAGGAGATGTTTTGTGCTTTCTAAAACTCGGATCTAGCAGGGATCCCTCTTGTAAGCAAAGAATTTCTTTGACACTGCAGCATATCTGCGCCTGGTCTTTCACTTAGATTGCTTCTGCAGTCTGTCCAAATTGTTGGTCTTCACTTGCACTAAGTGCATCTCTAGATACTTCTTTCTGATGTTCTCATTGTGATATATTTGAACTGATGCCAACATGCTCAGTGTGTAGAACATTATAACAAATGGTCCGGCCTTCTGTTCATTTCAAGTGATACATATAACTTCTTGGATGGCTCCTATGCAACAACACAAGCAACATATGTTGCCATGCTGCCTGCTTAAAGGGTTTAGTGCACATCTCAATGCAGTACATTGAGTGCCATGCTTTTGCTGAACTGAAATGTTTGCATGTTAATAAATGAGTGAATTTCAAAGGAAGGCAAGAAGAAAGAATTAAAAAGCATGCCAAATAGAAATAAAGGTTATGAGTTCTGAAAACTTTATGTATGATTATAAAACAACAGAAATTCACAGCAGACTCATGTTGACAGTAATACATTAGTCATTTCTCAGAACTCAAGCTGAAAGATAAGTAATCTCCTTAATAGAATACAAAGAGATTAAAGAAGTGGGGGGGCAGGGTGGAGAAAAAATGGAAGGGTTGACTCAGTTTATTGTTACCAGAGTTCCTTTTGAGTTGGAAGATTGTGGATTCTCCAACCCTATTATAATACTGAGGGATGATGTTTTGCAAAAATACTGGCCTTGAAACTTTGCTCCCTGGCACTTGCTAATTCAATGCTACAATTACAACTTTTTTTTTCAATGTGTTGCTGACAGCATATGCACCTACTTTTGGTAGGATGTTGCTGGGATTGGAGGGTTGGAGCTGTAGGGAGAGGCTGAATAGGCTAGGGCTTTTTTTGTCTGGAGTGTTGGAGGCTGAAGGGTGACCTTATAGAGGTTTATAAAATCATGAGGGGCATAGATAGGGTGAATAGCCAAAGTCTTTTTTCCCAGGGCAGGGAAGTCCAAAGCCAGAGGGAATAGGTTTAAGGAGAGAGGAGAAAGATGTAAGATGTAAAAGTCGGGGAAACTTTTTTATGCAGAGTGTGGTGTTTGTATGGAATTGGCTGCCAAAGGAGGTTGTGGAGATAGGTAAAATTATAACATTTAAGAGGCATCTGGATGGGTATACAAATAGGAAAGGATATGGGCCAACTGCTGGCAAATAAGACTAGATCAGTTTAGAATATCGGGTCGGTGCAGATGAGTTGAACCAAAGGGTTTGTTCTCATGCTGTATAATTCTAAGACTCCATGACTCTATGGTGTTATCATGCACACAATGGAGTATGCATCAGAAAAATGCAAAGGATATAAATTGTGGCCTCGAACAGCCTGTCACCTTTTTTTGTCATTTTGCAGCCCAGTACTCCACAACTGAACATGCATGTGGCAAAAGGAAGATGCCCTACACCGCCACTCTCAGTGCAATTTATGGGATCATAAGCAAGATATCAGTCAATTATGGATTCATTTCTACTGGCTTTTGACATCATTGAGAAATGTTTGGTGGCTTCCTGAGTTGCTTAACATTACTGAAACTTACTGAATTGCTGTGCTATGTACTGTAGGACTTTATCCGGATACCACCGATTTTGCACAAATCAATTGTTCTCTGATATAGATATGGTAGCATATATTCCCCTTGGAATACAAAAGTACAGGGAGAATGAGTAAAGGTAACACAGAGCAGATCAAGTTTCTTGAAGATGGAGGAGGAGAATGAAAAGAGTTCTGAGAAGGAGGCTATTTCGAACTAAATTGTTCAGGGAGCAATTTTCCTACCTAAACTTCAGTGAGGAACAGTGTTTCAGACACTGGCAGTTCACTAAAGATATCATCACAGAAGCCTGCTTCCTCGCAGCAACTGCAATTAACTGCACTTTGGGCTTTGGTATGGACAGCTTCACACATGTCTATTAAGATGACCAATGAAATCAGCTTTATGGATTTAGTTTGTTCCAAGTTAGAACAGGTGATATTTACAACATCGCCCAATTTGCTGTCCACTGTTGCACAAGAGAGATCACTGAGGCTCTGACTTAAGGCAGTTAAATATATTTCATTCCCTAATGAGAAACAAGAACAGTGAACACATTTCTTTCTGTAGATTTCAAACTCCCCATTGTACAGAATGTCATTGAGTCATGCACATTATTGTAGGAATGCTAAATGTTAATTCTGAGAGGTGTCATAACCAAAAAACCAACTTGGCTTATAGATGTTGTTCAACCATGTCCAGCATGTAATGCAGATGAATGCTTGGTATCCTGGCATCAATCATGATGCTTCTTTACTTTGGTGTTCCACTGTGCCCTCTGTAATTGAGCCACCAAGTCAAACTAGAAGGTGGCTATATTGGTGTACAACTCATGCACACATGAACAGCACGCATCCAAAGAAAATCATTCCATCCGTGATGTGGAAATCACTCAAGTGTTGAAATAATATTGCTGCTGCCTAACCCACTCTGGACAAGTTTTTCAGCACTTCATGGAGGAGGTATCAAGATTTTTGGTGGTTTGCTGCTCACTGTTTATAGTTGCCATTATATGGAGCCCTTGTCACCAGAAAAATAGTGAGCAATTGAGATGAAAAGAGAGGAGGAAGGCATTGAGAACAGCCCCTTTGTGGCTAGCCTGGGTGTGATTAATCATTCGACTGTGATATCTTCATTCCTCAATCAGCAATATACCCACAATTCAGCTCCTCTTCATCACTGAACATAACAATGCAAAAAGAAAAGGCACTACAAAATAATTAAATTTTATATAAGTCAAACCAGGTCAGATTCTATAAAGTATCAATGAATCACCTTTGTAATCCTTTGGAGTACACTCCCCTTTGCAGCGCTACATTAGATACTGCAGAAGGTGGCCTTACAAAATGACTTCAAGTTGTTCTTGCCCTCCTTGACATAGATGACACAATGCTGGATTACCACACAGACTGGCATCCTGGGAGAGGAGAGCAGCTGCATAATCTGGGGAGCCACTAAGGATGTGGGAACTGAGAAGATGGGAACAAGTCTGCAGATATTGTAAACTTCGATGGTTTCAGGCCTTTCACTGGCTATGTCCTTGGTCATGGTCACTCTAGTGGCAGAGATGACTGTTTTCTTCATTGAGATAAAAATGGAAAGCTATGTCTGACATTTGCTGCTTCATCTTGGTCGCTTTCAATAACATACCAGAAAATGTATTGTAAGCATGGTGTAATGAGTTTATTTGGTCTGTCTATCATTGTTGAAAAACTGGCAGTATACACAAAATACAAGATGTAGGTATGAGGCTTGCAGAGGTGCTAAGTGTATGACAATGAGGTGAAGCTATGAATGTGAGCAATGAGGTATCCTGTCATATTACACAATGTCAAGTCTAATATAACTTGTTTGTTGGTTCCAGAACATGTTGCTCTAAGAAACTAACTCTAGTGCATCTGTGAACTCCTCATCTGTGTTCCTACTGTCATCCATGATTATTGGTGCCTCTTTATCACAAGTACCCAATATTTCTTCTTGTATACTTTGTCCTACATTATGATCACTTTTGGGGGCCTGTAGACTGCTCAGCTAAAAATATTATCTATCCATCAGAAAGCAGGTGACCCTCTAAGTAAAACATGGGAGGAGAAAGCAGTGGTGATCAATACATGACCAAGAACCTGGATGTATTGCTACAAATTTTAAGTGAACTAATTATAAGTGGCCAAGGTCAGTGAATGCATACTAAAATGCCATATCTCACCAAATGATAGAAATTTATGATTGGTTGACTGGTAGAAGGCTTCAAAGTGTCTTAAATATGAAATTGGAATTGTACCAGTAATTCCCTTACTTTACCGCTGAAGCTGCCCGAAGATCGTGGCACACTGTCTGTATAAGGCATATAACAGGTATAAACTCTAATTGAGTCAACCAAAAATGTATGCAGCTTTATGCTATTCTCCTTCTCAGAACCACAAATATCATCCACATTTGGTTACACATGACATGACCTATTGTGGTTGGAGGCAACATATATCTGATCAAACCCGTTTTGCTATGCTTGCAGAATAAATCTGGCTATCCTGCCCTCCTGTGTTGCACCTCATAGAGTGGAATGTACAGCTGTCAAAAAAATGGTTATACTTGCATGCCCCTGCTGATTCTCTGTAGTCGTTCTTCAATGAAGCAAAACAACCAGCTTTATTATAATGGAGCAGTACAAATTAAGAGTCACAGATTTTATGATACCCTGCTCCCTTCCCATTCATTAGATTCTCTGTACTTGTGAAAATCAAGCAGGAGCACATTCAGATTAAAATAATGAGCTGGCCATGCTGAATTCTGCAAGGTCAACATTCTGTTCTCCTTGTACAAACAATTTTCACAGTCCAATACCATCTTTCGAAGATGGGATTGGCCTTACAGCGTAAGAGCAAAATCAGGCCCATGTCCACAGGTTAAAAATCACTGGCAAAGGGCCTTTTCTTCAGCTCCTGAGTAGCATAACTATATCAAGGCACCATGATACAGGAATAACACAGCATGGAGCTGGAGGAACACAGCAGTCAGCATCAGAGAAGCAGGAAAATTGATGTTTCTGGTTGGGACGCTTCTTCAGAAATGGGGAGGGGTAAGGGAGCTCAGAAATAGAGAGAGGAGACATGGGGCTGGGGAAAGTAGGTGGGATGGTGATAGGTGAGTGCAGGTAGGGAGTGCTTGGGATTGGTCAGTGAGGTGGAAGGGGCGGATAGGTGGGAGAGAAGGTGGACAGCTCCACGTTGTGTTCCTCCAGCTCCATGCTGTGTTATCTTTGATTCCAGCATCTGCAGTTCTTACTATCTCACCATGATACAGGAAGTTATTCCATGTGGAGGGATCAGGAAGGAATGTACTGGAAAAACGGTAAGTGTAAAGAAAGGGATTGACACCATTCTTAGCAGCAAAGTCAGAGACCAGATGGCTCTGAGGCCTGTCAAGTGCCAAGGCTCGGGACATCTAGTCAGGGTTGGAGAATAACTTACGGGTTGCGGGATAGTTGTGGTGGTGGTGGGGGCGGGTGGGGGTTGTTTGGTAGTTGTTATAGTCTATATAGGGACGAACAACACAGTAACATAGGTTTAACTAGTAAAGAAGATCTGCATAGAGAGCATCAGAAGCTAGGTACCAAATTAAAAATCAGAACCTCAGAAACTTCTGGATTATTACCTGCTTGAAGATTGGCATTGGATATATAAAATTAGACAGATGAATATGTGGGTTAAACAATGTGGGTTTTGGAGAAATAATTCTAGCTCATGGAGCACTGGCACCAGTAATGGGGAAAGGAAGAGCTAGGATGGTCTATAACTGATATGTACTGGGATCAGTGTTCTTCAGACCTGTGTTACTAGGGAGGAAGAAAGTGTTTTAAACTAAATATTGAATGAATGAATGAATAAATGAATGAATGAATGATTTTATTGTCATGTGTATTTTACAGTAAGAATTTAATAAAAAGCAGTGAAAAGCTTTCATTTGTTGCCATGATTCAGTGCCTTTTTGAATAATTTAAGAATAAGGATAAAGAAAGAAAAATATAGCTTAAAGATAGTCCATCAGTCCTGAACTAGCTTGTCACCATCAATGACTTCTGCACCACATCCCTCCTCCACTGCTTTGCCACCGACTACACCAGACCCAGCCAATGTCTAAGTCACCAATCCTTAGGCACCATCTTTCATCACTGGGTCGATACTCCTCCACCATCACCTCACCACCACCTGAGCTGGACCAAACAACGTTGGAGTCGCATCTCTCACCGCTGGCCCCACCTTGATGTCACTGTGATGCCCTTCCACCACCGTTTCTCCACCGCCTATGCCAGACCCAACAAACAATGAAGTCACTGATCCTCAGGCGCCATATTTCAATAATAGGCCTACCTTGCCGACATCGCCTCCACCGATGTAGCAGGCACTGATTCCGATGCCAAGTCCTGTGCACAGGCTGGAAAAGTAAGGAAGGGCTTATTCAAGAACCGCACTGGGCCCACTCAAGGTCTGCACTGGGCCTGCTCTCTTCCGCACTGGGCCTGCTTTGTTCCTCACTGTGGCTGCTCTCTTCTGCACTGGGCCCACACTCTTCCGCACTGGGCCTACTCTCTTCCGCACTGGGCCCACTCTCTTCTACACTGGGCCCACTCAAGGTCCGCACTGGGCCCACTCTCTTCTGCGCTGGGCCCACTCAAGGTCCGTGCTGGGCTCACTCTCCTCCATGCTGGGCCCACTCAAGTTCCACATACTCGACACTTTTGAGGTCCGCACTGGGCTCACTCGAGATCAACGTGCTAGGCTCACTTGAGGTCCACACACTGAGCCCACTCAAGGTGCATGGTGCGCCCGCTCGAGGTCTGCGGTGGGCTCACTCTCCTCACTGCTGGGCTCACTCAAGGTCTGCGCTTGGCTCTCACCATCTGAGTTCAGGACAAGAGATAGGTAGAGGTATAGAAAGGCAAAGCAAGAAAAGTGCGAAAAAAATGAAAAGAAAAGCATTCAAATCATAGAAGGTGGCATGATAGGTGGAGAAAGCAGTAAATAAAATGTACAGTGACCTTGGATTTATTAATAGGCATGCAGAGTACAAGAGCAAGGAGGTGATATTGAACTTAAAATTAAATCTCAGCTGAAATATTGTGCACTGTTTCAACTATCACATTATAAGAACAATGTGAATTCATTGGAGAGGTGCAGAAGTGATTTATAAGAATGGTTCCAGGAATGATAAACTTCAGTTATGAGGATTGATTGAAGCAGTTGGAAGTGTTCTCTTGGGAGAGAAAAAGGCTGAGAAAAGATTCGAAAGAAGTTTTCAAAATCATGAGCTGGTGGAATAGAGTAGATAGGGAGAAGCTGTTCCCCCTCACAGAAGGAACAAGATTGATACAGTATAGATTTTCAAGTGATGTACAAAAGAAGCAAGGGTGATATGAGAAAAAAAATCCTATAGCAAGTAGCTAGGACATGAAATGTACTGCCTATAAATGTAGTGGAGTCAGGTTCAACTGAAGCATTCAAGATGATATTAATGACTATTTGCATAGAAATAGAGTGCAAGGGTACGGGGAAAAGGAGGGGATAGCACTAGATAAAGATACTTGTTGAAGAGCCAGTAAAGCTACAATGGGCCAAATGGCACTGTAACAATTCAGTGATTTTGTGATGATAGGCAAATGGTAGATGGAGAGAACAAATGTTTTGTTTCTGTTTTTACTGTAGAGGATACAAAAAGTATTCCAGCAATAGCTTTAAATTAGGAGGTGGAAAGAAGTGAGGAATGTGATGAAAATACAATCACAAGGGAAGCATGACTGAGTAAACTGACACAGCTGTGGACTGACAAGTCCAGTGTACTTCGACTTCAGGATTAAAATAAGTGGCTCATGAGGTAGCAGATGC
Source organism: Rhincodon typus (assembly GCF_021869965.1). Classification (NCBI taxonomy): domain Eukaryota; kingdom Metazoa; phylum Chordata; class Chondrichthyes; order Orectolobiformes; family Rhincodontidae; genus Rhincodon; species Rhincodon typus. The sequence goes on along the minus strand of NC_063338.1, from coordinate 56,734,083 downwards.
ATTGGTGTTAATTTTACAAAATTCCCTAAGTTCAGGATAAGAGTTCCATTAGACTTGGAAATAGCAAAAATAATTCCTCTATTCAAGAAGGATGGGAAGCTGAAAACAGGAAATGATACGCTTGATATCTGTTGTGGGAAGGTGATAGAATCGATTGTTGAAGAGCTTTAAGCCGGACACTTAAAAAGTGTAAGATAATCAGGAAGAATCAGCAGTTTTGTGAAAGGGAAATCATCCTCACCAATTTAAGGAATAATATTTGCTTTGAACGAAGGGAAGCCAATTTACTTGCATTTCCAGAAAACATTAATAAGGTGCCAAATCAAAGTCTGTTGTGGAAAATGAAACCTCACGTTTCACTTCACATTTTCTTTTGCTTTAGGATGAATTTCTTTCATACACTTTTACCAAACATGCTAATTGGACATTTTGGAAATTGGTGATCTCTGAATGCCCTGCTATTTTGAAATAATTGAACCAAAGAATCAAGCAGCAGGAGGTTCAGAATTGGTGAACGGATACAGAAACTCAGAAATCTGTCACTTTCTCCTTCAATCACATTATCTTACTCATGGGTATTAAAAAAAAAGGATTGAAAGGCCAGATGGACAGACAGGTCACCTCCTCTGTGAACCAGATCTTTTCTGTATATGACCACTGAGAAGCAGCCAAAGTATTATGGCTAATTAGATTAATTAAATTACATTTGCCTGAGGCACACAAAGGAAACATGCCGTCTGCTAATTGCGCAGTCAAAGTACTCTTCTGAACTTTTAGGAACTTTATCAATTTGTAAAACTAAAGGATTTGATTAACTGTAGTTAAAATAAAATTATTGCTGCCAATTGGATATGAACAGGAAATAAATCCCAGTGTGAATTCTTTTCCAGTATCCACATCAACCATCAGTAAATAAAGGCAATTTGTCCAAGGTTTTTCTCTATTAGATCATAACTGCTAAGATTTAATGTGATAACCCAACATATTTCATTTAAAACTCTACTCAGTAGAGAAAAGAGACTTTCAGCTCATTATTTCGAGCTTGAGTTCAACATGGATCCCAACGGTTTGAATACAACATCTAAACTCCCCACACCACTCAGTTGTCCATTAAAGCATTCACTTGTATTGAAAACTTGTCATTTCTACACAATATTTTCTAATTTATAGCTCATTCTGAAAGAAATGGTCTTACATTTTGTGGCTGTATTATATTTTGAGTCTTCTTCTGAACATTAAAAACGATGCTAGTTTCACGAAAAATGTGACCTGTTGTGTTTTGTTTTGAAAAAGTGAAGAACTTTATGTTATCTTAATTATTATAATGTTATATGCAAGTGTCTTGATTATAATAGAATTGGAATGGATTTTATGGTCCTTTCTTTCAATAAGGATGGAGTGTGAACACAGGAGCATGTAAAATATGAGGTTTGGCAAACCCAGTACCTTCCAGCTCATCCTTTATTGGTCCCATAATATGGTAGGTGGGCTAGCAAAGAAATAAGTGGCTCACCTGCCATTTTTAAATAAACAATCAGTTGAAGAGATTACCAAATTAATTAACCACAATATTTTGCTGCCCATGACATAGAATAGTTTGGTGTGACCAGGTAGGCAGGATTGAGCAAGCCATTTTATGTACATAAGCGTTTAAAAGAGCAACATCCTTCTGTGGTTTCCTATAAAGACTGGGAAAACCCTGTTGAGATGTTGCCCCCTTTTGTTCTTCCTGGTCCAGCCTCTTAAGGACACTCCTTTGCATTGCCACCCTCTCAAGACTGTTCAATCCCTCCATATCCTAAAGCAATGTGTTTACTTGGCTGTGGAATCCTGCAAGCCGACTTTTGCAATGGAGGGTGAGCAATATAGAATGTGCAAAAAAACAAATCCATTATTTTTAAACAAAAGCTTTCAACACTTTTTTAATATCCCTTTGAATAATCCCTGTAGAAGTATCATATTAAAGAAAGAAATCATAACTATAAATTTGATATTTAATAGCACAAAAGTAAATTAAAGTATGTTAAAGGGGCAGCATGGTTGCTCAGTGGTTAGTACTGCTGTCTCACAGCGTTAGGGACCCAGGTTCGATTCCACCCTTGGGCAATTGTGTGTGTGGAGTTTGCGCATTCTCCCTGTGTCTATGTGGGTTTCCTCCTGGTGCTCTGGTTTCTTCCCACAGTTCAAAGATGTGCAGGTCAGGTTGATTGGCCATGCTAAATTGCCCACAGTGTCCAGGGATGTGTAAACTAGGGGATTAGCCATGGGAAATGCAGGGATGGAGTAAAAGGGTGGATCTGGATGAGATACTCTTCAGAGGATCCGTGAAACTCGATGGCCTGCTTCCATATTGTAGAGATTCTATGGTCTTATGGGATGGCAGCTCACTTATGTAGAATGTGGGAAATCATGGACACTTCACATGACCTAGACAAACACATGCAGAAAATGTCACTGGCTGCTTGAACAAGCATTCTGATGTTGGAACTCAAGCAGCAGCTGGAGTACTGTGGTGCATCTTTGGCTGAATGTGACGTGAATCGTACATTCCGAGAGGTGGTCACATCACACATTAGAGGAAAATTGACAGATATGGAATGCACGACTGCCAAACAGTTCAAAAGCACAATTCAGGGAGTGCAGGAGTCCCTTAAGGTCTTGCTGAAGACAGTGATGTTTCGACAGAGGAGCATAGAAAGTTGCAAGCCTATTTCACCTCTGAATGGACCTGCCGCACATTAGGGAGGGAAGAAGAGTGAAACAGCCATTATGATAGGTGATTCATTATTTAGAGAAACTGACAGCTGTTTCTGTAGCCATTATTGGTCTCTAGGATGGTGTATTGTCTCCCTGATGCTACGATATATGGTGTCACAGAGTAGCTTCAGATTATTCTTTGGGGAGAGAGTGATCTACCAGTAGTCCATATTAGTATCAACAGCATAGGCAGAAGTGGAAATGAAATGCTGTAGTCAGAATTTAAGGAGCTTGGTAGAACCTTAACAGGCAGAACCTCAAAGGTAGCAATCTCTGATAATTCCCACTATCGTATGCAAATTAGTAATGAAATTAGAGGATGAGATGTATACCTGGCTAGAAAGGTGGTTCAACAGGGAGGGCTTCAAACTAATGGGATGTGCTGTGGGAGGAGATGCTATCCGTACAAGTTAGACAGGTTATGCCTATATACAACTGAAACTGAATTCCTTATGGGGAATTTTGCTAGTGCTATTGCAGAAAGTTTAAACTAACGCTGCAAGGGTTAGGTGGAGAAAATGGCTAATAAAGCATATAGTGTCCTAGGGTTTATTAATAGTGGCATTGAGTAAGAAAGCAGCAACTTTTTGCTGAGCCGGTGCAAGATCCTAGTTAAACCTCAGATGGAGTATTGTGTACAGTTCACGTACCCCACTGCAGGAAGGATGTGAATGAATTGGAAACAGTGCAAGAGGTTGACAACAATGGCTTCAAGGGTGAGAAGCTTTAAAGGGATTTGGAAAAGAAATAAATGTGATGCATGAAATTTTTTTGCACAGAATGCATGGCTTGGATCTAAAATGAGCTGTCTGGATGTGGTGGAGGCAATTTCAAGTACAGGGTATTTAATGATTATTTAAATAGAAACCATGTACTGGATTACAGGGAAGAGCAGGAAGATGACACTAAGACATGATGCTCCTTCAGAGGGCTGATGCAGTAATGATGGGCTGAATGGCTTACTTCTGCATCATAACAATTTTGTATTCTGTGATTTACTTTTGTCAGGTGGTGTAATCTTCATTTTGTGGAGTGTATTGTTTTCAAAGATTTTCTTTCAATTATAATTCTATTTTGAAGATAATAACTCATGTTGTGGTACATTCCCACGGAGACTCACAACACTGTGATGCTGAGCCAAACTGGCCATTTTTTATTTGTAAGGTAAGGCAGCCAGCAAGTTATTCATCCATTAAGGCCACAACAGCATTGCCCATTTCATGTTCAGTCAATACTCACACATCTATATTTTTTCATTCGGGTCAATGGCAGCAAGTAGGGTCTGAATTGTTGATTGAACTTTTCCTCTGCTCACACTGGAAATGTTGAGACCAGTTGATTAACTTCATCTTAGCTAAGGTCAGCTAACTCAGCATCAAACCTTGAAATTTGCTGATCTTGAAGCTTTGTGACGTCTTTACCCAACAAGTTTCAGGGGATTTCAAACTATGTATTTAATTAGAGTAATTCTCATTAAGCACCAGATGTAAAGGAAGTGCGCTACTTAGCTGTTTCAAAACAGCAATCTAATTTTAACAACAACCTGCATTTATATGATTAACATAGAACAATAAAATTCTTTGAAACAAATTGAAAAATGAAACTGCAAAATTCTTTAAACCTTCAGCATTTGCATCTTTGCAATCTGTCTTGTGAATCTGTACCTATATTGTATATACGTACCATAATTATACTGATCCTTCTCAGTGTTGTAACTAGTTTAATCTCTTGGAAAATTAAACATTGTGATAAAGTGGGATGGCTGTTACTTATATGTACATGATCCAAAGATTTTCCAGGAAGGGCAATAATGTAATCAATTGTCTTGAACTTAAAAACTGCATTTAAGGATGTCAAAAATCCATCCCTGCTTATGTAAAATACACTTTGGATTAGATCCTTCCGTGGAATTTTTTTTGTGTAGAACAGCAAATCTGATTGCCCCATGTATAAATGCTAGTATTTGGTTAATCAGCATCTCCCTAATGAACAAATGTCCCATATCAGATTTGAATTAGTTTCAATCCTGCTTTACATTGAGTATATCACTAAGAGCAAAAAGCATGAAAAGACCAAACAGGAAAGTTTAAGTGGCTTGGTTTTTAAAAGCTTCTAATTAGAGCAAGTGGTTTATTGCGGTGCGGGATCTGCAACAAATCCTGCAGATTATGCACTTAGCTATGATGCAATTTTCAGTTCTCCAAGTGAGAATGACTGTTGCCATTGAATTAGAAACAATCTCATGCTTTACGACGATAACCATGAGCACTGGATTGAGACTGCCTAAGATCATTCATATTGAATCCTCACAAAAAATAGATAGGGAAGAACATTCTTATCCTTCCACAATTCTACCTTGGCACAACAATTGTGGATAAAACACAACATTTTATCATGCCATTGTGAACATGCTGCTTGCAGGTATGACAGAAAGTCTGTGATGCATGCCCTGCCAACTGTTCCTTTCCTGCTGTAGGGAATGTGTGGGCCCTAATTAGCTGTGATCAGGAACTTGCTGCAATGAAGTTGAATTGATTTTTCTTTTTCTGTCAAAATCTGCATTCGTGCTTAATGCATGTTCGCTGTCCAGTGAAGAGAAAATTCTTCGTTGTTAGAAATCAGGAAGCATTTGAATAAAAATTTAGATTCAACATCAAACATTGGACAGGTAAATGAAGGAGAGTTAACTTAAGCACAATAACTTGAATATATTAAACAGCAAAAGTATCAGATTTCAGTATTTCAATAAACTGATTGTACAGAAATGGATCATTTGGCCCATCATGTTTTAGCGAATTGATGTTTCTATTTTTGTTGTGTCAGCATCACAGACAAACATCTGTATTCTGCCAACATTCTTTTTATTATGAATGTGGTTAACAGTGTGATGATGATTTGATAATCTGTTTTTGTGATGTTGCTTGAGGGCTAGATATTGACCAGTGTTGTATTATGACATAGATTCCAGACCAGACAGGCCTGCACCTGTCAACCAAAACTAAACTAAAGAGCAGAGTACTTGCTTCTCCCTTACGGTTTCAAAAAATAACAGTAGCTTATAGGCAACTCATGGCAGTTAGAAATTACAACAAAACACAAGCATTAAAGTGCTGAAAGACAACTTCAACCAAAAGTGATCCTAGAACAAAGTACAGAAAATCAACAGAAAAATAACATTGTGCAGGGCTGGATGAACACAGCAGGCCAAGCAGCATCACTGAAGCTTGTGAAGTCCACATTGATACCATTGGGCTGCAGGGTTCCCAAGCGGAATATGAGTTGCTGTTCCTGCAACCTTCGGGTGGCATCGTTGTGGCACTGCAGGAGGCCCAGGATGGACATGTCGTCTGAGGAATGGGAGGGGGAGTTGAAATGGTTCGCGACTGGGAGGTGCAGTTGTTTATTGCGAACCGAGCGTAGGTGTTCTGCAAAGCGGTCCCCGAGCCTCCGCTTGGTTTCCCCGATGTAGAGGAAGCCACACCGGGTACAGCGGATGCAGTATACCACATTGGCAGATGTGCAGGTGAACATCTGCTTGATGTGGAAAGTCTTCTTGGGGCACAAGTTTCAAAATCTCCCCTCCCCCTACCGCATCCCAAAACCAGTCCAGCTCGTCTCTGCCTCCCTAACCTGTTCTTCCTCCCACCTATCCCCTCCTCCCACCTCAAGCCGCACCTCCATCTCCTACCGACCAACCTCATCCCGCCCCCTTGACCTGTCCGTCCTCCCTGGACTGACCTATCCCCTTCCTAACTCCCTACCTACACTCACCTTTACTGGCTCCATCCCCGCCTCTTCGACCTGTTTGTTTCCTCTCCACCTATCCTCTCCTCTATCCCTCTTCTATCCGCCTCCCACTCTCTCCCTATTTATTTCGGAACCCCCTTCCCCTCCCCATTTTCTGATGAAGGGTCTAGGCCCAAAACGTCAGCGTTTCTGCTCCTATGATGCTGCTTGGCCTGCTGTGTTCATCCAGCCCTGCACCTTGTTGTCTCGGATTCTCCAGCATCAGCAGTTCCTACTATCTCAGAAAAATAACATTCTTCATACTAAAGAGGCCTTGAGATAACAAGGTGTAGAGCTGGATGAACACAGCAGGTCAAGCAAAAGGGTCTAGGCCCGAAACATCAGCCTTCCTGCTCCTTTGATGCTGCTTGGCCTGCTCTACACCTTGTTATCTCAGATTCTCCAGCATCTGCAGTTCCTACTATCTCGAAAGAGGCCTTAACTGGTCTAGTTGTGATTGATTCATCATTTTCCTTTTTTTCAAACATGTACAAAGAAAGACTGTACAAAGAAACCCTAAAGCTTTCTATAGGTATGTCAGGAATAAAAGAATGACTAGAGTAAGATTGGGGCCGGTCAAGGACAGTAGTGGGAAGTTGTGCGTGGAGTCCGAAGAGATAGGAGAGGTGCTAAATGAATATTTTTCGTCAGTATTCACGCAGGAAAAAGACAATGTAGTCGAGGAGAATACTGAGATACAGGCTATTAGACTAGACGGGATTGAGGTTCATAAGGAGGAGGTGTTAGCAATTCTGGAAGGTGTGAAAATAGATAAGTCCCCTGGGCCAGATGGGATTTATCCTAGGATTCTCTGGGAAGCTAGAGAGGAGATTGCAGAGCCTTTGGCTTTGATCTTTATGTTGTCATTGTCTTCAGGAATAGTGCCAGGAGACTGGAGACTAGCAAATGTTGTCCCCTTGTTCAAGAAGGGGAGTAGAGACAACCTTGGTAAATGTAGACCAGTGAGCCTTACTTCGGTTGTGGGTAAAGTGTTGGAAAGGATTATAAGAGATAGGATTTATAATCATCTAGAAAGGAATAATTTGATTAGGGATAGTCAACACGGTTTTGTGAAGGTTAGGTCGTGCCTCACAAACCTTATTGAGTTCTTCGAGAAGGTGACCAAACAGGTGGATGAGGGTAAAGCGGTTGATGTGGTGTATTTGGATTTCAGTAAAGCGTTTGATAAGGTTCCCCACGGTAGGCTATTGCAGAAAATACGGAGGCATGGGATTGAGGGTGATTTAGCGGTTTGGATCAGAAATTGGCTAGCTGTAAGAAGACAGAGGGTGGTGGTTGATGGGAAATGTTCATCCTGGAGTTCAGTTACTAGTGGTGTACCTCAAGGATCTGTTTTGGGGCCACTGCTGTTTGTCATTTTGATAAATGACCTGGATGAGGGCGTAGAAGGATGGGTTAGTAAATTTGCGGATGACACCAAAGTCGGTGGAGTTGTGGATAGTGCAGAAGGATGTTGTAGGTTACAGAGGGACATAGATAAGCTGCAGAGCTGGGCTGAGAGGTGGCAAATGGAGTTTAATGCGGAAAAGTGTGAGGTGATTCACTTTGGAAGGAGTAACAGGAATACAGAGTACTGGGCTAATGGTAAGATTCTTGGTAGTGTGGATGAGCAGAAAGATCTCGGTGTCCATGTGCATAGATCACTGAAAGTTGCCACCCAGGTTGATAGCGTTGTTAAGAAGGCGTACAGTATGTTAGGTTTTATTGGTAGAGGGATTGAGTTTCGGAGCCATGAGGTCATGTTGCAGCTGTACAAAACTCTGGTGCGGCCGCACTTGGAGTATTGCGTACAGTTCTGGTCACCGCATTATAGGAAGGATGTGGAAGCATTGGAAAGGGTGCAGAGGAGATTTACCAGGATGTTGCCTGGTATGGAGGGAAGGTCTTATGAGGAAAGGCTGAGGGTTTTGAGGCTGTTTTCGTTAGAGAGAAGAAGGTTAAGAGGTGACTTGATAGAGACATACAAGATCATCAGAGGATTAGATAGGGTGGACAGTGGGAGCCTTTTTCCTCGGATGGTGATGGCTCGCACGAGGGGACATAGCTTTAAATTGAGGGGTGATAGATATAGGACAGATATCAGAGGTAGGTTCTTTACTCAGAGAGTAGTAAGGGCGTGGAATGCCCTGCCTGCAAAAATAGTAGACTCGCCCACTTTAAGGGCATTTAAATGATCATTGGATAAACATATGGATGATAATGGAATAGTTTAGGTTAGATGGGCTTCAGATTGGTTTCACAGGTCGGCGCAACATCGAGGGCCGAAGGGCCTGTACTGCGCTGTAATGTTCTTTGTTCTATGTTCTATTGTCTGCAGCTCTGATGAAGAGTCATCTAGATTCAAAACGTTAGTTTGCTCTGTCTCCATGGATGCTGTCTGACCCGTTGTAATCTCCAGTATTTGTGGTTTTCAGTACAGATTCCAGCATTTGCAGTAATTTGTTCCTGCATGTTGCCTTCACTGCTTCATTTTAGGCATCAATGCCACCTGCAGGCAGAAGCTTGTAACTCGGTTGAATAATAGAGGAAAGAGACATTCGCCAGGGAAAATAAAAAGAAAGAAAAGCACTGCAATGCAAAATAGATTTTTACTTTTAAAATTTAAAGAGTATTAGGCTACATACAAGAAGATCAAAAGTAAACATCTTACCATGGGCTGACAATCCATTGACAGGCTGACAGACATCAATTGTTTAAAGAAATAATCAATCTTTACTTTTAGGATCAGTAGATAACTGACAAATAATGACTAGCAATTATACTTCCTTACACTTGGACACTAAAAAGCTAAGAAGAATAAAATCATCCAGTATTTCTGATAATTACCGCAAAGATCCTGACTAAATGTTTTGATTATTGTAGAATACTGAATGTTTTAGTCAATTTCAAGATATACAGGCTGGAGTTCAATCCATACTGTCAGCAGCCAGGTAAAATATCTGAACAATTTATATACTGGTATTGACACAAAAGTACAGAATGTGATTGGTTCTAACTTAGCTTAAAGGCTTATGGAACTGCTCCTACAGCCATCAAGTCCTTCGGAAAACATTCCTGCACAAATCTACATAATATATTATTGATGCTCTGCCGTAAGAAGAACACAAGTTCAAAGCAATTGTAACCAGTCAGCAATGTGTGTAATGCTTGCCCCTGGAACAACTCAGTTGTCAATAGCTTGATTGGAACATGCAAATATTGTATTAAGTGTGGTTTGTCTCACCCACCGGAACAGTCTGCAGCATTTCAAGACATGAAAGCTAGGCTCCACAAGGGGATATTGGGCTAAAATATATCAGAAATTCAATCACCCAGAGAAGTCTAAAGTACAACGCAATCCTTCATATTTGCATGTAAAGAAGAGTTGACCAAGGAAAAATGTTAATAAGTCTTCCAAAGATCAGGCCAAAAGGTAACTGAAATGTTAAAACTCAAAAACCCCAGTCAGTCAACAAATGGGGTAAACATCAGAATAGCTAGTTGTCCATTCATCCTTCCCCAGAGTCACAAAAGCTGACAACATGTAGAGTATGTTCTGGTAGATACTGTTTCCTCAGATTACCATTTGAATTATCTATCAACCAGGGGACATTCAAACAATATTGATCACATCACTGAGATTCCACTAGGTTGTATCACAGACATTGCAGTTCTCAGAAGAGCTAAGCATCAGTGTAATATAAACCTCAGTCAGCTCATAGCGCTGGCAAGGATACAACGGCCTTATTTGAACAGAACAGCTGTCAAATCAACATGAACCAAATCAATTTATTCAGTTCAATCTATTCATCAACCGTATCAGACCTGATCATATCAAAATAAACAACATTCAGTAGATTCATGCACTGTAAGACAAAGGTGATTTACAATTGTTTCTCAGTTTTTTAACTTCTTGTCCATATATATTCCAAATTTTTATTCCAAAGTATCTCCTTTTCAAGACCTTCTACACTAAAACAAACTATACAGATGAGATGACGATCACCAGCATACTTTTCAATCTCTAAGAGATGCTCTATCAACCAGTAAGTCAGTGCATCAATATTATGTCAAGCTCAACATGTTGGCAGTAGATATAGCCCAGAAATGCCTTGAAGTGTGTCGACAACAGGATGACAAGTATATTGTATTTAGTTCTAAGGATAGTATGACAGTTCAGGCTAATTAATTCAACACTGGAAGAGATACGCTTGCTCTAGTTTTCAGGAAATAACTTTCATACATACCCATTCAGGGACATTTCATTGTTCGTGTTAACGAATAAACACTGAAAATGAACTGCCAAAAATCTCTCACAAGTGCATCTCTGCAACTACAACACTAACCTTTGAAGATCCAAGGGTACAATATAGAATTAGAATCAGATTTTTTATTGTCACGTGTTCTCAAGTATAGAAATACATGAGCACAGTGAAAAGTGTACAAAGTTGCCATTCTCAGCGCCATCTTGGTTGCAAAACCAAAATTTTAAACAAAACAACAGCAGAAATAAAAGAAAGCCAAAAGGTAAGAAAAATGTCCAGATCACGAAGTCTAAGTCTTCTATCCATAAAGGTGTTTGGAACAACTAATGCAGGCACCCGGGCCTAGTCACGGCCTGGAGTTTCAGTCAGCCTGCGAGCCTTGCATTGATCACCAGGAGTAGCCATGTTCTTGCTGCTGGTGGTGCTGTCACCACCATCTCTGATTACTCGAGGATCTTTGCTGCCGTCGCTGCCACTGCTGGCCCCAAATGCTGGGAGGAGCCTCATCCTTGTTGCCGCTACCACTGCTGCCTCCAATCACTGGGAGGAGACACGGTTGCCACTGGAAAGCTGCCACCATTCTGCACAATGCCCACTTCCTCTGCCGATGCTATGCTGCTGCCACCTCCAATCACCTTTTAAAGTACAATGCCAACCAGGCTCCCACATGACCATCTCAGATGCTGCTAGCCAACTTCCAAACCATGCTAAGAATAAAAATCCTCCTTTAGACCTACAAGCGGACATTATTGAATCTGAACTGAGAGAGAGTCTTATCATTGGTCTTATATATTTTGGTCACAGCCAAGCAGAACAGAATAAGCAAACTATGTTCCATGATGATCAGCTACAACCACTCATTAAGGTCATAAATCTAGCCTAAAAATCTTTTGAGTTAATGCATTCACTCTGATCATTTGGAGATAAACTAGGAATGCCCAAGAACATAATCTTCAAAGGAGAAAGTTCATAAGCAGCATCAAGATGTGCTTGAAAATATATATGTATGTCACATCTGCACAGAAAAAGAAGAGATTGGTGCGCAAATCCATATATTTGCTAAGCATTAATAAGGACATTGATGTTGTGTGAAACATGTCAATCCATCAACTTCAACAATTGACAGAACCTCTTCTTTCACGTGAGATTTATTCTGAGCTGTGGTGCAAGACTGTGACTGATAATTTCCATATCCAAGGACACAATTTCATTCTGGTGACTTACTTTTTCACCAAATGCCATTAATACAACATATCAAGTATACTACTAGTGTGACAGTTGTTTATATATTGCCCATTATATTCAGTATGTTCAGTGTACCTCAACAAATAGTATCCAACAGTAGTCCACAGTACTGTAGGGCATCAGATGTGCAGAAACTGGGTTGTTCAACATATTACCTTTTATCTTCACTACCATCCATCAAATGGCCTCAGAGAACACACTGCTTATACTGTAAAATCCATGATTAAGGAATGTAAAGTGACTTGCAAAGAGTTTTGGATAGACCGTAAGACCATAGTATCGTAAGAAATAGGAACAAGAGTAGGCCATTCAGCCCTTCGAACCGGCTCTGCAGTTCACTGGGATCATGGTTGATCCAACATTCCTCATGTCCAATTTCCTGCCCTTTCCTCATAACCCTTGATTCCCCTACTGATCAAGAATCTATCTATTTCAACCCGAAATATATGCAAGGATTCTGCCCCAACCAACTCCCTGAGGCAAGGAGCTCCAAGACTCACAACCCTCTGAGAGAAGGAATTCTTCCACAACTCAGACTTAAATTGGCGTAACTTTATTTTAGAACTCTCATCATAAACTCCTAGAGAAGAAACATCCTCGCAGCATTTACCCTATCAAGCCCCTTAAGAATCTAATATGTTTCAATGAGATCACCTCTTATTCTTCTAAACGGCAATGAGTAAAGTCCCAACCAGTTTAGCCTTTTCTCATAAGACAATCCCTCTATACCAGAGATCATCCTAGGGAACTTTCTCTGAACCAAAAGTTAAATCTATATGCCACTAGTTTGGGCAATAGTTTATCCTCAATGGCACCTTTCATGTTTGATAGACAGCTGCACACAACTCTTTTCTTCCAAATTCTCACTGTCCACTTAGATATGCATGATGCATTGTTGGAATGAAGGAAGAAATTGGCACAGGAACATGGTTATTGAGCAGATAGACACTTATCCAACTTGAACCAGGAAAAAGCATATAAATTGTTTTGTACAAACATATTGGTTCATGGAAAGATATCACATTGTTGTGCCCAGCTTAGGTCATATGACATTGTAATGAGCAGTGGCCAAGACCCATGAAAAACTAGACAATGTATTTGAACTGCATATTACTAACCAATCATCACAAAGAAGACAAATTGGATTCTGAAGATATCATGCTAGACAAAAATCACACATCTGTAATAAATTATACACATCCATCCACAATGAAAGAAAACATACCGCCAAGTGAAGCTGCACCAGCAAGTTCTGATAACTGTCTAAATTCTAGATCTGAACATGCCATATATTTATCAAGGCATTTTCCCAAAATATACAGACAACATATCTAGATGCATCCCCTGTCTGTGTTATCAGAAAAGGGTTCCCATTCTTTGAAGGGAAAAGATGGGGAGATGTTGCATTATGGCATGGATTCCAAACAAAACAGGCTGATACCTTTCAGACATCACAACAAGTAACATTCTTTTTTAGAAGCACCAGCTTAACTTTCAGTCACTCTCTTTCTGCGAAATGGATGTGTAGTGTAGTCAGTCAGCTATGTCTATATAATCTACAGTAACATCAATAAACTCAGAAGCAAGGCTATGCGCGTCAGTCTGTGTAACTGTGGTAATGTTAGTGCTGTTCATAAATTTCAAAACATCTGTCTCAAAAAGAACCCAACTCTCAGATTGACATCAAAAAAGTGACACTGTACATCAGCCAGGACTCTCTTCTGAAATAATGCCTTGGGATTTTTTTCATCCATCTGAACAGACAGAAGTGGCCTTGGTTTAATTCCCTATCCATAAGAATGCACTACCAAAAGTGCAGTGATCTTTCAGCACTGCACTGGACTGTCAGCTTTGGTTTTATTGCACTTAAGCCTTGGATTGGGGCTTTAACCCAGGACCTTCTGTGGTTTAGAGGTGAGAGGCCACCAACTGAGCAGCAACTAATACAGTTATTTCTCTGACAGTGACTTGATTTGTCCCAGTCTCCCTCACTTTCCTATTTCCGAGAATATTTTTTTTCACCAAAGCATTTTCAAAAGGTTTCTTACTTTAATAAAATAATTAATGATGGCAAAACTCAAGGTCTGGCAGCATTTGTGGAGACACAAACAAAGGCAGTGTTTTATGTCCAATGTGACTCGTCTTCACAGGGAGGAGCCTGAAGAAGACTTATATTGCATTCAAAACATTAACATTGTGTTTCCATCGACAGATGCTGCCAGACCTGTTGAGTTTCTCCAGCATTTTCTGCTTTTATTTCAGATCTCTTACATCCACAGTACTTTGCTTTCATTTTATTCTTTATATTAACGATAGGTTTTAAAGCAATTAAAGTGGTTAAATAGCAAATAAGCTCTGAATTGAACTTGATAACAAAGTGTAGAGCTGGAGGAACACAGCAGGCCAGTATCAGCATCAGAGAAGCAGATGCTACCTGGCCTGCTGTGTTCCTCCAGCTCCACACTTTGTTCTCTCTGACTCCAGCACCTGCAGTGCTTGCTATCTCTGAATTGAACTTGTTTCCTAAAGACTGAAAACAGAAAATATTCATCAGTGTTTCCTGGTAATCAGTGAACATCACAATCTCCACTAGTTTTAGAAGTTCTTGATTCTGGGTGCTTAACAGGCATTGATCTTTCCTTCTAATCCTGTACAGACAGAAATAAAAATCAGTATTAAATCACTCACTGCCAATCAAGTTTATAAGCAGAAATTATCCAGGTTAGATTTTTGTACACAAACAAATGAACCTTAGAATTAGGAGCAGAAGTAGGCCATTCATCTTCTCAAGCTTGCTGTGCCATTTAATAAGATCACGGCTGTCCTCTGCATAACTGATCCTTCTATCTTTCTTTACACACTGTTGCTACTGAGTGTCAGCAGCGCAGTGAGTGGATATGATGCCAGTCAAGCAGGCTTCTTTGTCCTGGATAGTTTCAGATTTCTTGAGCATTGATGGAGCTGCACTCATTCAAGCAAGCGAGGAGTATTCCGTCACACTCCTGACTTATGCCTTGTAGATGGTGAACAGGCTTTGGGAATTCAGGAGACTCACTGCAATATTCCAAGCCTTTGACCACCTCTTGTGACCACGCCACTTATATGGATAGTCCAGTTAAGTTTCTGATCAATGATAACCACCAGGATGTTGATAAGGGGGATTTAATGATGGTAATGCCATTGAATATCAAGGGGTGGTGATTAGATTGTCTCTTACTGAAGATGCAAATTGCCTGCTATTTGGGTGGTGCAAATATTACTTGCGACTTGTCAGCTCAAAATTGAACTTTATCCACATCTTATTGCATTTGGACATGGACTGCTTCAATATCTGAGGAGTTGAAAATGGTGCTGAACATTGTGCAATCATCTGCTAATGTCCCCACTTTTGACCTTATGATGAAGAGAAGGGCATTGATCAAACAGCTGAAGATCATTGGGCTTAGGAAACTACCCTGAGGAACTCCTGCAGAGATGTCGTGAGCTGAGATGCCTGAATCTCTGACAACCACAACCAAACAACAATCTGCCTTTGTACCAGGTATATCTTTACTAGCCGAGTTTTCACCCTGATTCCCATTGATTCCAGTTTTGGTAGAGTTTCTTGATAACTCACTCATGCAAATGTGGCCTTGGTGTCAAGGGCAGTCACTCTTACCTCACCTCTGAAATTCAACTCTTTTGTCTATGTTTGAACCAAGGCTATAATGAGGGCAGGAGCTGAGTGGACCTGGAGGAGCCCAAGCTAAGCAGTATCAGCAGACTAAAGCTAAGCAAGTGCTGCTTCATGGCACTTTTGATGACATTTCCATCATTTTACTGATGATTGAGAGTAGTCCGATAAGGCAATAATTGGCTAGGTTGGATTTGGCCTTACTTTTTGTGTGCAGTACAAACCTTGGCAAGTTTTCACATTGTTGGCTCGATACCAGCATGTTAGCTGTACTGGAACAGTTTGGCTAGGAATGCAGCAAGTTCTGAAATACAAGTTTTCAGTACTATTGCGGGAATGATGTCAGGATACATAACCTTTGCAGTATCCAATGCCTTTCTCGATGCCAAAATGGAGTGAATCAATTTTGGGTATTGTGTACAGTTTTGATCTCCTTACGTAAATAAGACTGTATTGATACACTTTTTATCAGACAAATAGATTCCACTAGGCTGATTCTTGGAACAAGGGGATTGTCTGAGATGGCACAATTGAGTTGACCAGCCTATATTTCTTAGTGTTTAGAACAATGAGAGGTGATCTCACTAAAACAAAGATTTGAATGCGAAAAAGCATTTCCCCTGGATAATGAATCTAGAGCAGAATAAAGCATCAGTCATTTAGGACTGAGATGAAGAAACATTTCTCTATTCAAGGAGTTGTGAATATTTGGAATCCTTTAAATCAGAGAGCTGTGAATGCTCAGAATATAGAGTATATTCAAGACTGAGGTGAATAGAAAGTTGGGTACCAAGAGAATTAAGAGATTTAGGAAAACTCAGGGAAGGTGGAGTGAGACATAGGGCCAACTGGTCTGCTCCTGCTTCTATTTTTTTTTCATTTTTATCATATCTAAGACAATAATAAAGGCAACATCTATGAGAAGCTTCAAAACTTGTAACAATGTGGAACATTCTTTTGTTCAAAAAATATCACGTCACAATAAATTATTTCTTCTCTGATATTTTCCATGCAATTTATTCTGTGAACTATTACTATTTTGAATCTGTAAGTATTTGGATTGAAAAATTGAGGGAAACACATGTTTATTTTGAGTGATTGTGATATGCTTCAGCAAGTAGCTCTTTGCAGAACTGTGACTAGTAGGGATAATTGAGGTGAAAAAAAAATTCAGTGCGGTGCACATAGGTAGAAACTGCTGAGACAAAAGAACGGAAGCGAAGAAAGTTCCAATGTATGTATTTGGGCTTCCAATTTAAGTTTTAACCAGCATGCCAATATAGTAGAAATCTTTCATACACTTTACAATAGTGTACACTCCTTGGCAAACACAATGCAAAATATCTACATCACGAAGCTCCAATCACATTTTGGTCACAGCATTTATTTGATAATTTGTCCAATTTTACTGTTAGGTTACCAACTTCCTTTAGTTCAATGATTCTAGCAACAGCTTATAAACCTGGCATCAGAAAGGAATCATCTAGATTATTTAAACGTTCAATACTTAGACTGTAGAATAACATGCTTTTAAAATGTCTTGGTGTCTAATATAGGCCAGAATTTTACAGCCCATTGGAGGGAGCCGGCAGTTGGGGTGAGGCTATTGGAAGGCTATACTGTGCCTGTCATGTCCCTACCCCTGTAACTATTTTAACAGTTGGGGGAAATAGCTAAGGGGCAGTCTGCCCATCATAGACTAATAGTCAATTAAGGTCCTGCTGCTTATATTTTACCAATAATGTCGGAATGTCCATGCCACATTGACAAGCTACCGCACTGGCATTAGTGGACAGTCTACTAATTTGGAGAGGGCAGTGGAAGTCCTCTTAATTTGGCACACTCACCATAGCAAGTTTGAATTGTTGTAACAACTCACAAATGTGTTCTCCTCTTGTCAGACTTCTGGCTGCAAACCACACCATTATGGTTGATACATGCAGAAATCCATCATCATGTTGAAAACCATACAAATCAAGGTACTGACATATCCATATGAGTAAAAGACATTTTGGCAACTAGTAAAGGAAGGTAGTTGTGACTGCTGGAGGCCAATCATCTCATCACTGCAGGCCATTGCTGCAATAGATTCCTAGGTCGAACCATTTCCAGCTATTTTATCAAGGGCTTTCTCTCCATCATAAGATCAGAACTATATTGTCTGCTGATGACTGCAACTTGCTTAATGCCATTAGCACCTCCTCAGACACTGAAGCAAAAAAGGTACACATCCAGAATTACAGGAAGCTGGAAGGACAAAGCAAGCCAGGCAGCATGTGGAGGAAAGGAGTAGTCAACCCTTCTTCAGGACTGGATGTGGGGGTAGAAAGAGCTGCAGATAAAGAGAGGGTGGGGCGAGGGGTTGTAGCGGAATGGTGGCGATAGGTGAACACGAGTAGTAGGTACTACCTGGTTGGTCGATGGGAGGGATGAATCCAGTTGGTGGCCAGAGGGGAGGGTCAGAAGGTAGAATGGAAGGGAGGAGGTTGGGCTGGAAAGGAAGCCGGGGGATGAGTGGGAAGGTTATTCGAAATTGGAGAACTCAATGTTGAGTCCTTCGTGCTGTAGGGTGCCCAGGCAGAAGATAAGGTGTTGTTCTTCAAATTTGTGTTCCAAGTCACTGCAGTCACTGGAGGAGGCCCAGGATGGACATATTGGAGGGGGAGTGGGACAGAGAGTGTAAATGGGCAGTGACCGGGACATTAGGTTGGCTGTCACAGGCCAGGCAGAGATACTCAGTGAAACGGCCACCTAGTCTATATTTGGTGTCACCGACGTAGAGGAGACCACATCGGGAGCACCAGATGCAGTAGCCTGGATTGGAGGAGATGCAGGTGAAGCTCTGTATCACTTGGAAGGACTGTTTAAGGCTCTGGGTGGAGACGAGGGAGGTGGTGTGTGGGCAGTTGTTGCATCTTTTACGGTTACAGGGTAAAGTACCGGGCGGGTTGGAGTGGTTGGTGGGGAGTATGGCATGAACTAAGCAGTGGAGAATGGAAATGTCCTTGCGGAAGGCAGAGAGGGGTGGGGAGTGGAAGATGTTCCTGGTGGTGGGGTCTAATTGGAGTTGGTGGAAGTATTTGAGGATGATATGTTGGATGTGGAGGTTGGTAGTGTGGAAAGTGTGGACAAGGGGAATTCCATCATTATTATGTTTGGGGGTGTTGGTTATGAGCTGTGGAGTGGGTAATGGAGGAGGGCTGTCTGGACAACAGAGGGGGGGAAAAGAGCATTGTTCGAAAAAGGCAGACATCCGGGATGCTTAGGAGTGAAACATCTCCTCATCAGAGCAGATGCAATGAAGACAGAGCAATTGGGAAAACAAGATGGAGTTGTTGCAGGATATAGGTTGGGAGGAGGTGTAGTCTGTGGGTTTATCATAAATGTCGTCTGTAGACAGTCGCCAGAAATGGAAACTGAGAGGGTTGGAGGTGTCCGAGATAGACCAAGTGAATTTGAGGGCGGGGTGGAAGTTGTTAGCGAAGTCGATGAACTGCTCCAGTTCAGCCTGGGTGCAGGATGCTGCACTGATGCAGTCATCGATGCAATGGTGGAAGAGTTGGGGAACATTACCGGTGTACGTACTGAAGTGGGACTGTTCGACATAACCGACAAACAGGCAAACAGACAGGCGTAGCTGGGACCCGTGCAAGTGCCCATGGCAACTCCCTCGATTCGGAGCCAGTGGGAAGAATTGAAGAAAAAGTTATTGAGGGTGATGACTAGTTTGACAAGGCAGAGGAGGGTATTGGTGGGGGGAGGGTGGTCTGGATGGGTCTGTTGGAGAGGAGAACACTGAGGACCTGTAGGCTGTCCTTGTGGGGTATGGGCATTTATAGGGATTGAATATCCATAATAAAAATGAAGCGCTGGGGGCCAGGGAACTGGAAGTTTCCAAAGAGTTGGAGGGCATGGTTTGTGTCCTGGATGTAGGTGGGGAGTGCCCGGATCAAAGGGGAGAGAATAGAGTTGAGGTAGGAAGAGATGAATTCGATGGGGCAGGAGCATGCGGAGACGATGGGTCAGCCGGGGTGGTTGAGCTTGTGGATCTTGGAGAGCAAGTAGAACTGGGCAGTGTGGGGCTGGGGGACTATAGGCTAGAGGCAGTGGAGGGGAGGTCACTGGAGACAATGAGGTCATGGACAGTATGGGAGATGGTGGCTTGATAGGCCATGGTGGAGTCGTGGTCAAAGAGGAGGTAGGATGTGGTTACGGAGGGTTGGCATTCGGCCTCTGCGATATAGACCCGTCCTCCAGATACCACCTCCCTGCCTTTGTCAGAGGGTTTAATGGTGAAATGGGGATTTGTGCAGAGAGGGTGGAGTGCTGCATGTTCAGAGGGGGAGAGGTTGGAGTGGGTGAGGTGGGTGGAGAAATTGAGGCGGTCGATGTCGCATTAGCAGTTAGCAATGAAGAGGTCCAGGGCGGGCAAGAGGCCAGCAGGGTTGTCCAAGAGGAGGAGGAATGTTGGAGGTGGAAGAAGGGGTCCCCGGAGGTTGGTTCAGGGTCTTTAACAAAGAAGGCATGGAGGTGGAGGTGGCGGAAGAGGAGTTCTATGTCGTAGTGGGCACAGAACTCGTTCAGGATGATCAGCCATGATCATATTAGATGACAAAGCAGGCCCACATGGCCAAATGGCCTACTCCTGCTATTTTCTACGTTTCTATGTAATTCCACAGCAAACAACTCACCTCCTCTCCACAAAGCCTGTCCACCATCTAAAAGGTGCAAGTCAGGAGTATGATGCAATACTCTTCACTTGCCTGGATGAATGCTGCTCCAACAACACTCAAGAAGTTCAACACCACTGACGAACCATGAGCCATTTCAGTCAGCATCCCATCCATACCCTTAACCATGCACTCCCTCCACAACCAACACACAGTGCCAACACTGCACCAAGTACAAGATGCAATGCAGCATCTCACCAAGCCTCTTTCAGCAGCACCTAACGAATCCTTCACCACCTCGAAGGATAAAGGCAGCAAGCATAGGGAACACCACTACCTGCAAGCTCACTTCCAAGTCATTGACTAACCTGACTTGGTCCTATTTGGTCACTTCTTCAGTGTCATTCCACCAAAAGCCTGAAACTCCGTTCCTAACAGCACGTGTGTACCGTTAAATGGATTGCCATGGTTCAAGAAGATGATTTCACCATCTAATTGAGGCCATTTAGGGACGAACGACAAAATCTTGCCAGTTGTGCTCACACGCCATGAAAGTATGATTTTTTTTAAGTTTTCCATGCCACTATTTTGTAAAACAATCGAGGATGGTGCTCCAGTCAAAGAATATTGCAAAAATAAACTGATCATCGTCTTATTGCCGTTTGTGGAAACTTGCTGGGCACTAAGTGTATGTTAAGTTTCCTACTTTACAGAAATGACTACACTTCAAAAATACTTAATTGCCTGTAAAATATTTTGAGATGTCCAGTGGTTAGGAAAGATAGTATATAAATGCAATTTTTTTTAAAAAAACACAGCAAATTTTCACTATGGAAATTCTTGTGGCTTACAAGTTAAGTCAGTCTCTCCTCTGCTTGCATTGCATATAATTTGTTTTAAAATTTAGACAAAAGGCAGGGAATGTTTGCAAGGTTGAAAAGAACAAGAAAAAACATGAGATAAAACAAGTACTGATAAGGTAGTATCAGAGATAGTAGGAACTGCAGATGCTGGAAAATCTGAGATAACAAGATGTAGAGCTGGATGAACACAGCAGGCCAAGCAGCATCATAGCCTTCCTGCTCCTATGATGCTGCTCGGCCTGCTGTGTTCATCCAGCTCTATACCTTGTTATCACTGATAAGGTAGTACCAGGCTCATTTGTTTGAGCTGGAGAGAGAAAGATATAAGATAATAAGGATTTTTACACTTTTGAAACATTGAAAAATTGAATTGTAGTGCGGGCTGCAAAGGATCACAAAGCTTCCAGGAGAAGGAGACAAGGTGTATTAGGTCCTGATGAGAGGTGGCATGGAATGTAGGTGGATAATTTATCAGATCCAGAAAACCAAGACAGTATAACCAGTGGTATAGAGTTGGATGGAATTGCAGTGGTAGAGTGTATTGGTTTGATCTGTCTTTAATACAGTCCTTAATTGATCAGTTTTTATGCATTAAGTTGCCACAAGAATGAGAACTTGGGAGTTCTGCAACACTGCTGTAAGGTTACTTTCTTAGCCTGTATTGTCTCCATCTTTGGTGCGCTGCATCTAGGTGCCTGCCTTACCTAAGTGCACAGAGTTCCAGCAAACTCTTATATTTATATTATATTGATCTCTGGAACACTACTTCCTAATGCAGATTATTCCATCTTCTGCAGATGTCACTGTTACATCATTTTATGTATCATCATGGCATTAACATATGCATTTTCATTATGCAAGATTATGAAAGCCCCTGCACACTGACCCCCAGGTTTCTCTCAACTTCAACTATTTCAACATTTTTTTAAACAGTTGACAATCTCATTTCATATTCACCCCACCTACACCACCTCAAAGTCCAAACATGAGGGACCAAGTCATTGTGGAACTTTCACAGCTTGTCCTAATCTTGTCCTCATTATTGCTGAATTAGGATGACAGTCATTAACAATTTCTGTATCATTAGTGCCAATCTGAGAGATAGGTAATCTAGTTCCATTATCATTTTCCCATGTTCAATGGCAGTTGGACACATTTGCCCTCATTGTTTCAAGTAGAATTGATGTTTTTCTGTTCATTCTGGATGATCCCATTAGATTTTGAACAAAGTGAGATGGTGGCTGTTCAGTATGACTGAGGATTTTATTTCTTAAAATAGATCCAAACCTTCCAATCTATTACAAATCTAATAAAGTCTTCACGTGATTCCTAGAATTTATCTTTTCTTCATCTTATGATCATTCTCAATTGCTCCAACTCTATCTTGGTCTTGTGTTATTTGGTCTGAGGATGTGATACAGTAATGAAATTTGAG
Organism: Rhincodon typus; assembly: GCF_021869965.1. Taxonomy (NCBI): domain Eukaryota; kingdom Metazoa; phylum Chordata; class Chondrichthyes; order Orectolobiformes; family Rhincodontidae; genus Rhincodon; species Rhincodon typus. The sequence goes on along the minus strand of NC_063338.1, from coordinate 56,711,389 downwards.
CCCATCAATAACTCCGCTGTTGAATATTCATTGCTCAAGGTTGTTGATCTATGGTTCAGTAAAGCTAATTCTTGTATATGTGTATGGAACGAGCTGCCAGAAGATGTGGTGGAGGCTGGTACAATATAACATTTAAAAGGCACCTGGATGGGTATATGAATAGGAATAGTTTAGAGGGTTATGGGCCAAATGCTGGCAAATGGGACTAGATTAATTTAGGATACCTGGTCAGCATGGGTGAGTTGAGCCAAAGGGTCTGTGCTATATATCCCTGTGCCTCTATGACTCTAAATGTATTAATTCCTACTTAAAAGAGGTTTTGCTTGGTTCTTTAAGGCATATAAGGCTGAAACTTAGGTCACTGTTGTGTTCCTTTTACAGAGGGATTCTTGCTAGAGGCCTAACAAGGTTTCTTGAGTATCTTACCAAACTTGCCTCATTAACTATCTTCATCATCTCTATGGCATCCTTCTCTCTGATTCTATCCCCATCTTACCATGGGCCATTCTGAAACAAAAAGTCGTTCAGGGAATATCTGCCACAAGACCAGTATCCGCATGCCCAACAACAAAAGTTTAGTAGCCTGTTGTGCACGCACACAAGCATTGTCAGTCCAGAGCTGCCCTTCATAGTTCCTGACAGTTACCTCATACACATCACACAGGGAGAAATTGATGCCTGCTTTGCAGCCAGGGATATGGAGGTCCTGCTGGATGGGGGTGATGCAGACATGACACGTTGTCTTCACCCACAACCAGCAATGGAGACCAAGCACCAGACCAGGTCAGCCAGTTCTGAGTTTGCCACCCAGGTTCTCACAGTCCAAGCCTTCTGGAGGAATGTTGAGTAATGTAGGAGGAAGGTCAATTACCTTTTCCATTCCACCAGTGTAAGTGTCACCATCGTCTCACCAATACATCACACTTCCTCCATCTTTGCTCCTGTAACCCATCTCCCAATAGGATTCATGCTGTCCCACTCTCACTATTGCCTGCAACCTCATCCCCACTCACTCTGACCCATCCCAATTGCAATGCCACTAACCCTGCATGCCCTCTGTGCAGCCTCCCTATTCATTCAGGGCACCTCTGCACCCGCACCAAAAGCAGTGCCACCTACTTTCACCATATGATGCAGGAACAAAAGTAGACCATTCAGGCCATCAAATTTGCTGTGTCATTCAATGAGATAATGGCTGACCTGATAATCCTCAACTCCACTTTCTTGTCCTTTTCCCCATAACTCTTGATTCCCACACTGATTAAAAATGTGTTGACCTCACCCCGACTATACTTAATTCCCCAGCCTTGACAGCCCTCTGCAGCGAAGAATTCCACAGATTCTCTTCTCTCTAAGAGAAGGCATCCTCATCTCTGTCTTAAATGTGAAAGCCCTTATTTTGAGATTATGCTCACTGGTCCTTGACTCTCCCACAAGGAAAAACAACCTATGCGCATCTACACTGTCAAGTCCCCTAAGAATGTTGTATGTTTCAATAAGTTTGCCTCTCATTGTTCTAAATTCCAATGAGTACAGGCCCAACCTAATCAACCTCCCCTGATTACACAGTCCCTTCATACCTGATATCAACCTACCAAACCTTCTCTGGACTGCCTTCAATGCCTGTATATTTTTCCTTAGAAAAGGAGACCAAATCTGATCACAGTATTCTGACTGTAGTCTGTTTATAAGTTAATATATATTGTCAACAATTGTGGCCCCAGCATTGATTCATGTAACTCCACTAGTTACAGATGATATCTCCTGTAACCAGGCTGTCTTTCTCATTTTTGGATGAAAACAGCCAACAATAGGGCACAAAGACTCAAAGCAGAAAAGGGGATGCTTGAAATTCTGTTTCTTATCTCAATGAAATCATTCTGACCCTGACTGTCCTATGTAGCTTACAGACCATGCCCAAGCCTCTGGAATGATATCAGAAGCTGCCCTTAACCTATTGTGCCAGAACGTCCTTGGCAAAAAGCAATCTCCCCTGACTTGAGTGAGAAGAACTGCTGACAACTGTAGTGATTATAATAAAATCAGTCAGGTGGACCCATAGAATATGAGTTCCCTGACTGGGGCTGTTAATCTGGTCCAATCAGGGTGCCCTGACTGACAGATGTAAACAGGGATGTCAAATATCCTGTTCACTCTGAGAGTTGGCTCTGAGGGAGTTGGATCATTGTCAAGGACTTTCCACATGTAAATATAAGGTGACTTGTTGATGGGATACCAGCATCTGTGGAGTTATTTCAACAACCATTACAAACTTCCTGGTTTTCTATTGATTTCAGCCATGACAAACTATCAGCTAAAACTGAAACTGCTGTGCCACTGTCTAACTTAAACCCTGTCTTGGAGCCTTTCACTTCCTGTGTGACTGTCTAGATTTTATGTTTACTTTCCTACACATCACAGTTGTTCCTACACTTGTTGCAGTTTTTCACATGCAAATTCTTGAATTTTTTGCATTCCAAGAATTTCTTCATTCTCTATAGTCTTCTTCTTGGGAGCATTTTGTGCTTGCACAGTAATGATGGGCCCTTAAATCTACAAAACAGTGTCCAATCTTATGACGTAGAAATACTCAGCTCCCACTGTTGGGCATTCATGGCATCTGTGGTATTGGTTTGGTGCACAACATGAACATCCCATATCAGCTGCTATACTGGCTTCCACTTTTTCCCCATTCTTGTGGGTTTGAGAGTTTAAAGCTGCCATGTTTTGGCCTACTCGATTCAGCTGAAGCCTTGGTATTTCTTCAGAAAATGTCCTACTCTGAGCTCTGACCTCAATGGGCATCACATACTGAATCATTTGTTCCAAAGTCAAATCTGCCTTTGACTGAAAATTCAAATAGCTTCTCACCTATAGAAGCTGGTGAAGGTTGCTAAACATTTCAATGGATTCCCTCATCTCTGGGACCTTTGATCAATCACATTTGCTCAATTATAAGGTTTCAATTCGGACTGAAGTATGCACTGAATGCCTTAAAAACAGACTTTGAATCTACAGTGGTCTCTTCCACCCCTATCTCATAAGGATGTTGTCAGCGATAGTTCTGGCTGTATATGGAAACATTCTAACCTGGTGTTTCCCCATCCTGGCATACAAACTTGATGTTGTTCAATATTGTTAGAACTGCTCCTTCCACAGTTCACACGTAAATCTCTCTAAGGGCCTTCTGCATTTTCGAACCTTAGTTGATCAATTCTTATGGCTGCCATGAGGTATAGGGCTCAGGATTCATAAAGGCACTGCTGAGAGACTGCTTTCTTAGAGTACTATCTGCATTCTTGGTGTACTCTCTAGATCTCTGTCTCATGTCACACACACATATACATTCTCATTATCCTACCAGCAGCAGAGCCACGAAAACACATCAAGCTCCCTATGCCCTTGCTCATTGAATCAAGGAGCTAGGGAATAGTGCCAGTTGACCTCAGCAAGGAGAAAGGTGATGCACGAGTTAAATGTGATGCAGAATTGGATATCGGATGGGGTTTGGGAGGTCAATTTAGAAGTTAATGGAAAACATAAAATAAAATCCTGCAGATGCTGGCCATCAGGAACAGAAGCAGTCCTTAAATATTTCCAACATATGCTGTTTTTTTCCTCTTTTATCTTATTGGAAATGTTGGGGTTGAAGTTGACAAATAATTAGATGAGTTTTGACAGCATTGAGGGTGACATACAGCTGGGGGGTAGTAATCGGTAGTGGGAATTATCAGTCTTGGTGACAAATTGAATAGACTTGAAGCTCAGCTCAGAATCAAGTGGGGCACCACATTTTTACACAGCTCAAGCCAGCTTGAGTAGGACCATGATTTGGTCGTGAAGGTAAACTGAAAGGTACAAAAATGTTAATGGAGGAAAATGTGTGACAACAATTCCAACTGCAAGGGTATACATATGAAAAGCATAGAGAGGAAACCAAAGTAGTTGAGAGGAGAATAAAGACAAGAAAAGAGACAACTCTTTATTTTTGTTTAGTAGCAACACCACAGGAGATGAACTTGTATATTTTTAATTCACAGGAATGTATAACATCAGATGCTTTACATAAAATCTGGAGGATATTTTTACCATCTGATTTTTTTTATTTCAAGCTTTGAATATCAAAGTGACATTACTGCCACCTAGGGGAAAATAGTATTATTTTTCACTTCAGAAGTTATACTGGAAAAAGAAACAAATAAATGTTGCATTGTACAAAGCCCTCGATCTCTCTCGGAATGAAACACCGAGGTTTTGTTTGAATCATGGTGGGAAGCTGATGGGAATGACCACCAGACTAATGCAGGATTGGGATTTCAAGGCTCAACCTATGTTAACTGTCAAGCATCCCACTTAAATGCCACAGTCTGCTTCTGGTTGGAAATGGCTGCTGAGTGTCAGCAAAGGCCAAAAATTGGGTATCCCAAAAGCCAGAAAGAGTCTGCCAGCAGAAAGATAAATCATGGGAAGGCAGGGGTGTCTGCTTCAGGTATGGTCTGGGTGAGAATGACAGGAATAGCAGATTTCCCTGTGAAATCTTTCAATACCTGGAACAGGACTGCTATTTTTCCCAGACACTGTGAGGACACTCTTTAGAAACTTACCTTAGTGGGCCTGGCTGCTTTCCTGATACATGGTGGGCAGCTCAGGAACGGGTTAAAATGGCATTAGCATTCCTGCACATAATGGGATCCTCTCCTTTATTTATAAATGTGTTTTCAATCAGATCTCAGCAGGAGCTTATTGACAAGAATAGACTGGGTAATGGGACCATTCCATTTTTACTGCTCCCACACTCCTCTCCTGTCAATAGGGGAATTGAATTTCTCCCTTAATTCTACCAGAGAATTGATGAGGGCAGAGCGGTGCATGTGCTCTATATAGACTTCAGTAAGGTATTCAACAAGATTCCTCATGGTAGACTGGTCAGTAAGGTTAGATCACATTGAATACAGGAAGAACTAGCTATTTGGATACAAAACAGTCTCAAAGGTAGAAGGCAGAGGCTGGTGGTGGAGGGTTGCTTTTCAGACTGGAGGCCTGCGACCAGCAGTATGCCACAAGGATCGATGCTGGGTCCACTGCTTTTCATCATTTGTATAAATGATTTGGATGTGAACATAAGAGGTATGGTTAGTAAATTTGCAGATGACACCATAATTGGAAGTGTAGTGGTCAATGAAGAAGTTCACTTCAGAGTACAACAGGATCTTGATCAGTTGGGCCAGGGGCGAGGAGTGGCAAGGGGCGTTTAATTTAGATGAATGTGAGGTGCTGCATTTTGGAAAGGCAAATCAGGTCAGGACTTATGCACTTAATGTTAAGGTCCTGGAGAGTGTTGCTGAACAAAGAGACCTTGAGGTGCAGGTTCCTTGAAACTGGAGTCGCAGGTAGACAGGAAAGTGAAAAAGGCATTTGTTATGCTTGCCTTTATTGGTCTGTGCATTGAGTTTAGGAGTTGGGAGATCATATTGCAGCTGCACAGGACATTTATTGGGCCACTTTTGGAATACTGCATGCATTTCTGGTGTCCCTGCTATCGGATGAATGTTGTGAAACTTGAAAGGATTCAGGTAAAGATTTACAAGGATGTTGCCAGGGTGAGAGGATTTGAGCTACAGGGAGAGGCTGAATAGACTGGGGCTATTTTCCCTTGAGCATCGGAGATAAGGGGTGACCTGAAGGAGGTTTATAAAATCATGAGGGGCTTGGATAGGCTGAATAGATAAGTTATTTTCCCCAGGGTTTGGGAGTCCAAAAATAGAGGACATAAGTTTAAGATGAAAGGGGAAAGATTTAAAGGGACCTAAGGGGCAATTTTTTCATGCAGAGGGTGGTGCATGTATGAAATGAGCTGCCAGAGGAAGTGGTGGAGGCTGATACTATTACAACATTTAAAAAGCATCTGGATGGGTATATGAATATGAAGGGTATAGAGGGATATGGGCAAAATGATGGCAAATGGGACTAGATTACTTTAAGTTATCTGGTCAGCATGGATGTGTTGGACCGAAGGGTCTGTTTCCATGCCGTACAGTTCTATGACTTTAACTCTTTACACCTTCTCTCCCTGTTTTCCAATCAAATAACTTCTGGGTCAATTGAACTTTTCAAGACAGTAAGTTTTCAAGGAATTTGGATCAAATGCAAGTAAATGGATTTGAATGGACATAGAGAATGGCAAAGAAAGACTCAAAGGCCTGAATGGTCTTTTCATATCCTGTGTTCCCGAGAAAAAAGATAAAAGGAATCTTGAATTGTAAATAATTTGCAATCATACATTTTCTGATTGAATTATAATTATTTTTCAGTACTTGACCACTTTACAATAGAAATCTTTATCAATAATATACATAACTTGGGTTAAAGCCAAAAAAAATTGACCGTTCTGACACTATTGCTTTTCTTCATCCTACAGGTTCTATCCTTGGGAGCTGATGTTTTACCTGAGTACAAGCTTCAGACTCCTCGCATCCACAAGCTCACCATCCTACACTATAGTCCTTTCAAGGCTGTGTGGGACTGGCTAATTCTTCTACTAGTAATTTATACAGCAATCTTCACTCCCTATTCTGCAGCCTTTTTACTTAATGACATGGAGGAACAAAAGAGAAGAGAGTGTGGATACTCCTGCAGCCCATTGAATGTTGTAGATTTAATAGTGGATATTATGTTCATTATTGATATTCTAATAAACTTCAGAACAACATATGTAAATCAAAATGAAGAAGTGGTTAGTCATCCAGCAAAAATTGCAATTCACTACTTCAAAGGCTGGTTCCTCATTGACATGGTTGCTGCTATACCTTTTGACCTGCTGATTTTTGGATCTGGGTCGGATGAAGTAAGTGTTAACAATAATTAGCTTCATATTTATGGAAAATAAAATTCTAAAAGCATCAAAATGTTTATAATTTCAGGGTGAAGAGTAAGAAATGTCTGAGACTGACTTAAGTTTTCCACTCTGTAAAATGTCTAAATTTACTACTCACTGTGAACAGAAGGAAATGTGTGATTTTGCTTGCTAGCGTTATAAGCAAAATTTGTGAAATCAGAAACCTGGTTATATTATATTTTACATTCTAATAGATGGGTCGATATGCATTATTCAAACTAACTTTTAACTTAATCAGGTAGACTCACTTCATATAGCTATATGTTCAATTAAAATTGATTTTTTTTCTAGACTGGCATATAGAAGTAACAAATTTACCACTTGGCATTTAATTCAAAAGCAAAATGGTGCTAGCTGTGGATGATTTATATAAAGAATTTAGATGTAAATGGGATTAAATCTGTTGTTAAATGTCTGAAATCATATGACCCCTGCAGCTTGGTTTAATGTGTAAGCAACTACAATCCTAAGGATGGAGCAGTAAACAGCACTAGAGTTTCTGAGGGCAGGTCTCCAGAATTAACTTTAACAAGCTAAAAAAAAGCCTTAAAGTCAAAGTTACAGTCCAACATAAAATTCAAGGGAAACTGAAATTCCTCTTTATCTCCACAAACATGGAGAAATTTCCCAAATACAAATAACACCCAAACTAGTTGGAACATTGGGCACTTTCCCAGCATTAGATATGTGGTCAGCATTAGACTGCAGTAAATGAATAAGTGCTCTCTCCACCAATCTATTAATGTTTACTACTATCATCTAGTTGATGGTAGGATAGTCTAGGAATCCGGGTTAAGAAACTGAATGCCCTATTTCTGTTCCAATGGTCCTGGATGCTTTGGAATTTTCCAACTGTGGTTATAGCTACATTCATGCAGGTGAACAATGACTATTTCACCATCCTGTTGAACCGAGTCACTCATTGGAATCTTTGTCCTTCTCTTATTGCCATTATATTGATATGGCTCATCTAGTCAACTTCGGTAAATGGTGATCCCAACAGATTGATGTGAGGAACTTCATTATGGCAGTGACTGTGAAAGTTACCTGCCACTTGTCAGCCCAAATATCATTATTAACCTGCTGTAGGCTGCCGTGGGATGCTCCCTTGAATGTGTAATAATATGTACTAAAATTATGAGGAATTATCATTGGTGAAATAGCTGAACGTTGTTGGACTAAGTATCTTTCACCTAAAAACTCCTGATCCAATGTCCTAAGTGATGATTTGTCTTCAACATGCATAATCAATTTTCTTTGTATCAAGTATGATTTCAACCACTTAAGGTATTTCCTTTTGATGCACATAGATTTCAATTTTGGTACAGTTTCTTGCTGTCATACAAGTTAAATGCTGCCTTGATATCAAGACAAGTCACTGTCATTGCTCCTCTGGCATTCATCTATTCTTCCATTCCCTGTATAAAGGCTGTAATAAATTGTTCTGCCAGCTTCAATGTTTCAGTTGAGCAGATTTTTGTTGAGTAAATATTGATTGATGGCAGTATTGATGTTTGCTTCTACTGTATTGTTGATAAATGCAAGAAGGCTAATAGGTCAATAATTGGTAGATTGATGGAGTTACGTTGATCTTGCATTTTGGATTGGACATCTTCTGTTATTATAGTTGTATTGGAGCAAATTGGCTCTGATAAGGGGTTTAGAGGTTATGGCAGTTAATGTCTAGTTTTGTTGCTTCGTAGTCCCATTGCCTTTGTTGTCTACCGTTTACTCAACCAGTTTTAATGTCATTGGGAATGGACAAAATTAGCCCAATTAAAATTAGATTTTATTGTCATGTCTATTCAAGTATAGGAATACAAGAGTACAGTGAAAAGTGGACAAAGTTACCATTCTCTAGCACCATCTTGGTTACAACACCAGAATTTAAAAAAAAAACAGAAGAAATAAAAGAAACAGAGACAAAAGAAGATTTAAAAAATCCAGATCTTAAAGAAAGAAAAACATCCAGCTCTTCTTAAAGTGCCATCTCAATCCCCAAGTGATTGCTTGTTGACAGAAACTTTTCCATCAAGATCTATCCAGCAATGCTTTTTCTCCCGATACAGTGGGAACAAATTTCAGTCTCAGTAATGGGCTTTCAGCATATCTTCGTATTTCAGTTTGGGACATCCTATGGTGCAGGGATATAGAATATCACTTTACAGGATTCCTCCATGCTAATCATATTTCTGACTGAGGAATGCTGATGTGCCTCATCAGCTATCTTCCCTGTTACCAATGCAACTAACAAAGGCTACATAATGCTTCACTTTCAATTGCCATCTACGTTTTTAGCCATGCATTCGTTTAAAACAAGAAATCGTTGAACAGTACAGCACAGGAACAGGCCCTTCAGCCCACCATGTCTGCTCAGACTATTAAACTAATCCCATCTGTTGCACATGGTCCATGTCTCTCTGTTGTCTGCCTATTCATATGTCTGTCTAAATGCCTCTTAAATGTTGCTATTGTATCTGCTTGTGCCACCTCCACTGGCAGTGTGTTCCAGGCACCTACTGCCCTCTGTGTAAAAAACTTGTGATACACATCTTTTTACCTTAAACTTGTGCCACGTAGTAAATGACATTTCCACCTTGGAAAAAGAACTCCAGATATCCACTCTACCCATGACTCTCATACTTAATATACTTCGTTCAGGTCACCTCTCAGCCTCTGATGGTCCAGCGAAAATAATTCAAGTTTGTCCAACCTCTCCTTATAATTAATACACTCCAATTCAGGCAACATCCTGGTAAACTTCTTCTGTAATCTCTCCAAAGCCTCCACATTCTTCCTATAGTGTACCAACCAGAATGTACACAATACTCCAAATGTGGCTTAATTAAAATTTTATACAGCTGCAACATGACTTGTGGACTTTTATACTCAAGGTCCTGACTGATGAAGGTAAGCATGCCATACACTGCCTTTAGCCCTTTATCCACTTGTTTTGCCACTTTCAGGGAGTTACGGAGTCGCATCTGTGATCTCTCTTTATATCAATGCTCCTAACAATCCTGCTATTTACTGTATACTATCCTCTTGCACTTAATCTCCCAAAATGTATCATCTCACACTTGTCCGGATTAAATGCCATTTCTCCACCCATCTTTCCAACTGATCTATATCCCGCTCCATCCTTTGACAACCTTCCTCACTGTCCACAATTCCACCTTGTTGTCTTGCAAACTTAGTAATCTGACCACCTCCATTTTCATCAAAATCATTAAACATATTACAAACAACAGAAGTCCTAGCACTGATCCTTATGGAATATCACTAATCACAGACCTCCAGTCAGAAAAACACCCCTCCACAACTAGCCTCTGTCTTCTTTGACCCAAGCCAATTTTATATGCCTATGACTTAGACTCATAGAGTAATAGTCATACAGCATGGAAACAGACCCCTCAGTCCAACTCGTCCATGCTGACCAGATATCCCAAATTTAACCAGTCCCATTTGCCTGCATTTGGTCCATAATCCTCTGAACATTTCCTATTCATGTACCTGTCCAAATGTCTTTTAAATGTTGTATTTGTACCTGACGGTACCACTTCCTCTGGCAGTTCATTCCATTCATACACCACTCTCTGTGTGAAAAAGTTTCCCCTCAGATACCCTCGCAAATGCAAGATACCCAGCTCTCTCCCATCACTAAACCATTTTACGGTTCTCCAGTTGTAACTGTCATTGTTGTTTCCTTGAAAAATAACATTCATTGCATTCATGTTGAACTGCTGTAATATTGCTGCGATAGATATAAGCAGTTGAAGAGATATGCAGATTGCAAATTTTACAACAATTATGACATAAATGAGAACAAGCTGGTGTTTAGACAATTGGAATGCACTTTGCAATATGCACTAAAGATCCTTCAAACTCAAAAAACCCTGAGTCTTTGTTTTTCCCATTTCCCCAAATTTTCAGTGTTTTACTTAAAAATACAATTGATTGCACAGAAGTTCTTCATTTGTCTTCCAAAGATATTCGGTACCAACAGTCTTTATGTTCATCCCTAATGCTGCTCTTCTACTAATTGGGAGAAGTGACTGAATGCACCATTCAACTAAGCTGTGAAAGTCTCTAGAAAAGGCCAGATAAGGAATGTTCTTTTATGGTGATCAGTACCAGGGAAAACTGGTTGGAAGTGTTTACAAGTATAAATGTGGGCTCATCCGTATGCTGAACCTGTGAGCAAATGAGGAACAATATCCAGTATCAGGAAGCATTTAGCTTCAATACATTAATCTTCTGTACCAGCCTACCATGAGGTACTTTGTCAAATGCTTTAGGGACGTCCAGACAAACAACATTCTCTGCCCTATCCTCATCAACCATCTTTGTCACTTCCTCAAAAACTCAATCAAATTTGTGAGACAAGACCTCCCTCGCACAAAGCCATTCTGACTTTGTATTAAGTCCATTCTTTTCTAAATATGAGGAAATCCTGTCCCTAAAATTCTACACCCATAATTTCCCTTCCACTGATGCACATTCAAAGATCTTCAAATAGAACTGCATCTTCAGTTCGGGATGGACAGCATCGTCTTCAATCTGCAATGTTTGTAAATGCTAAAAATAGAAAGAGTCTTAAAATAGACTTTTTGAATAGAGTTTTCCACGTGATGGTGGAATTACGCACCTATCTTCCAATATTCTAGTTCATGTCACAGGAGATTACTCCTGTACTGTACCATAAAGTGAGGCCTTGTGGTGCAGTGGTGCTGACTCTGAACTAGAAGCTCCATGTACAAGTCCAATTTTATGACTTGTTGACCAAGGAAAATGCATTCATAACTTAGCCAGACAAGTTAATGACCATCTTGTATATCCTTCCAAAATATACCAATGGGAGGTGCAAGAGCAGGAAAGAGTAACATGTAACATTGCATATTGCCTTGGCAACTCAGACTCTTGGGGGGTGCTAGTTAAATCATTTGATTGGATAGCTAATGTAGATCAGATTGCTGCCAACAATATAGGGTTCAATCCCCATTCTGCCTGAGGTGGGACAAGGAGGCAGATCCTGAACCTTTCTGTGGTGGAGTTCATGGAGCTGCAGATCAGAAAGCACAAAATGAAAATGACATATTTAAACCAACTCCTCACTAGAACTGTATCAGAGATAGTAGGAACTGCAGATGCTGGAAAATCTGAGATAACAAGGTGTAGAGCTGGATGAACACAGCAGGCCAAGCAGCATCATAGGAGCAGGACTGCATCTCACCCGTATGGCAGAAAAATATGAGGTGGAAGGGTTCAGTGAAAGACACTTTCTATTGTTTATCTTTCATCTGCTCAGGGAAAGTTTGCACTCAATCTTTGGTGTGCTAATCTGACATATCTGAACTAAATTGTGTTGAAGTCACACGCCTTGTAGAAGTCACAACTGTATTGAACTATGAAGCCTTAACATGAAACCTTTTCTTAATGGCTTTGGAATTTCTTTTCAAAAGTTGATCAGACTCTTCATGTGTCATCACCACAATTTTTAGAGCATCTTTGTGAAGTTCTTAAAGTGCCATGGAGTTTTTTTTTTGGTCTGCTGTGAAAGAGACTGTCTATAAAAAGCTGACTGTGTCAGCTCAACTGCAGATTGTTCATGTGACTTAAATCTTTTCATTCCCAAACTCACAAGAGAATATGACTGCAGGCCACAATAGTTTGTGTCAGCATTCAATGCTTTGACAGTCTTATTTGCCAGCTGTGTTTAGAAAGGGCAGTAATATAAAATTAATACCACTTACTGTGAAGAACAAATGGATATTTATTTTGGTCAATATAAGTCTAAACCTCCAGCAGATATCATTTTGACAGCAATAAACTGTTGTTAACTCACCAACGAATTTGACATTTTAGTTACAATTCAAGTGAAAAATATTGACTTTCTATAAACAGAATGTTCTTTTTGTGAATATTAGAGGTCAGCACTTTAAACGGTACCACAAATAGAATTAATGTATAACTTGAGATATACTCATAGATCAAACATATTTTCCACATGAATACCCAGGACTTTGTCATTGCAGTGAGTGAGATATCTTTCAAAACTGGCCAGAGAGCAGAAATTTTAATTTATAGCTCTCCAGAGTGATTGTCAATCATAATGTGGGGCCATTTTAAGAAAGCACAGAAGTGGGAAAAAGTTTATCCATTGCATGGGAAGGAAAATCAAAGGCTGCAATTTTCCATGTGCACCCAACTGACATGTTAACTGGGATCTGAACGATGGATATATTTTTGCCATCTTAAACTGAAAAAGAAGAACTAAGACCAAGTAAAAATTCAGCATATCATGCAATATTACGTAAAAGATTTAAAGATAGAGAACTGCATTCTCCAACTACTTTGTTAGCTACTGTTACACATTTGAACTGTAACTATCAGTGGATTCTACCCAGCCTATTAGATGATGACAATTCCCAACATCAAACTCAGAGCAATTACATGATGACTCCAGATCACCCATTGCTCCTTGAGATCACCATCTTGGGCACCAGTCACCAACATCTCAGAGCACGCTCAGTGGGCAAAAGCCATATGCAGATAATCAATTGATGCTGGCATCAGACACATACGAGCCTCGTTGCTTCATGTGACCCACTTACAATACAGCTCTGTACTTCCACGCTGCATTTTAGAACACACCAGCAACTCTCATTGCCAGGGCACTCTGCATATAGGGTCAGATTCCCATATCATGGCACGTCAGGGTGGCAGGGTGGCAAGGTGGCTCAGTGGTTAGCACTGCTGCCTCACAGCGCCAGGGAGCCAGTTTAATTTGCACATTCTCCTCGTGTCTGCCTGGATTTCCTCCGAGTTCTCTGGTTTCCTACCACAGTCCAAAGATGTGCAGGTAAGATGGATTGGTCATGCTAAATTGCCCATAGTATCCAGGGATGTGTAGGCTAGGTAGATTAGCCATGGGAAATGCAGGGTTACAAGGATAGGATGAGGGGTGGGTCTGGGTGGGATGCTCTTTGGAGAGTCAGTGTGGACTTGTTGGGCTGAATGGCCTGTTTCCCCACTGTAGGGATTCTGTGATCTCGGAGCTCTTCATTGGTCTTTTAGTACATGCTCACTTTGAGCCTGCTTGGATGCTCACAACATCTCTGCAATGCCATGTCATGCCTTGCTTTGCCACATCTTGTCTCTTTGTGTTTCACCCCCTCAACCAGAGCTTAAAGGCACAGTCTTTCTGTGTTAGTGTGCTGTTCAGCGCTGACACAAAGCCGTGCTGCTTCTCACAGTTGTCAGTAGTGATCAGTCAAGAATGCGAAGATGTTTCTGTATGTCACCATATTATGCCAATCTCACTCTTCCACTGTGTACCTGCAGCATGTGCTTCAACCAGATCATAGCTCAAAGTCTTACAGGAGTAGTCCTCAGTAAAATCAAGGGTGATACCCTTCAGTCAGGGGTTTTGGTACAGTAAGTCAAGAGCAGCTTCTGATATCAGTCTAGGTGTTTGGGTACAGTCAGTTGATTGCTTGGGACATCCAGGGTCAGAAATCCTCTGTAGTATGGGGAGTGGATCACAATCAATCCTGAAGGTCCAATGGAACCTGTCCAGTGAGTCATCATTCGGGGAGCTGTGCAAAGATCAGTCAGGAGTCTGAATAGTCATCAGTCACAGCTATGGCCAAGGGGGTAGGCCATAGTTAGTACTGGGAGACCATCCACTAAACCTCAAGAGTGGATTAGAAGAAAACTCAGCTGTGGAGTTTGGAAACAGCATGGTGGGATGCAGAGGGAATAATGATTGTTAAGAGAAGCAACGTAATATATAAGGGGCTACAAGAAGATGATAGAGCATGGAAGGGAAAGGGGTAAGGCAAGAAGCAGGGTCACTGAGAGTCTGGCTTTGATGGCTACATCTTGAATCAATGTGCCTAGGGCTCAGAGGATAAAGTTTGGAGATAAATGCTGAAATAAATTTGTTGGATGTGAACATCAAAGCTAATGAGGATGATGGGGAAGGCTGGATAGAATCTGAATATTTTGGTGGGAGTCGACCCAGAGTGAGGTGTTGATAATGGATTCACTGTGTGAAGCGCGACCGCTGTTTTCTTCATGAAAATATCAATTGCTCAAAATGGATGAAAATGGCTGCCACCACAGCTGGAGTAGGAGGGATAAGTGTTTCTTTCTGAGAGGGGGGGGATTCACTTTTGTGCAATATGAAGTTTCTTCAAAGGACTTTAACAGTAAACAGAGTGCAGACGAAACGCTTGTGCAAGCACTAAATGCTACATGTGAACCTTAGGCATTGACCTAAGTGTGGAGCCCAGATATTGGTCCTAAACACTCTTGACCACATCGTGCAGCATCAGGAATCAATCCCACTAAAATCTGTGACACACAAGTAATGTATTGCACTCTGGAAGGATTGGCCCTGATTGCCAAAGTAGCAAGTATCGTTCAAGGTCCCATGGCCTGCACACCTAGAACCACATTGCGTTGTGCTAAGGATGGCCAGGCTCTGCACAGTCAATCTTGTAATTGCAGCTATAAATGCATGTGCTCACACAGCTGATAAACAGTGAACATATGAATGTGGAAACATATTTACAATGGAATTATTACCCGTACCACCTACATGCCCTTAGAAGCTCTTCTTCCTTTCCCTACCATTTTTTCTCCGTGCAGTCCGAGAATGCACAGCTGGGATAGAGGGCGTCCGCCCTACTGTGGAGCCTGTTGGCCTTAAAGTGTTCATCTGATGACCATAAGGCTTTTACGTCTTGAGGGCCCAGACATGCTGAGTGCGTCTAGGCCAATGGCAGATGCAGAGTCCTCAGTTTGAACTCCCACCAGGCAGACAGCAGCAGGCAGAGTGAAGATGAAAGGCCAGCAATCTCTGGATTGTGCTGTCAGGAGACTTCTAAGGGGCCTGTATGTGTTTCCTCCTCTGTCTGAGTCCCTCTTCTTCCTATGACCTTGCTGTTGGAATGGCTAAAGTGATGGAGTGCTACTCCATGTCCATATCCAGCAAACATTGAATGTGTTGGACCTGGGTCTCCATGGCAGCTGCAAACCTGTCCATGAAGGCAGCCAGATGCTCATATGCCACAGACAGCATGGTACAAACGGTGTTCATAGAGTCCCTTAACATCTTGAGTCAATTTTCCCAGTCCCTGTGACAAAGCTGCCTGCTTCTCGTCTGTCAGCTTGTAATTCCAATTACATTCACAATTGTTGACACCAGGACATCCTCACCTGCCTGGAGATGTGCAGGTTGTTTTGCCTTTACTGCCCTCTGAGTGCCAATGACCTAGAGTATTTTTTACCTTCACCAGCTGCAGAGAGGGAACAGAAATGTGCCCACCAGCATGTGCTCCTGATTCTAATCTAGCTAACATAGTCAACGAGGTGTCAGTATCTGAGGGTGCAGGAAGTAGTAATGGGTGATGCTTCTTTCTTGGTTGCTGGAACATGGAGATTTCAGCATTACCACATGGACAATCATAGTTCTCATTGGCCAAGTCCAGGATCCTTTCCTTGAAGGGGGGAAAGATCTGAATGTTGGGCACCCTACCATCTGTCTTGGCTTTCCGTACCCTATTTTGGGCTGATTTCTCCTGAAGTGAAACAAGGGAAGGATTGAGTGAGATGAAGGTGGCTGGATCAGCTATTAGTGCTAGTGCAGGTGGGGGAACAGTGGTAAGGTGTCCTGGGTAAGTCAGTAGAAAGTGCAGACGCTATAGGTTTAGTAAGGTGGGATGTTTGAGTGCATGAGGGAAAAAGATAGACAATGTTGCATGTGATAGTGAGAGTGGTAAACCATGAACCTTGGTGAGAGGTAGGTGCCACAGCAGAGATAGAGTGAATGTGAGGTAATAGAAAGAATATGCCAGAACTTATTCTCACAGAGCAGAAACATCATTGACCTTCTTACAATATTGCTGAGAATTCCTCAGGGCCATGAATATGAAACTGACTCAGGTAGCAACCTCAGACCAGGCTGGAACTGTCTGGTGTCGTGGCCTCCTCTGCCAGTTGGGTATAAAAGACTGTCCTGTTCTGCACCACCCCATCCAGCAGAGCCTCCAGATTCCTATAGGCAATTTCCCTGCGTCTGTATCAATGATGAACCATGCAGGGTATCTCAAACTTCCTGCACTTGACTGGGTGGGCAACTGTATTTTGAAGTACTGCAAATATTTCTGCTTGCAGTAAGTAGAATGATATGATGAGTGAAGTCCTATAGGGGTGTGGTGAATAGGTAATAAGGTGAATGTGGGAAGATGACATGAGATATCTTGTTAGGTCTCAAGGAGTGAAACCCTTCATGTTACTTGCCAAAGTTGGTGCTTGGAATTCTGGTAACATTCAGCCTGTAGTAACTGAAAAAGTAAACCGTAAATCTTTATATTTATAGTGAAAAAGAGATTATTTTATGTCAATGTACTATTGTAACTCACAATATAGTATTATAGGTTTCTAAATGTTGTCTGTAGATCCCCAGTATCACCAAGATGAGTGCACGTCATTTAGAGTGCCTTCAATGAAATTGAATTGATTAGTTACATTGAACAATCAGAGGCACCATGTTTTTGGATGGCAACTCACCATCAAAGACATTGGCAGGGAATGTCATGCAAACAATATTGGCATTGAACCCTCCACAGAGCATTGAATGGCTAGAGGCAGGGTTCGACTTTTCATTTATCAGTCCCTCTTGAATGCTTTATCAAGTTGATTATGCAACACTTACTGAAAGGATTTATCTCATGAATGAATTGTGTACTTTAAAGATTCAGAGATTCAGCTGTGATATGTATAATATTGTACTTCAATAAATGTGGATGAATTGAACGTAATTGTTTTTGCCAAGAAAAATGACATTTTGGAAGAAATTGTGAAAATGTTTTCATACACACATAACTTTATTTTTATACTTTGATGAAATGTTAGCTTCATTGGCAAGGCCAGTATTTGTTGCCCATCCCTATTTGCACTTGAGAAGGTGCTAGTGATGCAGCATCTTGAACCACTGTGGTCTGTGTCACATATGGTCATGAACAACACTATTAGGGAGGGAGTCTTGCAAAGTTGCGGAGAGTACTTGTGGATTGGGAGGCAGGAAGTCAGACTTTGATATTTGTAAAGTGCTAGGGGTGAAAGCATTACGTGGACCTTTAAAAGATGATGTGCTTTTTCTATGTTTAGAGATTTAAAAACGATGTCCGTGAGCTTAAAAGTTTGCAAGTACACAGAAAGCACCCAAGTTGAAACATTTGTATCAAAAGGCCACATAGTTAGCAGGCCATGCAGCAGTTTTTACCCAGACAGCAGAGTTTCGAATTTAGCTAATCAATTTGAACCAGGCACTTAGTTACCAAAAACCCATTAAATTTAAATCTGATGATGTTGACAACATAGGACCAAAGTTATTGTAAGAAATTGATATGTCATCAAGGGTATAAAAGAAAGGGGCAGTTGGACAAGGACAGCAGAGATAACTGCCATCCACCAGAGCTAGCAGCCCTCAGCTCTCAACAGAGAATCTCTGGCTCTCACAGTCTCCTCTAAATGTTAGAGAAAGCACCACCTAAAGAACAAAGGTACCCATAGCTCAACTGGTGAATATTCCTGACGGAGGAATTAACAGAGAAGGCACAGAACATTCCAGAAGACACATAATCTGGCTGTAATTTCAAGAGACTAATTCTATTTTATTTTATATAAGTGGGAGTTTTATTTATGGGAACATCATACCATTATAATGTTGTGTTATTCCGGAATAGTTAGTAGTTAGAAGGAATTTATTCAGGTTGTTAATAGTTTAGTTAATTTGTTCACTGTTAGAGTTAAATAAATAAATTGTTACTTGTTGATTTTAAAGTCAGTGTCAGGGATTTATTTCATTTGACCACTAGAAGTTGCTGAAATGCAGGTTACACCACTTTTCACACTCCTTTTACAGATTATAGGGTGAGGTGCTCCTCTATAGGGGTTTCGGTTTTAGTTCTCGGGGGGGTGGGGTCAACCTTCGCTTAAAACACGAAGTTCCAGGATGTTAACCACGTGACAGTGGAGGAATCCCACTCAGGATAATGTACTTCTTGTAAGGGAACTTATCCTGCTGGTATTTTCATGCCTTTGTCCTTCTAGGTGGTAGGTGTCATTGACTTGGATGATTCAGTCGAAGAAACGTGTGGGAATTATAGCAGTGTGACTGGCAGATACTGCGTGCTACTGCCACTGTGTATCAGTGGTTGGAGGAGTGGCTGATTAAGATGGTGGATAGGATGCCAAACAACCAGGCTGCACTCTCCTGGTTTCTGTTGAGCTTCTTGAGCATTCCATTATAATCCTTACTTGTGCCTTGAAGATGCACTCTTGTAGCCACAGTATTTATGAGGCTGAACCAGTCATATTTCTAATTAATAGTAAGCTAGTTGATCTCCAAAAGCTGTAGCTATAATTCCGCAGTTGTTTGATGTTGTCTACGGTTGTTTTCAGTTGCAAAAGTCAACAGTGTGTGATGTGGCATTATATTGTCCTCTCTTGATGCAAAGAGCCAATGAATTACCACTGCCCAGATGCAGAATCATTGAAATGATCAGGATGCATGTATAGCAGTCAATTGATAGAAATGAGTCCCTGCAACCCCTCTGCATGGTTCTGTAGATTTTCTGAAGACAAAGAGGTATGAAAGCAATTAATTAGATGCATGAAAGTAAATGCAAACCGAGAAGGATGGAGAAATTTAAGAAATGGAAAAATTAAGCTGTCCAGAATAACTTCTCGGGTGCTTTTAAAGGCAAAGAAGTTACCAAGATGAATCAGTTTGAGAAAGAGCCCGATTGACAGAGACTTACTGATTGATAATGAGCCTCCAAAGGAGCAGCAAGGAACCATAATCAAATGAGTGGAAGGTACAGGCAAAGAAATGCAGATTATTGCTCAGGTAGCATTCAGTGAGGCCTGGAGATCAGTACACACTCTTAAAATCAGAGCACATTTGCAAGTTCATTAACTGAGATAGGGACCCAATGGAATTCAGCAAGAATGTTGGTGGTGGAAGAAAACACTTACTTCTCTAGTTTGTCTGAAGTTTGTATCGGATGGAGGTACTGAAACAGTAAAGAGGACATTTAAAATCCTTCTTTCCAGTGAAGAAAGTTCATAGATGCTTCCACAGCATTTGGGAGAGAACAACTTGTGCAAGCAATAGTCTAAAAATAGAAAATGTAATCTGGATTATAGAGCAAATGTGAAGAAAAACCTCAACACAAAAGTTTCAAATGTGGACCCCATGTTTCCCATCAAATTTAATCCAAAAAATACATTTGTACAGGTACATGTCTTAGGAAAGGTTTAGAGGGATATGGGCTATATGCAGGCAAATGGGACTAGTCCAGTTTAGGGAGCCTGGTCTGCTCTGACTAGGTGGGCTGAAGGGTCTGTTTCCATGCAATATGATTCTATACCTCTATAAGATTTGGAAAGTTGAATGAAATCTAGATCTTAAAATGATGGAACAAAATAGCATTTGATTAAGGGTGTCAGGTTATGCGTGATGCAATTTGACAGTACTTGCATGCTTGGAAAAGGTATGGCTGATGGGAAGTACATAATATTTATTTCGGATTGTCAAGATTTGTAATGAAAATGAAATGAATTCCTTACCTCATTATAATGTTTTTTCTACATTGCTGCTCAGAATTATTTTTCGCCTTTTCAGTAGTAAATATAACCGAGATTTTCGAGCCATTCACTTTGTGAAAATGGGGTTTACTGTATTGAAAAGCGTTGTGCTTCACATCCGTATGCTGGGTGTCAGGCGAGGCACCTTTTCGAAAATCAATGAACACAAACATCTAATTTAGAAAAAATCTGTGGCCTCTTTTCTCTTTCACTGATAATTCTACTGTTTTGACAGACAACAACACTGATTGGTCTTCTGAAGACAGCTCGCCTGCTCCGTCTGGTGAGGGTTGCCCGTAAATTAGATCGATATTCTGAATATGGGGCTGCAGTTCTGATGCTGCTCATGTGCATATTTGCCTTGATTGCACACTGGCTGGCTTGCATTTGGTACGCCATTGGGAATGTGGAGCGACCGTACCTGGTACACAAAATTGGCTGGTTGGATTCTTTAGGACAGCAAATAGAAAAACGATATAATATCAACGATGCTAGCTCTGGACCATCCATCAAGGATAAATATGTGACAGCACTCTACTTCACTTTCAGCAGTTTGACAAGTGTTGGTTTTGGGAATGTGTCTCCTAACACCAACTCGGAGAAGATCTTTTCCATTTGCGTCATGCTGATTGGCTGTAAGTGATCTTTACTCTCTGTACTAGTTATAATATTGAACAGTCCGGAAACATGTCAGTTTCTTAAATGTGAATATCTACAGGTGCTTTAGTTCTGTAACTTTGCTGTGTTCTTTCGTAAGATACGTTTTGAACTGCAACTTTCTTTTTCTCTGGGATTGGTATCTGTACGTGTACTCAATAAAGATGCTCCCAATTCAGAATTAAAATACTGCTATTATTTTTTATAGGGGAAAGGTAATAGGAGATGACCTCAAAGATAATAAATCCTTTCAACTGTTATTACACCTCAATGATGTTCTAGTACTTGAAATGGTCCATGTAATGTCAAGTAAATATGCAGAACGTAACCTTCTGATTGTGATCATTTTCTGGAAGTGTTATTGAGGTATATTCAGTTATTAGTCAGTGTTTTATGTTCCTATTCTGGTAGCTCTGTATAAGATAACATAAGAAGAGTACATTTAAAAAGGCTGAGCTAGTTTACCAGAAAGGAGAATTTCTATATCTCAGCCCAATCTATCATTTATTTCTTAATTTTTTTTATGTTTTCAGAATTGTATATCACAATATTTGTCATAAATTTGTGCTTGTTGTAATATATATGTATCTTAGTGCAGACCTTATTTAGTCCACTATGGTGCAACTAGGGTAAAGGCTATGCAGTGATGTTATTGATATGTCAGCTGTAGTATGGCTTCTCAGATCAGCCTGATGCTTTAAATTCCCATGGATCATATAAGCTGTCATTTTTACTAATGCTGGTGTGAACATTTTGGTCTGTAAATGATGCAATGTGCACAAAGCCAGCTTGCATTGGCTGCATAACTATATGTGTGCAAAAATGTTTGTGATACATAATAATCCTATATGGGTGATTGCATTTCCCGTGGTCTGCTGATTTGAAGTGGTGACTAAAACCCAGTTTGTTTGGGTGATTTTACTAAGTTGATATTCAATACATCTTTCTCAGTAAAACTCCCTAGATACACTAAGGGGATAAATTAAGCCAGTCAAAATGCCTCCTGTGATGATAAGAATATAATGTAAATGATCTTGTAGTAGAGAGCAGTGGCCCTCAGAAGGTTAAACTTTGAATGTAAAACGTCTTTAGGTCAAACTAATCAATTGGATGATGCTACCTAACATGCAGGGCACAGGAAATAGAAATAAATTAAAACTGTCAAGCTTGACTGAAGATTATGATTGATTTAACTATGTTAATGGAAAATCGTCTGCTGAATGGAATTCCATATTTTGAGATATGCTAAGATTAGTGTTGCTATTATATCTGTCATTATTCTAGTCTTTGGGTTTTACAGAAAAAATGTTCAAGATTAATACATTGATTTGACTCAGTGACCACCTTTAAATGTTTGCTGCTGGGTCTTAAACTCATTTCATATTGCCTACTTATATCTTCATTATATTACATTAAATTACAAGATATTTGTATTGCATTTATGCTTAAAGTAGAATGAATGTTACCCAACATCTCAGTGCTGATCATGTTTACTCTGCTGTGGGGCATCTATTGTGGTTTCCTGGCAGAGGATAACAGCACGGGCACCCGTATATAAAAGTACTGCATCTCAAATCCCGAGACAAGTGATTCCCAAGACAGCTGGTTAAAGCTGCTTTAAAGCATATTAGAATCATCCAAGTTGACAGCAAGTCTTGAGAGGCTGACAACAACACTCAGCTTCTTGTCAAGAATCCAAGCCTTCCTCTTTTACAGACAGTCTGTTACCTTCCCAAAATGATACGACAAAAAAATCATAATTTAAACTATATATGCAGCACATATATGAACAAATGAGTTAGGAGTCATTATTAGCGTAATTGCCTCTCTCTGATTGTTCTGCCTGCTCTAGTGATAATGGGGAGTTGGTTAATTTAGTTGGCTGGACAGCCAATTTGCAATACAGACTAACACCAAAAGTATGGGTTCAATTCCTGCAGCAGCTGAGGTTCTTTCTCAACCTCTCCAGACCATGGTCCTATGATGATTATATTTATAGGTATTTCCACGATGAAAGAAAATGCAAAAAGATTGTGGCCTTTAATTTTGCATGATTCAATTCTATTTACAACATTTTAAAATCTATCATCTAGAAAATGATCTGGCATATATAATATACCTAAGGATAGTTATGGTTTAAGGTATTCCAGAGTAATTTTGAAATTAATCTATTTATCAAAATAGAATTTATCAAAAGAAAACTTGACTAAATGTAAATGATGCCTCGCTTATCTGATTGAATCATGTTTTTTTCTTCTTGATCAGCATTAATGTATGCCAGTATCTTTGGTAATGTCTCAGCAATTATCCAGAGACTATATTCTGGAACAGCAAGATATCACATGCAAATGCTTCGAGTCAAGGAGTTCATACGTTTTCATCAGATTCCAAATCCTCTCCGTCAGAGACTGGAGGAATACTTCCAACATGCCTGGACATATACAAATGGCATAGACATGAACATGGTACGTGCAACTGATCTGTTCATTACTGAAATTGTTTTTGAGCAGACAGAAGTGTGGTTAACAAACCTGTAAGTAGGAGAACAGAGACACTGAAAGTAGTTGACTACATGTCAATATACTGTCAAAAATGTTAGAAGATATACGGAACACAGCTATTGCTACTAATTATTTAGCCTGGCACAGTTGATAAATTAGAAATCTACAACTGAGATTAAATTGAGTGAAAACATTTTTTTAAATTGTGATTTTATTTCAAAGGAAATATATACATGGAAATTATGATTAGTAATACTCTAACAGAATTCTGATTTTTTTAAGCCAATAGTCAATACCAGTTTCTTATTGGCTAAATACTAATGAACCTCAGGCTGTATTCAATATGCACATTTTCCTGAACTGCTTTGCAAAGTAGCTTTGGGTGATCTAATCAAAAACCTGCCAGTACTGTAAGGTGCAAACGATGGCTTCCTGACGAAATCTGACATACATGTACAACAATATCAACACAAGTGGTATTTGAAGATGCAATGAAGCAGTGACATGTGTGATTGTCATTGGACTAATAATACAGAACTCCAGGCCAATGTTCTGGGTACATAGGATTGAGTCCCACTGAGTCAATTGATGAAATTTGAATTCAATAAAAAATTCTGGAGTTAAAAAAACTTATTGGTGACCATAAATGCATTTTCAATTGGCATTAAAAAAAAACATTGAGTTCAATCAAAACCAAAAGAACTGCGGATGCTGTAAATCAGGAACAAAAACAAAGTTGCTGGAAAAGCTCAGCAGGTCTGGCAGCATCTGTGAAGGAGAAAACAGAGTTAACGTTTCAGGTCCGGTGACCCTTCCTCAGAACTGATATGGCTGGGAAAACGTCAGTTTATATGCAGAAAATAGGGAGGCGGGTGAGGTAGGGAATAAACGATAGGATAGAGCCCAAAGAGAGAGAAAGACAAAGGAGTTGCTAACGATCAGACTGGGGGAGTGAATAGTTGTTAATGGGGCTGTTGTAGTCTGGCGTACTGACCTCTACCTTGCAGAGGCTGAGCGCTAGCTCTCAGATACCTCCTCCCACCTTCCCCTGGACCATGACCCCACCATGGCATATCACGCCATTGTATCTACTACTGCCATTGTATCCACTACTGTTACGGATCTCATTTCATCCGGTGATTTCCCCCCCTCTGCTTCCAAGCTAATAGTCCCCCAACCCCGCACAGCTCGTTTCTACCTCCTGCCAAAAATCCACAAACAGGACTGTCTGAGCAGACCCATTGTTTCAGCCTGCTCCTGCCCCACAGAACTCATCTCTTCCTACCTTGACTCAGTCTTCTCCCCCAGTCCAATCCCGACCCACATACATCCATGATTCATCTGATGCCTTACGCCGGTTTCAAAACTTCCAACTTACTGGCTCCAGCCACCTCCTCTTTACCATGGATGTTCAAGCCCTTTACGAATCCATTCCCCACCAGGACGGTCTTAGGGCTCTCGAGGCTTCTTCCTGGAGCAAAGACCTGAACCATCCCCACCCACCACTACCCTCCTCCGCTTGGCCGAGCTTGTCCTCACCCTCAACAACTTCTCTTTCAACTCCTCTCATTTTCTTCAGGTAAGAGGGGTTGCCATGGGTACCCGCATGGGCCCTAGTTATGCCTGTCTCTTCGTGGGGTACGTGGAACATTCCTTGTTCCAGTCCTATTCCGGCCCCCACCTACAACTCTTTCTCTGATACATCAATGATATTATCGGTGCTGCTTCCATCTCTCGTCTGGAATTGGAAAACTTCATCAATTTCACCTCCAATTTCCACTCTGCCCTCACTTTCACTGGGCCTATCTCTGACTCCTCCCTTCCCTTCCTCAACATTTCTGTTTCCATTTCTGGGGATAGACTGGCCACTAATATCCATTACAAACCCACCGACTCCCACAGCTGCCTGGACTATACATCCACTCACCCCACTTCCTGTAAAGACTCCATCCCATTCTCTCAGTTCCTCCATCTCCGTCGCATATGTTCAGATGAGGCCAATTCTGACAAGGGAGCCTCCGAAATGTCCACCTTCTTACTCAACCGAGGATTCCCCAGCTCCATTGTCAACAGGGATCTCAATCAGGTCTGACCCATCTCTTGCACTTCCGCCCTCACCCTTCTCTTCCCTCCCACAACAGTGATAGGGTTCCCCTTATCCTCACCTACCATCCCACCAGCATCCACATCCAGAAGATCATCAGACGCCATTTCTGCCACCTCCAGCAAGATGCCACCACCAGACACATATTCCCTTCCCCTCCCTTGGCCACCTTCTGCAGGGACCATTCCCTCCGGAACACCCTGGTCCACACTTCCTTCACCCCCAACACTTCCCCACAGCCCTACGGCACCTTCCCCTGTAACCGGCAAAGGTGCAACACCTGACCATTTACCTCCTCCCTCTCCAGTATCCAAGGGCCCAAACATACCTTCCAGGTGAAGCAACACTTCACCCGCACTTCCCAGAATGTAGTCTGCTGCATTCGCTGCTCACAATGTGGTCTCCACGACATTAGGGAAACGAAGCATAGACTTGGCGACCGTTTCACAGAACATCTACGTTCTGCTCGCAAAAAAGACCCTGAACTACCTGTTGCCTGCCAATTCAATGCACCACCCTGCTCCCTGGCCAACATCTCTATTTGCAGCTTGCTACAGTGTTCCAGTGAAGCCCAGTGCAAGCTGGAGGAACAACACCTCGTTTTCCACTTGGAGACCCTACAGCCTCCGGACTCAATATTGAGTTCAATAATTTTAGGGCCTAAACTCTCCCATGTCCCAGCACGCCCCCCCCCCCCCCCCC
>NC_063338.1:56654123-56684768 GCF_021869965.1 Rhincodon typus | reverse complement strand
CCCCCCCCCCCCCGCCACATACCAGGCCTTGTTACCACATAGCCTGCCATTACACACCCCCTGTTGTTAGCCACTAACAGTCCCCATTAACAACTATTCACCCTTGCAGCCTGATCGTTAGCAACTCCTTTGTCTGTCCAAATGTCTTTCTCTCTCTTTGAGCTCTATCCTATTGTTTACTCCCTACCCCACCCACCTCCCTATTTTCTGCATATAAACTGATGTTTTCCCAGCCACCATCAGTTCTGAGGAAGGGTCAACGGACCTGAAACGTTAACTCTGTTTTCTCCTTCACAGATGCTGCCAGACCTGCTGAGCTTTTCCAGCAACTTTGTTTTTGATCTAGTTCAATAATTTCCTTTCGGAGAGGAAATCTGACATCTTTACCTGGTCTGGCCTGCTTTTGCTTCCAGACACACGCCAATGTGGATGGCTCTTCACTAACCTCTGGGCAAATTAGGAATGGGTAATAATAAATGCTAGCCTAGCCAGTGACACCCTCATCCCATGAAAACATTTTTAAAAATGTACATTTAAGCAAAATGAAAATGCTGATGACATTGAGCTCTCATTGCCAATAGAAACATCTGGTCTGTTGACATCTACCTTCAAATTATCAGTTAAATGGCACTTAACACTATTTGAAGTGTAATAAGTTTTTATTTATTGGGGATTAGATACCTGATAGTTTAAGGATAATTTTATAAATATACCAAGATGCTGTTCAGTTCTATCACTAATAATATGTGAAACAAACAATTGCTTTCAATTTTTGTAACCACCTCATATTTTTAAAGAAATTAATGAGAGAATCCAGTATTAGCTCAAAAGTTTTGGGACAGCGCCATTGCTTGGAAAGCTGTGCCTTTGCATCCCCCTTCCAATCTATCAGTACCCACTTACCTAGAAAGCACAGATGTACTGCAGTTACCATTGTTTCTGTCTCTGGGCAAGTTTTTGGTTTGAAAAGATTATTTTGTCAAACACAACTGTAACTTTAAAAATATCCTCTGAATGGCCAATCAGTTGGCAAAATTTACATTCTTTTTTTATTTAAACAATAACACTTGTAAGCCTAAAGTCAACAGCAAACCTCCTAGATTGTGGCATTAACATTTGGGTTGAAAAGCTACTGCACAATGTTTGTAAGGTTTTGGTAACATCATTGAGTGAAATAGTGCTGTGATCCACTTAAACACAATTGTTAATTTACTTTTTTTGTGGAAATAGTAAACACAATTCATACAACTATATTGTTACAAACATGCATTTCAAATGCCATATTTGTGTGGAGTTTTCAATCTCAATGGAGCTTTCAATGCAGGATGCTTTCACACCTGTTCCAATGCATTCATGCAAGAACATTTCCATTCTTAAATTCTTGCATGTCAGTTTCAAAAGTGCTGAAAGATATCCCCTCTTAGTCTGAGTAGGAATTCTCTTGACATTTCTAACCAGATAACAATTCATTCATCATGCTTGAAGTCCTAATCTTAAAATGTATCAGTGTAAAAACAAAACCAATGTTTGATTTTTGTTGTATTTATAAAGCTTATCTCTTCCTTAACTGCTTCCCTCCTCAATACTTGGAATAACTCAACTCCCTGGTAAGAACAGGAGGTATATTTTATTGTTGTTTACAAATGTAAAAACATTATTGTTATTTTTGCAGTTTTGGTGCTTTCTTAATTTAATTTGTGAGAGTTTTGCATGAGCCAATAGTTAGGTAATGAATTATAAGAAAAAGGGGATAAGGTGAATTGTGGGTGCA
Organism: Rhincodon typus; assembly: GCF_021869965.1. Classification (NCBI taxonomy): domain Eukaryota; kingdom Metazoa; phylum Chordata; class Chondrichthyes; order Orectolobiformes; family Rhincodontidae; genus Rhincodon; species Rhincodon typus. The sequence goes on along the minus strand of NC_063338.1, from coordinate 56,682,997 downwards.
AAATAAAAGACATGGATAAGAAAAGCAAATTACAACCTTTTTATGCATGTCAACAACTGGTTGTAATTTGCTTAAATGTGTCTCACAGTGCCCATGTCTTTTCTTATTTCCGTACACACATGGTTTGCATTGCGTAGTTTTTCTTGTAAACATTTTTATTTTGTGACAATTTCTGACTGTGAACAACTTACCTTGCTTCATTATTATGATTTATTTTCCATGTCTGAATATTTTATTTTGAAACGATATGCATGACAGCATTACACGTATTAACTGCACTTTTCTAGCCTCTAAACTATTCCACACTTGTCAAATTTGCATGTTTTTGAGAAAACTGCTATTGCATGACATCCTCAAACATGGTTATCATAAAATGTGACAGTGCTTATTGTAAGAAGAGTAGGGAAATCCATATTTCATATTTGTGATCTCTATGAGAGTCAGTGAATGTGTGATGTTATGTATTACAAGTACTAGATGTTAGGTTGATGGAAATAAGTTACAGTTTAAATGAAGGAAAGAAGTAGCATTTACTCCATTTCTAGTCAAAGGCATACTTTTGCAATTTCTCTTGAGGTACAGTATGCTATGAAAAGAATTATATTGTACTTTTATAATTAATTGCAATGTCGGGTTTTGACAGTGATGTTTTAAAAGATATATACAGCATATTTATTTTGCATAACTTAAAAATGTTCTTCAGGGAAAAGTATCACTTCATTATGTGTCACTCTTCTGAGCACATTGGCCTGGATTTTGTGGTCAGCATTAAGCATATAGCTACCCAGAACCTTCTTGCTGGCTTTTGAGTGATAACCCATGGGGCAGGATTTTGTGATCGCTTCCTGGCAGATTTGCCAGCAGAGGCCTTGGAAAATGTCATCAGTTCCAGACAGCGAGAGAAAGTCAACAATGAATAGGAGATGCAGTAGGTAAACAGGAAGCCTCAGGCCGTAAATGGATGGGTGGTTTTCCTGAATGGTTTCCATCTTCTGAACAGTGATCCACCCTCACAAGACCTGTTCCTACCCTCAGGCACCCTCTTATATCCTGACCTGAGCTCTCCAAACCCACACTCTCTATCACCTCTTAACCTGGTCCCACCAAAAATGCCATCCTCGACATCTCCATCATGCAGATCCTGTCATCTGGCTTCTGGCTCTTCTTCAGGCACCGAATGCAATCCCAGCAATGATCACCATTTGAGGTGGTGATGCTGAAACCAGAAGCTGCCCAGACAATCAGATTGAACGTAAGACCATATGAAATAGGAACAGAAGTAGGTTATTTGGTTCTCGAACGTGCTCTGCCATTCAATAGGATCATGGCTGATCTGACACTCGTCACATCCACTTTAGCCCTTTCCCCACAACCATTCATTCCCCAACTGATCAAGAATCTATCTATGTCCACCTTAAATATACCTAAGGACCCTGATCCCACAGCTCTCTGTGGCAAGGAAACCCAAAGATTCACAACTCACTTTGTGAAGAAATTCCTCCTCATCTCAGTCTTAAATCGATGCCCCTTTATTCTGAGACTATATCCTCCAGTCCTAGACTGTCCCATGAGGGAAACATTCCTTAGCATTCAACCTGTCAAGCATCTTAAAAGAGTCCTTTATGTTTCAATGGCATCACCTTTCATTCTTCTAAATTCTAATGAGTGGTGTCCCAACCTAGTTTAAACTTTGCTCATAAGATAATCCCTCCATAGTAGGGATCATCCCAATGAGTCTTCTCTGAACTGTGGCCAATTAAATAATATATTTCCTTAAATAAGGGACCAAAACTCCTCACAGTACTCCAGATGTGGTCTCACTAGCTCCTATGCAGTAAGAATTGCAGCAAGGTTTCCCTATTATTATATTCCAACTTCCTTGAAATAAGAGGCCAACATTCCATTAAGTTTCTTGATATCTGCTGCAATAGTATGCCAGCTTTTTTGTTTCGTACACAAGTACAATCAAGTCCCTTTGTATTGCAGCTTTCTGCAGTTTTTTTTTCTCTCTACTTAAATAACAGTGTTCTTTTGTTCTCCCTCCCAAAATGAACAACTTCACATTTTCCCATGTTATACTGCATTTTCCAACCTTTTGCCCATTTACTTAATCTTGTTAGTATTGATGGAGTAGAAGGCCCTGTCTCAAATGAGTATTACTTCTCAGCGTATTAACTAGCTGTAGGGCATCCCACTGGAAAGTAGGCAAGCTTAAGAGTGACATTTTCAGCAGTGAGGGAAGGGACCCCGCCACCTGCAAATTCTATCTTATGATATTTACAAATCCTTTTCAGCATGCAATCCTCTATAGACTATCTGTATGAGCAAGGCAAGCAATGACAATATGCCTCTCTCAGATTGCACAAGTCTCAGTGAGATGTGCAGAAATATGAATTTGAATAATTAAATGTAAACCCATAAACATGAGGCAAAAAGAGAAAGAAATATTGGGTTAAGAGAAGTAAAGGAAACAAATAATATATTTCCTAATATAATTTTTTCATGTACTAAGTATAACACATTTTTTAGAATAATTCCAAGAATAATTAAAACCTAAAGGAATGGGATTCCTTATTTATAAAAATTCACTGCCAGTGTAGCTGTTTTAAAATTTCCTGTTACAAAATCCAGGGCAATATTCTATTCCTAATGCCATACTATGATGCCCAAGAGACTTTGAATAGACAAAAATGGCAGTATATAGATGAGTTGAAAACCTTATTGACATGAGATAACTTGAGTGTGCAACAGTTACTTATCATGTTTTGGTTGATTGTTTTTACCTTGTTTTTTTCCATTATTCCATTTTTAACCATGACAAAGCCTACAGCAAGGGGCTTGCAGTTGTCCAGTCGTGTTTTTTTTTTCAAAACAAAAGTAACATCTGTTTTAAACTAACCTATGAAATTATATGTCCAAACATTGTCTGGTTGGTGTGATTGATTTATGCATTCTCCCCTTTCAGCATAACTGTCCAATTTCTATGAATATAGAATGTGGTATTTTTTAAGATGGAAAGCAAAAGAGATTTACTGATTAATCTGATGAATACTAGCAGTTATCTAATATTATCCATGCCAGCAAAAGTAATGTGTCTTCCAGATTTTATAAGGATGGAGGCCCCAGTGGGTCACTTTTAAGTTGTTGATAAAGAGATTGCATTTGACTATTGCCTCTATTTAAGCGAAAATGAGTAGGTGACATTTTTTTGGTAAAACTGTCTTTAAGGTCTATCCAAAATTTTTCACAAACTCACAATAATTTATATTGATCAGGATTAGGCTCCCATTAAGTAAAATTTTACCAGGGCCAAGTTGATGATTATAGGCATCAATGTTTAGTTCTGTCTTTTTCATCACAATACAAACTGTAAGTGTGTTGTGCTGGACATTTCCTTCATTGAGTTAAATAAACCGCATTCTGTTATGTTTCAGTTGGAGACAATTTTTTAAACGTTACTTCCTACAAATCCAACCATGATTTTCTTCTGCCAAATGTTGAATTTCAGTCTACAGTCGTACTGACTAATTTAATCCTTGAAGCTGATTTTCAGCATTGACACACATTCTATGTGACCATCTCAACTAACACTTTGCCATGAAAGACAAACAGAAGTGATCACCACTGATTGATCCCTTTGTCAACAATGCAATTTACCCACTCACACAAAATGCTATTATAGAATTCAGTGAAGCTAATAGCACCATTAATACCTTAATGTAAACTATAATAGCAATGCTTCCAGCTAGGAAAATGTTGCCCTCGCTTTTCAGAGCTAAGTAAATATTCAGCAGTCTTTATTTTACGCAATGAGTTTATCAAGTTGAACCTTTTTTGAATGAAAGAAGTTATACATTTTTATTCCACGCACAACACAATGCAACAGTTTAAACAGCTACTGCACTAACTCATGGAGATTACATAAAATGATGTGAATAGTAGAAAACAGTTGATAATTTTGTGACCTGTTCATCGTCTTGCAAACTGTTCTATTCTTTCTTGAGCAGTCCTAATCCAATATGTACTTAGATGTGTTCAGAAGACAGAAATTCTGATGGCACAGTAAATTTAAACCAAATGGAAAGTCACATTTATGTTGTCATTTTGCTCTGAGGAAAGAGAACATATTGTTTGCATAACAAAGAATATTTTTACATTGATTCAAACACACTACTGCTTAATGGGAAAGAACAACTTGTACAGAACCTTGGATTATTTACAAGTATATTTATAACTATTCAATTATTAGTGCAATTTGTCCATAAATTGAGATTTCAGTAACACACAACACAGAAAAATCAGAAACCCATTAATTTCTAACTTCCTGGAACATTCCTATATACCAGTTGTCTGTTTCTCAATAGCCCAGAGTTTGCAGTCAGGGGTGACATGATGCCAATCACCATGAACTTCAAGTTAGAAACTGAACTATCATATACAAACTTTTTTTAAAAAAAAGTTATGTTTTAAAAATCTGTGGGATTTTTATCTTGGACTGGAGAATTTAATGTTCAACAAATGTAAAATTAGTTGTCGAGACCCAGAAAGATTGGCAAACAATAATTATGACTAGTGCACTATTAAAAACCAAAAATGTATCTTATTCAAAAAGATGTAACTTTTCAATGTGAGTTTACATTGATACTAATTGCAAAAAAGTAGAACTTCACACCAAATAAAGCAATTTCCAACATTTATATCTGCAAGGACTTCAATGAGACTGTCTGTGGAAGAGCAGGGAATCACTGAGAGCAACTTGTAGGTTTCCACATTTAACTGTACATGTTGAAATGTTCAGGATATTTTCAGTTTCATAGGATAATGACAATGGATGCTGCCAGTTGTGCCATATTTTGAAACACAAAATCTGTGCCACTGTCTAGTCATGATATCTGTATCAGGAATTAAGTTGACATTTATACAGAACAAAAAACAAAATGCTACTAATTCAAAAATAAAATTAGAGAATGCTGGGAATAGTCATCGGAGTAAGCAGCATCTGTGGCAAAACATGTCAACATTCAGATCTTAATCACCTCCTTAGAATATCTGAGGAATCAAGCAAGATCTAAAAGTTTAGGAGAAATTCCAGTGTGTTCATTATTGTATATGTCCCCTACTCTTGAATGGTGCAGCCTGAGGTGGATATTGGGACATAGGCCTCATTCCATTGGAACCTGCCAAGCACAAACAGTGTTGTTGCATCTTAGAAAATAACTTGGGGAAGGGATCAGGAGACCAGAGGCTGGGAGGTAGAAATAGGAGGCTGATAAGGATATTCAAAGGAGACATCAGGGATTGGACAATCAGAGGTCAGGCTGGACAGAAGGCCAAGAATACGAAGCTGGATTGGTCGGAGCAACAATGTACAAGAGTATTCCTTCTCCCAGCTCCATATTCAGTTTTTTAAAAAAATCAAAAGTTAATATTTTGGTAGCAAATGGTCCCACATGCTGGCTTTTACTAAGTGCAGCAAGTGCAGGTGTCACTGGTCAAAATCTTGTGAAGTTCCCAGGAACCGTCAACAAGAGGACAGAGGCACTTAATTGAAGTGAAGGCAAAGTGTTAGCTTGCTGATGTGGAATGGAAGTTGTGTATTAATTTGGTGGCAGATTGAGGGCTGACCATGCTCCCTAACAGATACAGCCAGGACCTCGTTTTAATTCATTAGCATGTCATGCATGCTCATTAAGAATCAAACTTGCAAGATTAAATTTTTCCCTTGGAATGAAATATGCAACAAGTGAAAATAACATTTGCATTCAGATTAACGACTGGTTAAAGATGCTGTACAGTAGATAAGGCAGTTGTCATCATGGATCTTTACTGAGTAGATCTTGGATAGGGAGCTCTGTTGAAACAGGACCGAGGAGAAGGTGGAGTCATATTGGACTCAAAATATTAACTCTAATTCTCTGTCCACAGATGTTGCTAGACCTGCTGAATTTCTCTATTACTTTCTACTTTTTTTTTAATTCCAGGGAAAAGGAGGCTTTGATGCACTGAAATTGGGTGGCAGCTGGAAATGGGAAAGGGTAATGACTGACCAGGGTTGGGGAAAGAGTAAGTGGGAAGGAGGGACAGAGGTGGGTGAAAGGAGAATGGGGCATGGGTGATTGCAAGAGGGAGAAAGATTGTATGCCTACAAAGATTCATAGGAGACAGAAGGAGGGTGTTTAATGGAGGTCAAGGATGAAGCAAGCATGGTGGCGTGAGATTGAGGGTTATACAGGGAAGGTCTAGGAGTAGAATAAAACAAAGATCAAAAGGTTAAATATGAAGAACTGATAGACAATGCATGCTGGGAGGTGACCAGTGATGATGGGAAGAAGCTCTGGGGTCAATGAAAGTTGATCAAGTATGATAGGGCACATCACTGTAGAAAGAACAAGAGCGATAGAGTAACATGCTAGACAGGCCCAAAATCCCTTCATTGCATTCAGATTGCAACCAGTAAGATCTCATGATCTCCTTATGCAATGTCATTGTGTGGGTGCCAACATCGCCAGAGATTACACACTCTCCACAAACAGCCAGACTGATGCTACTAAATGGTGAGGAGTGGATACCTGTCTGGGAACTATTCAAATATGATGTGCAGAACTTCAACCGGTAATGACAGGGCTGGCAACTTCCTGCATGTACCTGTCACATTATGGTCCAGGGCCTTCTCCTCTGCACAATGAATTGATCATCTGCTAAATGGCCAATCGCTCCACCTCTGAGCAGACATGCCATGTTCTTCCAGTACCACCATCAGGCTCATCAACATGAGAAGAAGATTCTGCCCATTGTTTCAGACCAAAGCGCTTTTGCAATGGGCTTTTCAAACAGTTTGTGAAGGGCAAAATGCCTGGGTTAGGTGGTGTTTGATACTTCTTCCATCACTTGTACCTCTAGGCCAAAAAATATGAGCACTCCTTGCCTTCCATTTTAGAGGCCTTTTATTGGCTCAGTTATCACCAGAACTTACAGGTCATTGCTTCTCCTTCTCCACAGCTGCTTCCCGAACATCTCCTGAATTTCTGTTTTATCATTTATTTCATTCAGTATCTCATGTACAATATCTCATTTAATTTAATGATTGTTTGACAGATGAGATGAATGCTGAAGATAGCTTCAGACCACATGTATCAAATTCTGCTGAGAAGTAAGAAAGGTTGAAAGATAATGTGTGTTTGAATGTTTAAAATCCATACCTAATATTCTACTTTTTGCCAGTACAGGATTACATTATGCAAGAGCTAAGTACGCTGTTATTAAAAGTAGCACATTGAATTATTTTGCTTATTTAAGAAAATGTTTTTTACATTTTTTTTACAATAGACAAAATATATTTCAACGTTCTATTGGCTAGTTATGGTTGAATAGAGTCTGCATTTTACATGATATATCATCATCAAATTATGCTGATTCCAAATCTGCCAATATATTTAAAGTAACTTAATAGGAATACCCAAAGAAGGAATCAAATATTTCCCTTACCAAATCATTCCACCAAGTAAAAATTGCAATACATTGATTTTTGATTTGTAATTGAGCAAACACTCCCCTTAAAAGATGTTACCATTAAGGATGTCTCAAATCATTTACAGTGTGTTTACATTATTTCACATTGTACACAATCATTTTTATTTCTTCTTTGGGTGAATTATTTGTAATATCAGACATCTTAAAAGTCAAATTGGAAACAACTTTATGTTCTAAAAACAGAAGCTGTTTTTAACAAAGAGATTCGTAACAGATACACGTCCAGCTATCGACTGTCATGCTTTTAGCCACTGGCATTTTTTCTCTTTGTGAAGAAGTTATCTTATTATAATATTTCTGACTGTAGCTGCATCTGAAATTTAACAGGAGTGAATATTTTCACTATTTCACTAGTGTCTCTTTCACTGCATAGTACTATATAGCAATATGTTACTAAGCAATTTTGAAAATAAATGAAAATGGACAGAAACAAATCTAAAGAAGAAAGAAAAATCAGCAAAGAGATTAAATACATAACTTCCGAAACAAAAATATTTCAGGAATGTTGCACACTAGATAGGTAGAGGTTAAAAAATGAATACAAAGGTTGCAGCTGTTCACATGGAAACATGGCAACTCGTACTATTTATAACTCTATGTAAAAGGCAATTCACTCAATCTGTCTGGGAGTTTGTGGTGAATTTGTAATCAGTTTAGAACTGACTTTCTTTTTGAAATATTGCCCAGAACCAAATAATGTCCATGTCAATGTATTCAAGTTTGGTGAAAACAATTTCTCAATGAAGAAATTAAAGAAATTGTGAACCTAATGTTCTACATTTCACAGATCACAGTAAACAGTTAAGACTATTATGGACCAAGATATAAGGCTAAATATTACTATTGCATCCAGAGCCACATCAAACAACTATATAACGAGATGGCATTCACCAACCAAGTTTGTCATTTTCTGCCTATTAGAGAATGAATCAGTTGGATTTAGATTTTTATTTTTAATGTTTTATTAGTATTGAATTCAAAATTCGAACTGTGGTATTACGATGGTAAAGTTGCATGAAGGCAGTATTATTTTGCATGAGACATGCCCCTTGATCAATCAATCTTTTGGCCCAGTTCAGTAAATTTGTCATGAATAAAATCTGTTCAGCGATAAACAGTGCATTTTGTGCCATCTGGTGGCTGAACAAGATTGAATAAAATATCCAAAACTATTTTTTACTGGGCTGCTAAATTAAGGGGAAGAAGGAAACAATTTAGCACATTCTTCACGATGAATTCATTCTGCATTTGAAAGCTGTTTGTATTTTTTAATAACAAGTTAAACTTTCTAAATTATAATACTTGCTGTATTCACGTTTTAAGCAAAAAATGGTGTGGAGATTTTCACTCTATCCTTTGTGCTAGTCTTCATTAATATGCACATATTAAGCAGACATGTTCACAGATCTCAGCACATCTCAGATAATGTTTCAGTTCTTAACATGTTTAGATAATCTCTGCTATTGCTGTTTTTGTAAGCTGAGAGTTATTTCTTTGAGATGGGTTAATTCATTAGTTAAAATGAATAATCAGATATTTGTATTTGGTATGAAGTTTAGATCTAAGATAAATTACATCTAGTGCACAATAATGACAACAACCAATATTTATATAGCATCTTTAACATAGTGAAACACCCCAAGGTACTTCACAAGAACATTGCAAGAACACAAAAATGCTGTTTGTTTGACAAGTAATGTAGGAAAACCTGTATACGATTTGTCCTACAACCTACAGTTTCAAAATTGCATAATTTCAGCACCGATAATCAAATATGTAGTTTATATTTAAATAAAGCTTATTTCCAAAATTAATGCTCAAATTATTGAGAATTGTTAAGTCTTAGGAGGAATAAAGCAGTTTTGGAAGTATCACAGAATATTCTAATAGCTGCATTTACTGAGAATGTTACATGAAATAGTTAGTCTAGAATGCTATTCTTGTAATCATTTTTGAGAGTATAATTCTTTGACAAGAATTAAAAACTGTGTCATTTCAATATTGCTAATGTGTAATTTTTTCACTAGGTCCTCAAGGGATTTCCTGAATGTCTACAGGCAGACATATGTCTCCATCTCAACCAGGCATTACTTCAGAACTGCAAGGCATTCAAAGGTGCCAGCAAGGGCTGCCTACGAGCTCTGGCAATGAAGTTTAAAACCACACATGCTCCACCCGGTGACACATTGGTTCACAGTGGGGATATTCTCACTGCACTCTACTTCATCTCTAGGGGTTCCATAGAAATCCTAAAGGAAAACATTGTAGTAGCAATTCTTGGTAAGTGAACAAGAAACATGAAGAATCAATAAGTATTTTAGAATTTACATGGCTTTTAGAATGGTAGCCTCCAGCTGCTGATTAGTTGATGCGAGCGGTAATGCTAAACATATGTCTGTAGAATAGCAAATATACTTAGGATTTTGCTTAAATTCTCCCTGCAAATTTTCAATTTCTTACTGTGTTCTATATATACAGAAAAAAGCATCAATTAAGTTGAGATAACAAGGTGTAGAGCTGGATGAACACAGCAGGCCAAGCAGCATCAGAGGAGCAGGAAGGCTGACGTTTCGGGCCTAGACCCGTAATCAGTGAACTTTTTTAATTTGTTGACATGGGCATGACTGAAAAAACTGTCATTTATTACCCATCCTTAATTGGCCCAGAAACATAGTTTACTCACCTGTATCAGAGTCAACCATATTGATATGCCGTGTAAGTCAAACCAGGTGAGTGTAGTGATTATAATGGGTTCAGTCAGGTGGATCTCATACGATATGAGTTCCTGGATTGGGGCTGTTAACCTGGTCCAATCAGGGAGCCATGGCTGACAGATATAAACAGGAGTAAAAGAGGTTCTGTTCATTCTGAGAACTGGCTCTGAGGGAGCCAGACCTATGTCAAGTACGACGCACATGGAAATAAAGGGTGAGTTGGTGACAGGATACCAGCCTCTGTGGAGTTTTTTTTCACTGGCAACAAGAGAAAAAATACGCTCCTGAAGAAATTCGCTCACAACAGTCATCTTTGAGTTTGGGTAAGCATTTCTGGCATCATGCCATTGTTGGGAAAGCTTAACTGATTTGATCCTGCCAATGAGGACTGCACCCATTATTTGGAAAGAATGTGTTACTTTTTCCAGGCAAATGATGTTGGGGTAGATAAATAACAATGAGTAATTCTCCTGAAAGCTTGTGGACCTGCAGCTGTTTAGGTTATTAGAAGCATGACATTTCCTGAGCAGCAGATACTAAAACCTTTCAAGAGTTGACAAATTTAGTTAAGGAAGATTATGATCTCCAGCCTCCTCTACTTCAGAGACACTATCAATTTTACTCAGCAGCTCAAGAACCAGGAGAATTCATGTCAGGATTTCTGACAAGGTTAAGATGACTGGCGGAGCCTGTGACTTTGGTTTGATCCTTAATGAGATGCTAAGAGACCATTTGGCATGTGGGATTAATGATGCAGTAATTGCCCTGAGCAAAGGTCGCCACCAGACGCTGGTTAAACTCCACCAGGATCATCCAGAGGTGTCCAAAATGAAGTTATTGACGAGAAGTTGTCTGGCGGCATGGATTGGATGCAGACGTAGCTGCATTGGTGGGGCAGTGCCCAGAGTGCCAACAAGGACAAAAATTACCACCACCAGCCCTCCCACATTGGTGGGAATGGCTGGGCAACCCTGGACTCGTGACACATCAACTATACCGACCCTCTCATGGGCTCAATGTTCTTAGTCATTGTGGATGCCTGATCAAAGTGGCTGGATGTGCGTAGAGTTCATTCATCAAACACTGGGATGACGATAGAAAAGCTGCAAGCATCTTTTGCAATACACGGGCTCTTGGAAGTGTTGGTCACAGAGAACGGGTCATCATTTACCAGCAGGGAATTTGAGTATTTCCTAAAGTCGAATGGCATTCAGCATGTAAGGACAGCTCCATACCATCTATCATCTAATAGTCTGGAAGAAAGAACAGTCCAAACTTTGAAGGCAGACTTAAAGAAGCAGCCTACAGCTTCACTCGATACCAAACTTTCCCGGTTCCTATTTGATTATCGGACCACCCCTCGTGCAACTACGGGGATTGCTCTAGCAGAGTTGTTAATCGGGAGAAGACTCCACACCAGGTTAAATCTGATCTACCCAGATCTTGAGGAGGAGCATGAAACGGGCATCAGGAACACCAGTGCCAGACCCAAGTCTCCTCTAAGCGAGAGAGATAGTTTAATTCAGAGGACGAAGTTTTGTTCCAAAACCACGAAAATGGCCCTCCATGTTTGAGAGGTATGGTCAACATAAGGTCAGCTTCTGTGATGTGCAAAGTTCAGGTAGGTGAGGCAGTCCTGAACAAACATGTCGAACACATGAAAGCTGAATACTTGCAATCAGGGCAGGAGTAAAACATACCCAGCCCTCAGAAGAGCCGGAAAGGCTGTCTGAACCTGTATGGGCCGCCAGTATCCGAGGCTGCCTTGGAGGACTTGGACCTGGGAGAGGCTACAAGAAAAATAGCAGGCCTATGTCCCAGGACTTAGAGGGGGAGGAATTTAGTGACTGTAATGAGGTCAGCCAGGTGAAACTCATAGCATCCAATCAGGGAGCTCTGACTGACAGATAGAAACAGGAGTGTCAGAGATTCTGTTTACTCTGAGAGCTGGCTCTGATGAAGCTGGACCAGTGTCAAGCACTATTCTTTAAAAACTATTCAAGATTCCTTTATCTTTCTTAGTATAATTGGGCAGAGATTGCAGTTAGTGCAGTGGTGTGATCTTCCTGCCAGATGAGAGAGATCAGGGAGAAGTCTAGCGTCCCTGACCCCTATGTCTGCAGGAAGTGTGACCTGCTGTGGCTCCTCATAGACCACGTTGTTTGGTTGGAGCAGCAGTTAGACACACTGAAGAGCATGGGGGACAGAGAGTGTGATAGACACTAGTTACGGGGTGGCGGTGACACCACAGATTCAGTCAGATAGATGTGTGACTGCTAGGAGAAGCAAGCAGGTAGTGCAGGAGTGTCCTATGGCTATTCGCCACTCTAACAAGTATACCGCTTTTGTGGAGGGTAGCCTTTCAGGGAAGTACAGCAGCAGCCAGGCCTGTGGCACCATAACTGGCTTTGATGTAGAGCAGGGTCGGGCAAAGTCCAAGGGAGCAATAGTGGTAGGAGACTCGCTAGTTAGGGACACAGACAGGCATTTTTATGGCCACATTTGAGACTCTAGGATGATGTGTTATCTCCCTGGTGCCTGGGCTAAGGACATCTCTGAGTGGTTACATAATTCCTTAAGGGGGAGGGTGAGCAGCTGGAGATCATTATGCACATTGATATCAAGATAGAAAGAGGGATGAGATCCTGCAGAGTGACTGAAGGGAGTTAGGAAAGAAGTTGAAAAGCAGTACCTAGAGGGTAGCATCTCTGGGTTACGTGCCACGTGCTAGTGAGGCAAGGAATAAAAAGATAGGACAGATGAATTTGGAGCTGGTGCAGGTGGCAGGGTTTCAGGTTCTTGAATCATTGGGACCTCTTCTGGGACAGGGGTGACCTGTAGGGACTGGATGTGAACCAACATCCTCACAGGGAAGTTTGCTAGTGCCACTCGGGAAGGTTTAAACTAGAGTGGCAGGGAGCTGGGAACCAGAGAGGCAGGTCAGCAAGTAGAGGGATTGAGGGGAAGGTAGATGTTAGGACTGGTATTTCAAAAAGGAAGGACAAGCAGAGATAGGTAAATGAACACATTGGTATTCATGGGCTGAAGTGTGTTTATATCAATGTAAGGTGTATTATAGGGAAGGCAGATGAAGTTAGTATTGAATCAGTACTTGGGCCTATGGTGTTGAGGCCATTACAGAGACTTGTTTGAGAGAGATCATAGAATCATAGATCATAGAATCGTTCCAGTGTGGAAACAGGCCCTTCGGCCCAACAAGTCCACACCTCAGAACATCCCACCCAGAACCATCCCCCTAATCTAAACATCCCTGAACTCTATGGACAATTTAGCATGGCCAATCCACCTAGCCTGCACATCTTTGGGCTGTGGGAGGAAACCGGGGCACCCGGAGGAAACCCAAGCAGACACGGGGACAATGTGCAAACTCCACACAGACAGTCGAACCCTGGTCCCTGGTGCTGTGAGGCAGCAGTGCTAACCACTGAGCCACCATGCTGCCCTAAATTAAAATATCATTGTCGGGGAGATAATGTATCCAAATCCCAATGGTTCCCACTGGTCACTGAATGCCTCAAGTGTGCTGGTGGATACCACTTGCTGGCAACTTGTAACCACTGGGTGTTCACAGGGATCATTGCTGGGACTGCAGCTGCTTGCAATATGACTTGGAGGAAGTAGGTGAATGTAGTGTGGACAAATTTGCAGATGACGCAAACAGTTTACGGAGAGATATTGATCGGTGAAGTAAGTGGGCAAAAAGTTGGCAATGGAGTATAATATGAGAAAATGTGAAGCTGTTCGCTTTGCAAGGGAAAACGAAAGACGCGAATATTATTTAAATGGAGAAAAACTGCAGAAAGCTGCAAAGTAAAGGGACTTGGGGAACTTGTGCATGAAACACAGAAAGCTGGCACACAGGTGCAGCAGCTAATGAGGAAAGCTAATAGAATATTTTGAGGGGGTTTGAGTATAAGAGTAGGGAAGTCTTCCTGCAACTGTACAAGGTGCTGGTAAGACCACATCTGGAGTGCTTTGAGCAGTTTTGGTTCCCTTATTTAAGCAAAAGCATCATTTAATTGGAGGCACTTCAGAAATGGTACACTCGGATGATCCCTCGTATGGATCTTATGAGCAAACATTAAACAGGTTGGGACTCTACTGACTGGACTTTAGAAGAATGAGAGTTAATCTCATTGAAACAGATAGGCTTCTTAAAGGGCTTGACAGCCTCAACGCTGAGAGGATATTTCCACTCATGGGAGAGTCTAGGACCAGAAGCCATGGTCTCAGAACAAAATTTAAGACTGAGATAAGAACATAGAACATAGAACATTACAGCGCAGTACAGGCCCTTCGGCCCTCGGTGTTGAGCCGACCTGTGAAACCAATCTGAAGCCCATCTAACCTACACTATTCCATTATCATCCATATGTTTATCCAATGACCATTTAAATGCCCTTAAAGTTGGCAAGTCTACTACTTTTGCAGGCAGGGCATTCCACACCCTTACTACTCTCTGAGTAAAGAGAGGGACAGGACTGGCTGCTCAACATGCCAGGGTTTTATTGTTTTAGACGAGATAGAGAGACAGGTAAAAGAGATCGAGCAGTTGCGTTACTAATCAGGGAGAATGTCACTTCTGCACTCAAAGAGGACAAACTGGAGGCTCAACCAATGAGGTAATATGGGTAGAGCTCAAAAATAAAATGGGTACAATCACTCTAATACAATAGGCCCCCCCAACAGCCACCAAGACATTGAGGAACAAATAAGTGGGCAGACTATGGAAAGATGCAATACACAGGGTTGTCGTAGTCGGTGACTTTAACTTCCCCAATATTGACTGGGACTCCTGTAGAACAAGGTCCAGAATTTGTTAAATGCATCCTAGAGGGTTTCTTGAAATAGTAAGTGGATAGTCCAACTAGAGGAGGGACCATACTGGAGCTTGTATTGGCTAATGAGCCTGGCCATGTGACTGACCTTTTAACGGGAGAGCATTTTGGTAACAATGATCACAACTCCTTATGTTTTATGATGGCTATTAATATAGATAAGTTATGACCTTGTGGGAAGTACACAATTGGGGGAGGGCAAATTACATCAGTAGTAGGCAGGAGCTGGGGGTTGTTAATTGGGAGGAGCCGTTATAAGGCAAGTCCACATTTGAATGTGGGAGTTGTTTTAAGATCTACTGATGAGAGTTCAGAACCAGCATGTCCCAGTAAGGAGGGAGGAGGATGGCAAGGTAAGGGACCCTTAGATAATGAGGGAGGTTGTGAATTTGGTCAAAAGGGAAAAAGAAGCACATGTAAGGTTTAAGAGCCAAAATTGGACAGGGCCCAAGAGGAATATAAAGAAAGCAGGAAAGACCTCAAACAGGAATTAGGAGAGCAAGAAAGGGCCATGAAATGACCTTGGCAAGTAGGGTTAAAGAGAATCCCAAGGCATTCTATACATACATTAAAAATAAAAGGATAACAATGGAGAAGATAGGTCCACTCAAGGATAAAGGAGGGAACTTATGCTTGGAGGCAACAGATGTGGGCGAGATCCTAAATGAGTACTTTGTATCAGCATTCACCCAAAAGAAGGATATGGAGGGTAGTGAGATTTGTGTGGAACATGCTAATATGCTCGGGCATTTTGAGATCAAGAAAGAAATGGTTTGGGATCTCTTGAAGAGCATTAAGGTGGATAAGTCCCCAGCACCAGTAGTATCTACCCCAGGTTGTTGAGAGAGGCAAGAGAGGAGACTGTTGGGGCCTTGACCAAGATCTTTGTATCCTTGTTAGCCACTGGAGAGGTCCCAGAGCACTGGCAAGTGGCTAATATTGTTGCTCTGTTCAAACAGTGAAATAGGGACAATCCAGTAAACTATAGACTGGTGAGTCTCACATCGATGGTTGGGAAGCTGTTGGACAGAATTCTTAGGGATAGAATTTATGTGCACTTGGAAAAGCATGGTCTAATTAGGGACAGCCAGCATGACTTTGTGCGGGACAGGTCATGCCTTACTAACTTGAATGAATCGTTTAAGGTGCTGACAAAGTTGTTCGATGAAGGTAGAGCAGTGGACGTCGTCTACGTGGATTTTAGTAAGGCTGTCAACAAGGTCCTTCATGGTTGGCTCACCCAGAAGATTACGATGCTTGGGATCCACAGTGACTTGGCCACATGGATTCAGAATTGGCTTGTCCATTGAAGACAGAGGGCAGTGCTGAAAGGGTGTTTTTTTCTGGCTGGAGGTCTGTGACTAGTGGTGTTCTGCAGGAATCCATACTGGGACCTCTGCTGTTTGTGATATATATATCATTGATTTGGACTAAAATGTAGATAAGTGGGTTAGTAAGTTTACAGATGATACAAATATCGGTAGAGTTGTGCATAGTGTACAAGGTTAACAAAGGATGTAGCAGGACATAGATTTGTTGCAGATATGGGCGGACAAATGGGAGATGGAGTTTAATCCAAGTAAGTGTGAGGTGCTGCACTTTGGGAGATCAAATGTTAAGGAAAAGTATCCAGTTAATGGCAGGACTCTGAACAGCATTGATTACAGCGGGACCCTGATGTTCAAGTCCATAGCTCCCTGAAAGTGTCCATGCAATTAGATAGGGTAGTAAAGGAGGCATGTGGCATGCTTGCTTTTATTGTTCATGGAACTGAGTACAAGAGTCAGGATGTCATGTTGCAGGTTTACAGGACTTTGCTTAGGCCACACTTAGAGTATTGTATTCAGTTCTGGTCACCACACTACAGAAAGGATGTGGAGGCTTTTGAGAGGGTGCTGAAGAGGTTTACCAGGATGCTGCCTGGATTGAAGGGTATGAGCTACAAGGAGAGACTAGAAAAACTCAGGTTGTTTTCTCTGGAGCAGCGGAGGCTGAGGGACAACTTGATAGAAGTCTACAAAATCATGCGATGAACAGATAGGGTTGATGGGCAGAATCTTTTTCGCAGAGTTGAAAAGTCTAATACTAGGGGGCATGCATTTAAAGTGAGAGGGGGAAAGTTCAGAGGAGATGTGAGGGACAAGTTTTTTATACAGAGAGTGGTAGGAGTCTGGAACACATTGCCAAGGGTGGTGGTGGAGGCAGATACGGTAGGGGCATTCGAGGGACTTTTAGATAAGCACATGAATATGCAAGGAATGGAGGGATATGGATCAAGGGCAGACAGAAGAGATTTGTTTAATTTGGAATCATGTTCGGCACAACATTGTGGGTCAAAGGGCCTGTTCCTGTGCTGTACAGTTCTTTGCACATGTAAATAAAGGATGGCTTGGTGATGGGATACCAGCCTCTGTGGAGTTATTTCAGTGAGGATGATCTGTAAAACATTAGCATACTAGTTGAATGTGCAGGAAAGTGATAACTTCATGGATGCTTTTAATGATTTTGGATTTTTAAAACTGAATTCAAATTCTCAAACTGATCCTATTAAAACTGTCTGGATTACTAATCCAGTACATTATCCGCTTTGTGCCATACCCCTTTGTATATTCACAATCCAAGCCTTCTATAAGTTGACTTTTTTAGAAATGTTGATGGGATATTTTTCTTTAGGACAGAAGGAGTCACAGGTTATTTGTAATATATAACAAGTAGGTATTATATCAATAGACTTTTGTGTTTTGTTGTAGGATCATTGAAAATACATCATTTCCATCTTCTCTGTCAAATGCTGTAGTAGGTAACAAAATAAATGATTAAATATGTTAGGGCTTGTCCTAGTTCCTGTGTAAAACGCATGACTTCTGGATTGGAATTTTACCAGCAGTGGACTTTCCACCGCAAGTAATGTTACCTAAGGCGGGAGTGGTCACAGTTTAGCTGCTGTGTTGACCAGAGGACGGTGAGTAATTGAGCTAATTAACCGTTGCCAGTATGTTATGAACCTTGGAACCCACCACCTCCCCACCACCCTCCTGATACTGTTAAGTCTGCCAGCTGCATTGAGTCAACCTTCACCACAGTGAAGAGCTTTCTTCCTTGTGGCTCCATGAACAGAATGGTTGTCGCCTCAGCAGCAATGGGCCCCCAGGGCTCTGAGGTTCACATAGCAGCCGGCCAGAGTACGTCAACATGGACCCATTGTTCTTTCTTCCTGCACCCTCCGTCATTGGCACTTCCAAGGCCTTTTTGTTTAATTCCTTCATGTGATGTGAGCATCACAGGCAAGAGCATCATTCATTCGCATCCTTAATTGTCTTTCGGAAGGCTGTGATGAGCTATCTCCTTGAATTCCTGTAGTCCATATGGTGTAGATATGCCTGCAGTGTTGTATGGATGGTAGTTCCAGGAATTTAACCCAATGACAGTGAATAAAATGGCAATAAAGGTCCAAAACAGTTTGATGTGTAACTTGCAGGTGGTGATGTTCCCGTGCAACTCTTGTCTTTGTCGTTCACATTAGTAGAGATCATGTGTTTAAAAGATATGGTCAGTAAATGGAGTACATCTTGTATATTGTACACTCTGTCACCACTGTAGCCTGGTGGTGCAGGGTATGAATGTTTAAGCGGTGGATAAGGTGCCAGGCAAGCAGGTTACTCGGTACCAGATAGTGTGGAACCTCTTGAGTGTTATTGGTGCTTTACTCATCCAGTCAAATGGAAGATATTCCATCATACGTCTGACTTTTGGATAGTGGTCAGACTTTGGGGAGTCAGCTAGTGAGTTATGCTCAGCAAACTTCCCAGCCTCTGATCTGATCTTGTAGCCACATTACTTAAATGGCTGATCCATTTGAGTTTCTATTCAGTGGTAACCTGCAAGATGTTGATGTGGGGGATTCAGCAATAATAATGGCATTGAATCTGGAACAGATGATGACTAGATACTCTCTTGTTGAAGATGGTTATTGCCTGATACTCGTGTGACATGAATGTTATAACTGCAGAGCTGCCGACTCTTTCATTGAAATGGCAGCTCAGAGATATGGCCTAAAGCCCTTAATGTGATAGTGGTGCCCGCAGTAGCCTCTTAACTGAACTGCACCTGTAAATTTGAGCCCACAGTCCTGCCAACCACATGCACGAGCTGAGAACCTTGTGTGGAACCTTGGATGTACTGTTAATATTCTAGCCCTAGTGTCTGCACGTACACAATTAAAATGTGGACCCAGAAGGTGCTGAGGGGATATCCTGCTCCTCCGAAACATCTACTGTTGCACTCTTCCCAAATACAATCAACACAGAATCACCGGGTGAATTAAGTGTTTTGCATACTATTTTCACTTTAAAAACCACTTGAAAATGTTAAGCGTTGGCAGATGAAGTTTCTTTCGATATATCAGCTTCTATCTTAACCTAATGTGTAACTCAATCTTTATTTTTCCCTCTGTAAAATGATTGAGCATGAAATTATACTCTGTGATTTTTACCTTGTGTTTTGTGGTCTGTGAGATTGTTTCAATCTGATTGGCTACTCACCTTGCTCGATGATGTCAGTGTTGCTGAAAGCTGCAGATCACTTTAAATAGCGTCAAATTCAAATTGTTGGCAGAATATTGGGATTTTCTGCTATAGAGTCTATTAAACCATGATGGCAATTTTCTTTGAAATCAGAACAAATGCATACCTTTACTACTGACTTAAAATTCCAGGCCTATATCATTGAATGTCCCTTCAAATTTACTAGTCAGAAACAATCCATACTGTTAGATAATGCAGAGTATATTTCACCGTGCTTGATTACAACATACCAATATAAGAAATATATATTTTTAGCTTTGTCTGGTACAAAGCAAGCAATATGTCGAGCAATGTTATTAGTTTAGTTTAAACATGTTTGGTAACCGCAAATGAAACTAAAAGAATCTAGTCAAAATTGCAAGCAGCACAGTGGCTTAGTGGTTAGCACCACTACCTCACAGCACCAGAGACCTGGTTCAATCCCAGCCTACAGTGTCTGTGTGGAGTTTGTGTGCTATGTCTGTGGCTTTCTGCTGCATGCTGTGGTTTCCTCCCACAGTCTAAAGATGTGTAGGTTAGATGGATTGGCCATGCTGAGGTGTGCAGGCTAGGCAAGTACACCATAGTGAACTTGGAATTGAGGTGGAGGGATGCAATTCAGAAGGTCGTGTGGACTGAATGGCCTCTTTTTGCATTGTAGGGACTCTATGATTTAAGCTTTTTAAAACTGTGTAGCAGAGATAGCCATTCCTGTACACTTATATTCATCGTCTACAAAATCTATTTTGTAGTTTCTAAAAACGGTATCTTGAAACACATTACATTTATATGCTAACTTGCTGCATCTTCTCACTTCTATGATTACAGATTTTGATTCAGTACATCACGGGCAATCAACATTCAGTTAGCCCCATGTGTTTATATTTCTGCCAGTTCCATATCACAGCTCTCTAACTACTCCATTTTCTTAATAGATATGTGCTTAAAATATATGTGAACTTTACAAGCTTCAAAATCTCCCCACCCCCGACCTCATCCCAAGACCAGCCCATCTCGTCCCTACCTCCTTGCCCTGTCCGTCTTTTCTCCCATCTATCAGCTCCTCCCACCTCACTGACCAACCTCCCACTCCCACTTCCTACCTACTAGCCTCATATCCACCTCCTTGACGTATCCGTCTTCCCTCCCACCTACCCGCCCCTCCCTCCTCACTGACCAACCCCCAACCCAACTCCCTACCTACACTCACCTGTACTGGCTTCATCCCCGCCTCCTTGACCTGTCCGTCTTCTCTCCACCTATCCGCTCCTCTATCCACCTTCTATCATCACCCGCGCCTCTCTCTATTTATTTCAGAGACCCCTTCCGCCCCCCCCCCCCCCCCCCCCCCCCCCCCCCCCCCACCATTTCTGAAGAAGAGTCCAGACCCGAAACGGCAGTTTTCTTGCTCCTCTGATGCTACCTTGGCCTGCAGTGTTCATCCAGTTCTGCACCTTGTTATCTCAGACTCCAGCATCAGCAGTTCCTACTATCTCTCATAACTTGCTTCCATTCTGGTTTGTTGGGTTCTGAGATCGCTGGGAAGCCTAATGCTCACTCTGCAGACCCTGCTGCATGCCGGACAGGCGTTGTTTGAAGGTTTGGTAGATGCTTTCTTTGGAAGGTTGTGCATGTTCTGTAAGACCTCAATTCACTTCACTTCTCGAATTCCCAACGAAGTCATGCAATGAATTTGCTGCCTTCCCGAATGAGCCTTCTCCAGTATGGTCAGTTGCAATTCAGAGAAACCCAGGAGTTTTTGAGATGTTCAGCCTCTTCAGCGGTGCTTTGAGGACATTACTAAAATGTTTCTGCTATCTCTTTGGATCCTCCAGCTGTGGTTGAATTCCGAGTGGAACAGTTGCTTTGGAAGTTTGGTGCCAAATGAACAAACAACGTATTTTGTCTGGTGGACCTCGTTTTGTGTTCAGTGCTAGAGAGGATCAGCCTTTGGGCTACCTTCTTGTCACCAATTTAATGGATCTTGTGAAGACACTGCTGCTGATAATTCTCGAGTATTTTCACATATCTGCTGTGTTTGTCCAAACCTCCAAAGCCTATAGGAGTGCAGGGGTCACTGTTACCTGATAAACCATGACCTTAATCTCAGCATTGAGCTTTTTTTTAAATACAAACAAAAACTGAACTGACACACAGATGATGTTTAACGAAAGATTCAAATTTCTCATGTACTTCAGAGAAGGAGTTGACAGTTACCTGGTGCTCATCTATTGAACGAGCATCATCTGTAAACTGAAGCTCAACAAAGTTGAAGTTGGAGTGATTTTGGTTTTGCTTGAAGATGGTGAAGGTTGAACATTTTCCCATCTGTTTTTTAGATTATCTCCACACCAGTTAGTAATTTGCTGGAAGTGAGCTGGACTATTGTAGCAAGGCAAATTGAAACAAGAGTCAATGTAATTTGATTTATTTGACACCAATCTTCACTATACTAGTGTCTGTGGCAGTTCTGATGATGAGGATCACAGATGAAATGTCATTGCAGATAGGTGGAGGATAACAACAAACTTCTGAGGGCTGCTAATCTTAAGAATGATACCCTATACATTATCACAATCAACAGAGCCAAAGGCTGATGTATGGACAAAAATGTCCACATATAGTGGATCATGTGTCCATCCTAGTGATGAGAAAATCTTGTCTTACAGGCTTTATTATCCTTTCTATAAGATGGTGTGCAAAAGACAATGCAGAACCGTGACTGCTACCTAACCAATATTTATACCAATTCAACATTTTCGTTATTTTTGTATTTCATAGCATTATGTATAAAATGCAAACCCTAGTTGCCCCCTATACCTGAGGTATTGCTATGCATGTATTTCCACCAGTACAAAGATGTGTGGTACCAACCAGCAATATTGAGAATGTAAATAATATTATACTTTTCTATGATTCAGTTTCAGCCCATTCTTAAAGTGCTTGAGTATAGGAGTTAGGATTTCATGTCAAGGCTGTTCAGAACATGGGTGAGGCCTCTTCCAGAGTACTGTTTGCAGTTCTGATCGCCCTGTTATAGGAAGGATATTATTAAACTTGAGAGGTTTCAGGAAAGATCTACCAGGATGTTGTTGTGAATGGAGGTTTTGAGATATAAATGGGACATTTTTCACTGGAGGATATGAGATTGAAGTATAGAAGTTTATAAAATCATAAGGGTCTTAGATAAGTTGAATGACAAGGGTCTTTTCCCTAGGGTGGGGGAGTTTGAAACTAGGGGGCATATTTTTTAGGGTAAGAGGGGAAAGATTTAAAAAGGACATTGGGGGGCAACTTTTTTACATTGAGGGTGGTTCATGTCTGGAATGAACTGCCAGAGAAAGTGATGGATGTGGGTACATTTACAATTTTAAAAAAAAGTTGGATAAGTTCATGAATGGGAAAGCTTTGGAGGGATATGGGCCA
This sequence comes from Rhincodon typus, assembly GCF_021869965.1. Classification (NCBI taxonomy): domain Eukaryota; kingdom Metazoa; phylum Chordata; class Chondrichthyes; order Orectolobiformes; family Rhincodontidae; genus Rhincodon; species Rhincodon typus. The sequence continues at coordinate 56,659,906 of NC_063338.1, read as the reverse complement.
GAGACAGGCAGGTGGGACTAGTTTAGTTTGGGAACATGATTGTCATGGACTGGTTGGATCAAAGGGTCTGTTTCCATGCTGTATGACTCTAAGGCTGTACTACAAAACCTTCTTCCTGCACTGCTGTGCTCAACATTTCACCAGGGACACTATATTGACCAGACTACTATCTTAGCCCAGGCTGGCTCAGTTTTATAGTGTAGCCTCCTTTGTCAGTCAGCAGCATACAGCACTGCCATCCTCTCCACCATTCTGTCCACCAGCCCTCACAGGTTCCTGACAGCAAACCAAGGAGCTAACTTGCTTTACTGGGCCAATTCTAGGATAATGCTAGAACAACACAGAGTGAGTGGCATTTCCTTTCATTTTCAGTTGTACTAGTTACCAAGTTACCACTCTTAACGATTTCAAAATATGTTTGATGCAATTTAAAAATATATAATTTTAAAAATATTGGCCAATTTATGGCAGAATTTGGTGAAATGTGAATGAGTTTGAGTGGTCACTCAGAACCTCACAATTTGCACTTGCTTTATTGATTGCACCCAAATTGAAAATTTAGCTCTATTCAGCATAACAGCTTTAAAGTTTAGGCATTTAGCCCAAGGAAAGAGATCTGTGAGGACAAGGGTCAATGAGGATAAAAGATGAATCAGGCTTGGCATACAATAGGATACAGACAATAGAGTTTCAGAGAAACTGAAATTTACAAAGGGTGGGCCCAGAGAACTGTTTGGAAGCAATAAAGGCATAGGTAAAGGTTTCACCAGGTGATGGTTTGAGGCAAGCATACAGGTATAAAGGTCATATGGGTGGAGGTTGGCAGTCCTTGTGATAGAGAGGAAATGAAGATTGAAGCTTAGCATAGAATCAAATAGGGTGCAACTGTTGCTAACTGCCTGTTTCAGCTTTAAACAATGACAGAAAGGTCTGTCCAATTTGTCACAATCTATATACGTGACACACAACTTGGAGCCATATAACAACTTGTGCCAAGAGTGCAGGATTTGTGACAGGAACTAAAGATGATGCATTTGGTATTATCAATGTTGAAAGCGGATTTTCAGATAAGCAAATTATGTGGCAGGACTGAAACGGTGCAGGGGTCAAGGAAGATGATGGAAAGGTAAAGCTGAATGTTGTCTGCATACATATTGACGTTGACTCCAATGTCAGGGGAACTTATTAAGGATCAACTTGTAAATGAAGAAAAGGAGCGAGTCACTGATACATCTTTTTGGAGGATTCACGGATAATGGTGAAGTGGCCAGAACAGATACCCTTGATGAGAATCTCTGGCTATGATTAAGTAGCTAGGAGGGGAACAAAGCCAGAACAACTATGCTGAGCTGGACAAGAAAGAAGAGGCATAGGAAGAGAATCATCTGGCCCTGCTAAAATATACGGCAAGAATGAAAAGAGATAATGTAGCTCTCATTCACAGTTGTATTTTATTCCTGAGCAGGCTGGTGATCTTATTGAACAAATTCAAGCATGGAATTGCAGGTAATAAAGGCATGGATTTAGAAAGCAAACATTATTTCCGGGATGGAGAAAAAGTGCTTTGGAAATTGTGAGCTAATTTGCAAGAACAGAGCAGTGAAGGATGAAGTATTGAGGATGAATTGATCATAATAATCTTTAAAGGGAGGGAAACAGTATCCAAGAATAGAAAATCAATTCCAATATCAGCTGCTATTGAGAGTCAGGAGAGAAGATTGGTGATCAATAGTTTAATGAGAGTGGAGAAAAGGAAGCAGGATGTGTAACAGTATGGGCTTTTGTGATAGGTACTGAGGGTTCAAGCAAAGGGATGATTTAGGTAAAGTTTAATTTTGGGAATAGATGGACTCAACTGTAGTCAGTGTCATAGAGTCATTATGGCACAGAAGGAGGCTGTACAGCCCAGAAATTCCATTGCTGACTCTCGTGCAACCCATCAGTCCAATGCCCTACTCTAACCCCATAGTCCCAGTTTCCCTCAAGTTTCCAACCAACTTCCATGTGCAGTTTGCACTTGGTAGTGAGAGAGTAAGGAGAGGAATTTAAGGAGACAATTGGTAGTGGAAAACAAGAGCCAGAACTGACTTTGCTCCCTAGAATTATTTTGGAGTTGCAATTGGTTTGGGCAGTGGAGAATTATGCCTGATGGACTTAATGTGGTTCATCTTGAACTTGAAGTTGTAAAAGTGAAGGTTATTACAAAAAATAAAAAGCATCTATAAGCTTTTAGGAACAAAACAGTCAAAGTTGGAGGTAAGGAAGTGGTTACATAAATGGACAGCTGCAGAAGTATTGTAGTGACCCAAAGCCCAAAGGCAGTTGGCATTTGATAGCTCAATTATAAATGAATTAAAGAAGTATTAATACCCTTCCGTAAATGCAAAGCTATGAAGATTGAAGAGGCTTATGAGGGATACAAAACATAATCAGAATTAACCTTGTCAGTCAATTTTACAACAATACCTTTTTCTGAATATTTGAGCAGAGGATATGAGATACACATCCCTCAGAGCTGGCTAGTGAACCATGTTGGAGTCACTTATTCAGGTGTAGCTGAGGAATGTTAAGCTGAATGTTAAAACTCCAGTTAATCATCTATACCTCGTCAACAACCACAACTTTTACTAATAAAACTCCTCTAAGGAAAGAAAAGAGACTTATCATTATAATGGGCCTTTCATGAACTTTGACATAACAAAGCATTTTACAGCCAATGAAGTAAGAGCAGTCATTGTTGTAACATGGGAATTCTTAACAAGCAATAAAATAATAATGACCTCACAATCCGTTAGTCGTTGTGGTGTTGTTGGTTAAGGGATAAATATTGGCCAGTATACCAAGGATAACCCCCCTGCTGTTCTTCAATGTACACCTGAGGCACATGAGGTCTCAGTTTAACTTTACATCTGATAGATGCCACCAGTGACAGTGCTGCAGTTCTTCACTACCGCATGAGAATGAAAGGAGTAGGAGCAAGTTTGGGGTGCTCAGCCCCTTGTTCTGGTCTGCCATTGAATATGATCATAGCTGATCTGATTGTGATCTTATTTCTATTTATCTGCCTACCCCCGATAACCCCTGGCTTCCTTGTCAATCAAAAATATGTCTAACTAATGACCTTACTGTCACTGCTTCCTAAGGAAGAGAATTCCAAAAACTAACGATGATCTGAACAGAAAAAAGAATCCACAACTCTATCTTAATTTGGGGATCCCTTACTTTGATCGTAGAAGGTCAGTTAGCTCAGTTGGCTAGCTTATGATGCAGAGTGATGCTAACAGCACGGGTTCAATTCCCACACCAGCTATGGTTACCATGAAGAATTCTCCTTCTCAACCTTCCCCCTCACCAACAGTGTAGTGACCCTCAGGTTGAACTGCCGCCAGTCATCTTTCTCTAATGAGAAAGCATCTCTATGGTCTAGTGTGACTTTGTATTTCCTTTCATAGATCATAAATGGCTGAAGCTGTAGGATGAAATGACTAAATGAATCACTGAACACCCAGAGGCCACTTCCACTATCAAAGAGTTTATTAATGTTACACTAATGGGAAGAAACCTCTGGGAATCCAGAAGCTTCTTCACTGAACATGACACAGGCATAAACTTTTATACATTTGTTTTCAGCCCACCTTTGACTGTTACAAACCAATCGTATTATTAATTGATTACATATGGATTTAATCAGTGTAATCATGTGCCTGCATGGTCAATGATGGACAACTCCAGGTCTTCCCCATGATCTCACAATATTTACCAGACATCCTGATCACCTATCCTCGGGCTTTCACAATGTCTCTTAGTCAAACATGTTCCAATTCTGCTGAAGTCTGTACCTGTTATTCAATCGTCCCTGCTCACAGGCTGGGGACTTCTCCCTACTGTCTAAGGCTAACCATCCACAGGAATTCATTTAATGTTAGTTTGTTGGTTGCATTTAGAACTTCAGTATACCTATTTAGGTGTATATAATATGTAATGACAATTACCTAAAGAGTCCTAATTATCGTGAGATCAGGCTTTTTCTTCTAACCTTTACTAAATAATTAACTTGGAACTAGTGGGAAAAAGGGCCCTGTATCATGGTTTTTCAAGGATGTGTCTTATCAAGACAATCTATATGTCTAAGACTGACTCTACAGGAATCCTATTAAACCCCTTGATGTCAATTATATTAAAGCTACTGTTGTATACATGTGTATGTATACATAATGGGGTTACAATGGCCTAAAGGGTCTTAACTGATATAAGTCAGGCTTTACTCGATCTACCCATATTAAACTTTAGATTAGCTTGCAAGAAGGGCTTTTATTAGTACTTCCCTTATCAAAATTGTCTCAATATAAGCAGTGGCTACATTTTTGCTTCTTCTTAATAAGACCCTATTGTGTGATTTCTATAAAACACTTTATTATCTTATCTAGTTGCTATGAGAGTGAAGGCCACAATCTGACTGTGTCAATGACTGCTTCAGCTATAATCTTCTTCAGCCATTGTATGTTAACTAAAAATATCAAAGGCAGCCATTTTAAGTTAACCAAAAACCATAGGTAGCCCTAACACTTATAAAGGGAAGAAGAGTGTCAGTAACGAGGGAAATGTTTATGTCTGGGGAGGAATATAAAGTGCTTTTATAAACTTTCAAAATGACAATAGTTTTCTTATTAAATTTATTCCTCACAGTTTTTATTTCATTTTACTCTAACAATCATCCCTTTCAGTCAGGGCTGAGAAGGGAAAAAGGACTTTAACTGAACTTGCTGCTACTATTATCAGAACGTTCTGTGGTTCTCTTACAAGGGTCTGTTTTTCTTTTCTACAAGATTTGCAGGCCATTATTCCCCATGTCAGAGCCAATACTGGCTGTACTCCTATTACCATGTGTGGTATTATCCTGATCTAGGGATGCATTTTAATGTATATCCTTTTTTTAACTATTTCTATTCCTGAAATTCCTGTTCTGTATCCTCTTCAAGAAAATGTATGCTTTTAATCCAGTAAAGTACCTCCCCACTTTGGGTCTGGTCGAGGTTGTGTCTTATCTGGCCTACCATCCATAGACTGTATGCATAACATAATTGTCCTTCTCGAATATTTTTGGTATCATCTTGCTCCCTGTCAATCAGATGATTGATTGTTTTAGCATGGACTTGCATCACCACCCTATTTGGTTGTGGTGCAGTTGCTATCCATCCCAAACAAGCCTGATCTCCTTTGGGTTTCCTCAGCTCAGTTAATGAGGTCTCTCATAATTTCTCTGAGCCATTTTACATTCTCATTTATCGCTTTGTACAATCAGTCAAGTATCCAATTCATGGTCTTCATTTACCAACTGCACTCCCCCACCCACCCCACCACGTCTCATGAGCTACACCCACTATTTTACTTTTCGGAAGCTACATCTTAGTCTTAACTTGTTTGAAGTTCCAATTAAATCAGGTACTTTCTTTATTACAAACAGCTTGTTTTTGCTTGATTCTGCAATGCTGCTTGTATTCCCTACAAGCCTATTACAGATCAGAAATATTAAAAAGGATGTTCATTCCTACCAGTTGTTGTGAAGTCTATAAGAGCTGTAATATAAAGGTTACGCTTAATGCTGTAATTCTTTGACAAAGCTGACAAGTTTGGGGGCAGCTTCTCTCTCACTTGACCTTGAAAGGTCAAACAAAGACAGTCTCTCTGCCTGAGATAACAAGGTGTAGAGCTGGATGAACACAGCAGGCCAAGCAGCATCAGAGGAGCAGGAAGGCTGACGTTTTGGGTCTAGACCCTTCTTC
>NC_063338.1:56582190-56653723 GCF_021869965.1 Rhincodon typus | reverse complement strand
CTTGGCCTGCTGTGTTCATCCAGCTCTACACCTTGTTATCTCAGATTCTCCAGCATCTGCAGTTCCTGCTATCTCTGAAACAGTCTCTCTGTCTTGTAGCTGCGATTACAACTGCTGTTATTTGTATGCTTTCTTGTTTAAAACTGAAATTTAGTTCCTAGATGGACCTTACTGTCTTTACATCAAATATCTTTCATACAAATTTTCTTTACTAAATATCATTACACACATATTGAAATTCCATTGATAAGGATGAAATTCAATCACATTTATAGCTTAAACAAGTCGTTAAAAGAAAATTGTTTGGAATCATTAGGTTTTATAACACATGATATTCTTTCTCACCTTTGACTTATAATTTTTCTGTCATTCTTTCCTTGTTCTATGTTCTATGTTCTATGATCATTGATTGTGATGCTCTGCTCAAATTGTCAATTTTCTTTTAATTAATCTGTTTCCATAATTTATTCTAAAATTCACTATATTCCATCATTTATACCCTCTGAATAATATACATTTAGGCTTATGCTCCTTACTTTGGTTTGTTATCCTCCAGTTCTCTGTCTGCAGGTCACTTTTTACTCAATAAAAATAAATAACATCATACATGGACTTAAAATTCTTCAGCTCCCTTTCATCTGTATCCATCTTGAAGATACTTCTAACTAAGCGTTCCAATCCCAAAGCCCTTGATTATTCAATCTAAATTCTCCTTGCTCATTTTTCCAATTTCGCTCACTTTGTCCCAGTTGTTTTATGCTAAGTTTTTTGAAGGAGTATGTGACACTGTGTTGTAAATTAAGATGTTTTCTCACTTTGCTGGCCACATTAACCATTCCATGCCATGCTGTTTGTCAAGTAGATGCACATGATTGAAACCCGTTCTTCAGTACAATATTTCCCCTCCTATTTACCAGGCTATTTTGGACTAGTCTCAACATATTCTTGCACACTTATCTGGTACCCCAGTACCATGCCATACATTCTTAATTCTCAGATGATCTTATCAACAGATCTGGAAGTTTTACTTATCTTTTCACATATGGTCCCGATGCCTCGGGTGATGGTTCAAGCATCAAATTCAGTTCTCTTAAAAAGAAAGAAAAGGTCTTAAACATCAAGAGAAAGCTCTCAGTTTAGTGCTGTCATCTAAACTCCGCTTTCACTAGATTGCTGTTAGAAGCCAGTATTCTAATTTTGATTGCTGCCAAACTTCTTCTGCCACCACTCTCATCCCTTAATCATTTCCTTTCATCCAGTTTTGAGATTCAACTGGTTACCATTGTATCTAATTGCTGAGCCCTGGAGAGATTTTCCTCACAGTTTTTATTCCATGGAGCCCATGGCAAGAGCAATGGAATGCTGGTCAGAATGCATATAGATTGTGTGCTGGACCTGGCTCTCCATGGTGGTTATGAATCTCTCATACGTTTTATCATACGTCTGTGTGACAGCAGAACCATTAGCCTGGATGGATTCTTCCATCACCTGCGTAAAGCTGATATACCTAGTGTTGCAGCTGCAGATGGCCTCTTGAACAGAAGCACATGAGTGGCATGGGATTCAACAGGGGCCTCGATCCCTGCAGTGTTCCAAAAGTCAGGGGCCATGGCTGTCATGTCTTCCATCAGCTGCTGTGATGTGCATGCAATGGGCTCACCAGACTCATCTTCTGAATCAAAATGTGGCCTCTCAGCAACTCATGTGGGAATCACTGAGCTGCAGGAGGAAGAGATAGGTGTTAGTACTATTGCTGGAATGTTGTCAGGGCCCGCAACCTTTGCAGTATCCAGTGTCTCCAACCGTTTCTTGATATCATGTGGAATGAATCAAATTGGCTGAAGACTGGTATCTGTAATGCTGGGGACCACTGGAGGAGGCCAAGATGGATCATCCACTCGGCACTTCTGGCTGAAGGTTGCTGCATTGAAGTGCAGTAGCATATTCTTGCACACTTATCTGGTATCCCAGTACCATGCCATACATTCATCAGAGGCTGGAGCCTAAAAGACCATTGGGATCTCCGAGTTGAATTAACTGTAGGAGTTATGAGAACTCCCTGGCAGGCATGGATACAGTCAATAATCCCAAAGCATAATGCCCTTGCTGCCTGCCTGTCCTCATTTATGGAGAAATTGAGGAATTAATTCACGCATTGTTCACCTTATTTATGCCGCTGTATTTACCAGCCCATGAAATGCTACACAAGTTGACCATGGATCTCTGGAAATAGCCACTGGTGAAAAGTTGCAGTCACCCCAGCATGAGATCCCCAGCAAGTACATGTGGCTGCAGGTCTTGTCGTAGTATCTCACAAATTTCTGTGACCACTTGCAGGGAAAACTTCAACTGACATTGCCTATGAGAGATTTCCAGGTAGTTGGTTCGTCAGTGTCCACCGTATCCAGTGCCTTCCACGGACATCCACCTGCTGGCCAGTCTCCCACTGTGGTACTACCTAATGCTGGCCTTCCTGACTCTGTTGTTGGGCAACAACAGCCCTCCTCTATCATGTTCTGTCCTACTCTCAAGGTTGCAAGAATATTGAATATATAAAAGCAATGGGAAAGTTAACTGTGTGAAGAAGACAGGCACTGAGACAAACATTTGTGTGTATATGGCTTTCATCCATCACCTGCTGAACAAAGTGGTTTTCATATGGGCCACATGCAAAACTCTTCCCATTTACCCATCACCTATTGCTCCCATTGGCCTGATCCTACTTGGACCTGAATTCCCATCAGTTCCATCATCGGTTTGCAGCAACGACCAGCATCAGAACAAGAGTCACCCTCCACCCTAAACCTATCACACTCCATGTATCTTCCCTCTATCACGTTTCAGTTTGTACCCATCACCTTCAACCCTGTGACAGTGAGAATGGACATACCGTCTCATCCACTTTATTTTTCCTCCTTCACCATCGATATTCCTTTCTGACCCCAGAGCACCACCCCCACCACCCATCAGCCTTAACAAGTCCTTGCAAATCCTTGGCTTCCTTTCCAAGATCTTCCATTATCCCCAAACTCTGCACTCATGCCACATTGAACGCCTGTCTGTACCTGTGGATTTTCCCAAGACAAATAGTATCCACATGCGGAAGATCTGATATTGAACAGTACAAAAGAGAAGCCATAGTTTAGGCCTCTCACTTTGCACTTCCTCACTAATCCTCACCTGTCCCACCCTTCCACCCGCATGCTCTACTCCCACTCAGATCACACCAGAGATGCCAAACACTTCCAGTTGCATACTAGCGCGCCCTGACAGGAGCAAGAGCAGGCCATTTGGCCCTCAGAGCCTGCTCCACCATTCAATATGATCATCTCTGATCATCCAACTCAATACACTGTTCCCACTTTCTCATCGTACCTTTTGATCCCTTTCGCCCTAGGAAATATCTTTAATCCTATTTTGAAAATATGGTTTTAGCCTCGATTGCTTTCTGAGGCAGATAATCTCTCCTGTGTTTACCCTGTCTAATCCTGCTAGAATTGTATAGGTTTCTCTGAAATCATGACCCTTCCTCATTTTTCTAAACTCTAGTGAATATAGACTTAACCAATCCAGTCTCTCTTTATACGTCAGTCCCACCAACCCAGGAATCTGTCTGGTAAACCTTCTCTGCAATCCGTCTATAGTCAGACCATCCTTCCTCAGATAAAGAGACCAAAACTGCACACAATGCTCCAGGTGTGGTCTTACCAAGGCCCAGTGCAATTGCAGCAAGACATCCCTGCTCATGTCCTCAAATCCTCACACTATGAAGGCCAACATCCCATTTGCCTTCTTCACTGCCTGCTGCACATGCATGCTTACATTCAGTGACTGATGTACAAGGACACTCAACTGTCTTTACACCTCCCCATTCCCCAAGTTAGAGAGTCATAGATTTATACAGCATGGAGAAAGACCCTTCAACCCAACTCATCTGCACCAACCAGACATCCCAACCTGATTTAACCCCATTTGCCAGCACTTGGCCCATATCCCTCCAAACTCTTCCTATTCATATACCCATCCAGGTGCCTCTTAAATGTTGTAATTGTATCCGTCTCTACCACTTCCTGTGGCAGTTCATTCCATACACACACCAACCCCTGTGTGAAAAAGTTACCACTCAGGTCCTTTTTAAAACTTTCCCCTCTCACCTTAAACCTATGCCGTCTAGTTTTGGTCTCCTCTACCATGGGAAAAAGATCTTGGCTATTCACCCTATTCTTGCCCCTCATGATTTTATAAATGCAAAGCCTCCAATGCTCCTGGGAAAAATGCCCATTGTCTATTCAGCCTCTCCCTATAGCTGAAAAACTTCAGTCCTGGCAACATGCTTGTAAATCTTTTCTGCACCCTCTCAAACTTAACAATATCCTTCCTATAGAAGGACAACCAGAATTGCACACAGTATTTTAAAAGGGGCCTCATCAATGTCATGTACAGCCACTATATGAAATGCCAACTTCTATGCTCAACGTTCTGACCATGCAGGCAAGTGTGCCAAATGCCTTCTTCACCAACCTCTCTGCCTGCTGATGGGGGGAAGCAAGAAGTACTTAAGTGGGTGATGTTGGATGATGCAGTGTAACAACTGTTTCGGGCTATGTGGGGAGCAAGGTGTAGATAACGGTTGTTAACCGAGTGATTATTTACCTCAGATTATTATCTGAATGTCCAAGGTCCAACCTAACCCCTTACACCTCTGACATCCCCAATCTTCCCTTGCGTCTCCTCAGCTTCCATCCAAACGGGCATACCCTGAGCCACAGATTTGGATAAAAACAAATACCCATTTCAATCAAAGGACAAACCTGACTAACCTATGCCACCTTTAAATGATGAAAACCAGTGCCGCAACTCTGCATGTGCTGCTGACTTACTCTTGAAGCAGAGCATAATCTGAAAACATTTTAAGAAATGACTATTGATAGGGTGTAAATATATCTAAAACTGCAAGTCAACACTCCAAGGTAATGTCCAAATTGCTTCTGCAAAGCCGTTGACTTAATCTCTACATTTTATCCCACCAACGGGAAAATAGGATTTTGGTTTCTTCTCCCAGTTAACCCACCCGTCAATCACTTTTCCTGCTGTTGCATGCCCCATTTAATACCCACCCAAGGAGATCAGCAGAAGGATAGGCAAAAGCTTGGACAAAAGAGACAGATTTCAGTGAGCAAAGAATAGAAAGAGAGGTGGAGAGATTTAAGGAGAGAATTCCAGAATTTAGCAGCTAAAAGCACAGCTACCAGCAATGGACCCATTAAAATCAGAAATGCTCAAGAGTTCCAGAATTAGAATTATGCAAATATCTTGAATACTTGTGGATGAAGGAGAGGTTAGAGACAGTAATACCATTTGCTTTGAAGATCATTACTGACTTGATTTTTCACATTTTTACTCCAAGTACATATATACAGCAACGACATGCATTTACATAGTGCCAGAAGCCCATTAATGTAAATGACTTTGCAAGCTACTTGACAGAAATGTCATCAATAAAAATGACATCACAGGATCAGACAATTTGTTGATTTGACCTTTAGATTTCTGTTACTATAATCTAGCACAAAGTAAGACAAATTGCAAATATTATTCAAAAGTGAAAAGTTTTATTTAATGAATGCATGTAATATTTGAATGTCATGCAGTTTGAGTCTCAGTGTGTTTTCTTGTGTTTACCATTATTATAAACCACTGTATATTATTTATGGATCTGTGCCCTTTAGTGCTTCCTTATTTGAGGCAGTAAGAGTGAATGACGAATGCTAAACTGTCCAATACATTACGTGTAATTCAAAAGACCTACCATCACAATCTACAATTATCCTTTGAGTATCTACACTAGCAGCATGAATGCCCTGTGTTGAACCTTTTGGGTGTTCATTGCTATCCTGAGGAAATTGTAAATGAAATTTCTACTGTGAAATTGTAGATGCACAATGATATTCAAACCTTTCTGTAAGTGGGGCATTCTTCTTCTAAACATTGACACATTCGCAACACTGGTCTGGACTTTAACAGTTGGCATCTGAACAAAAAAACCAAATAGTGCTATCACTGAAATATTTTTAATAAGTACATTGGACAGAAATAACAATAGATAAAATAAACAACAAAAATTTAAAAATCTGAGGTCAAGGTATCTGGCAAGTTACAGGGACCATTCAAATCACCTCACAGATCATAGTTCTAAAACCTATGGATTTTATTATGAATGTAGCCACCAGATGTTTCCTGTCATTGGGTATATTGATATAAAATGATCATAAATCTATATCATTAGAATTACACAACTAAAGCTACAACGAGATTAGTAATCTTTACATTAACTGCAGGCAGTAAATATTGTTTGCCTAAGAATAGATGAATAAACTGATACTGAAAACCTAAAGCTCAAAAACTGTTCAACAATTCATGTTATAGTTAAATGCTATGTTCTTTTTTAAAGAAGTATATTTTGCACTTGTCAGCAAAGATGTATTGTAACACTTTCTTGCAGTTTAACCTTCAAGCGCAGGTGCTGTATTATATAATTAAAGCAACATTCATCAAACTATTATATTACATGCCTTTCCAGGTTATTGACAAATCCTTCGTATAATTAGGTTATTTTTCAATGTCTGGCTGATATTGAGCAGGTGTTCAAAGCTAAGTCTTACTGAAACTACTCATTTTTCATTGGATAAATGGTCTTCGGAGTAAATTCTGACATAATGGGGCTACTCAGTGGTAAACCCATTGTAAATTTCAGTAGTTTTGTTTTTCCTCCTAAATATTTTTGAAGGCCAGGAATACTCTTTCTATATAATAAATTAGTTTCATTATCATGTCACTTAGACTGCCAATCTGTATTGTTATCTCATTTATCCTAAAGTTCATTTAAACTCAGTTCTCCTCAAGAGCTTGTTAATCATCACATTTTCTGTTTAATATTTTCATGTGTTTGGTAATAAAGGCAGTTAATAATCTGAAATCATTTTCTTCAATAGTGTGACAAAGTAGATTGGTTTGGGAATTTTGATGAAAGTGCCAATGAACTGTTTGTTTTGGGTGCAGTTTTGACCAACCTTGTCTCTGGAAATTAACGAACCCAATCTAGGAGAAAAGTCACTTTGTGGGTTGTTAATTTGCTGTGATGTGTCAATCCTTGAAATTTTGAAAATAATTATTCACTGTTAGTAACAGTAAAAAAATGTGAATGTTTGATATACTAGATCAGACCTAAACATGGGCTTATTAAATTGGAAGGTTTAGGAACAGAAGCAGAGGGAATGGAGCAGTGTACAGCTGTACTGCTCCATCAGGGAATCTTGCCTGTCAGCAACACAAATTGCAAGTTCATGTGCATGTTACCCATGATTTTCCAACTATTACTGCTGTGTGTGTTATACTTCAGAAATGGGAGTATTTATTTGAATCATTATTTCTGACGAATGCTGCAGTTTCCACTTCAATCTATCAGTGGATGACCATCAATTAAAATGCATTTAAGGTACACTGCACCTGTAATGAAAAAGTTGCACTTATTTAATGCTCCTCCTGGAAACTTAGAAATCAGCTTCTTGTAATGCCTGATGTCACAGTGCCCTCTGCAGAAATATGCATGCAACTTACCAATTGACCATATCAATTGGTCAAAACGTATTGATCCCATCTTACAATTCTCAATATTTTCGAGACAACCTTGTAAAAGACATCCTTTGGGATATAAGGAAGCAGTTCCAGGGTGAGGATTTGTCACTTTGAGAGTTCTTGCTTGCCTACATCTGACAGGATTCATCAAAAATGATAGATTGCCATGAAGCATGTCTAAATAATTAGAATTAGACACCATCAGAGGCACAGTGTAGGTAAGCAAAACAACAGGACCCTCAAATTTTCCTGTCTTTTACATGACCTTGAGGCAGAGGGTAAAAATGGGAGGAATTTCTGGTCACCCACACAGGCTACAATATCTGTCGGTGTGTTGCCAATTTTGTTTTACTCATTATGGATAGGACAGCACAGAATTTGATCGCTTCATGTCTGTTGCAAATTTGGGACCTGCCTCCTTACTCTACCCATGATGCTCTGAGTCAGATTCCTTTATTCCTTTATTCATTCATGGGATAAGGGGCATAGCTGGCAAGGCAGCATTCGTTGCCCATCCCTAATTGCCCAGAGGCAGTTAAGAGTCAACCACATTGCTGTGAGTGTGGAGTCACATGTAGGCCAGGATGGCAGTTTCCTTCACTAAAGAACATTAGTGAACCAGATGGGCTTGTTCTTGACAAATGACACTGGATTCATGGTCATCATTAGATTCTTAATTCCAGCTATTTATTGAACTCAAATTCCACCATCGGCCATGATAGGATTTGAACCCAGAATGTTACCTGGGCTCTGGATTAACATTCCAGCGATAATACCACTAGGCCATCACTTCCCCCAGATTTCACTTTCGGCAAAGAATTCAAGGAGATGATGATGGCTGATTATTTGCTATTTGTTTGTTGCATCTCGTTAGGAGGAATTATGCATTTCAGTTGTGTTGGTTTCTGAATATCTTTTAATACTTCACTGTCAGCAATAAAAAGAAGGCCTTTGATTATTTTGTACAGGAAGTTCATTTCAACATGCATCATGTCAAATGTTTGTATGAGCATGTCTGCAAAATTCTTAATATGCTAGTAACTGTGATTGTGCAAGTGAAGTGATTAGCACATAATTATGAAGTATCTGGTTAAGGGTTTATCTGCATTCACTTTGAACCATTAGCAAAATTGAGATCTCATTTGGACAGGGCAGAAACACCTCTTCTGTGTTGAGTTAAAGTCAATTTAAACAATCAACAAAGTTCAAAAATGGATTTCCTGTAAATTAAAGCATCTGTTTGAAAACTTCAGTAGTTCTTATTTAACAGTTGTCCATTTGAATTTCCCTTTCAGAACCTGAAGATTACCCAACTAGAATTCAGTGAAACATAGCATATTGTCAGCAATAAAGTAACTTAATTAGATAGAAAAATGTAAAATAAATGGGGTGTATATGTTACTGATGTTAAAATTGACCTGCAAAAGCCCAAGCGAACAGAATAAAGCACTTGAGATACAATGCAAAAGCTTATTATTCAGCTGTGGCTTTTGACATATGTTATCATTTAGAGAACAGTTGATTTGAAGATTCAGTGGCAGGTTCATACATAAGTAGTATCTGTCTGACTTCTTCCAATGAGAAGGTTAAAACAATATCATATATCATCAATAAGATGTCAGCACAGACGGCAGGTTGTACTTATTGAGTTACATGTTTCAATCGTTCATGAAAATCTATGTCTTAAGGTAAAAACAAATCAAAAGAATCTTTGGAGTTTTCTGAATCCAGTATCAGGGAAAAACAGTGACTCAAGATTTATATTTAAGGAGTTTTGATTTTGAAAGGAATATCTGTTTCTGTCTAGGGAAAAATGACATCTTTGGTGAAATGATCCATCTTTATGCAAGACCTGGGAAATCTAATGCTGATGTACGAGCGTTGACTTACTGCGATTTGCACAAGATCCAGAGGGAAGACCTTTTAGAAGTTTTGGATATGTATCCAGAATTTTCCGACTACTTCTTAACAAACCTGGAACTCACCTTCAATCTACGAGATGAAGGTTCAAAGGTAACAATTTAAAGGCAACTCAAAGAGGAATATGCCAACATTTTCTAACTAATTGTGAACAAACATGTTACTGTGTCATGTCAGGCAGGTAGTTGTACTGCTTCAACACAGTTTGACATTTTAGTTAGTTATTGCGATGTTTGAGATTAGCAAACTTATAAAGATATGAATGTTCCTATTTACATGTTTAAAGCATATGTATAACAGTTGAATGTTGTGTGGATTTAATATCAATTTACAATAATGCAACACCTTATTTGCTCCCAATTTATTGTGACATGCATGTCTGTTTTTCAAATTGGCAATAACATTTGTAATTAATCATATTGTCAGCAATAAAGAATAAATACTAAGTGTAAACACTAGTGTGTAATGGTGTAGGTTCAGTCCTTCCAAACTTGAGTTACGTCAGAGGAGGTAATTTGTTTACATGCCAGTAGGTTACAGGTATGTTATGATGGAATGGATTGTGTAACGTATTTAATTAAGCAAATGACAAAGGAATTTTATTGCCATACTGTTAAACCATATTAGTTTAAGTCTGATTTCTACTCAAAAGGGTATAAAGACAAGTTTAAAAAAAAATAGGGAAATACCAAGACTGCCCTGTTGTATGATTTGTGTTTGAGGAAGAGCAGTTAAGTACAGTGACCTGAATCAAGATTCAGCCTTCATTAAGTACACTAAAAACAGCTTATTTGGTTGCTAATTCCAATTTATGCATATATTGGCTGTAGCATTTTCCATTATTACCACAGTATACACATTTCAAAAGTATTTAATTAGTTGCCAGCCATTTTGGCATGTAATAAGTCTGAAATCTATAGAAAAAAAGTCACAGAAAATTGACACAGAAGGAATCCATTTGGCCCATGTTGTCTTTGTTACTGGAAGAATAGTTACCCAGTCTAAATGAATGTGACTACAGTATTATCATGGCACTTTCATCTTTGCCTTTCACAAATTTGCTTATCCAAATAAAACATTATGTATACCTTTTCTGATGAAGGGTCCAGGCCCGAAACGTCAGCCTCTCTGCTCCTATGATGCTGCTTGGCCTGCTGTGTTCATCCAGCCCTGCACCTTGTTGTCTCGGATTCTCCAGCATCTGCAGTTCCTACTATCTCTGTATACCATTTTGTCTGTTGTCAGTTCAACATTCACTTGTCTGCAATTTCCAGTTAAAAAAACTTCGAGCAAATTTCAAAAAATGAAAGCATGCCTAATTTAAATTAAATATACTAAAATACAAAAAGTGTCCATGATGTACTGTACTATATATCTTGGTCTAGAAAGTCCACGTTGTGCTTGCATTATCTGCCCTGTAGCTTTCTGCAGTGTTTGGGTGTTCACTGTTGTTATGATCATTACATTCCACATAAGAAATTAATAGCGTGACAAATTTTATTTACTTCTTATTTTGTTAAAAGTTTTTTTCAGTCAACTTCTTCATATGTATTCACAATATTGTTCTTTTTAATCTTCCATTTTAATTGGAACGATCTTGACTCATATTGAGAAATGGGTCCCCTGTTTGCAAGGTTTTCAAGAATGTAACTCTGCAAGTAGTGGGACTTTGCTGTTCGTCTGCCTGTTGCTTGACCAATCCATGAAATAGCTCTCCCAGTTGAGCAGAATTTTGCAGGGTCATCCTGAGTGTGCCTTTCTATCCAAATCCAGTGTCCAGGTTGAAGCTGGGTGATATAGTTGGTTTTATTCCGTTTACACTTTCTCATAGCATTTGCTGTAACTTAAATCGTTTTCTCAGCCATTTAATATGGGATATATTAGAGGTGCTATGTAAATGCAAACTCCTTCCTTCTGTCTTTGCCTTTCTTCCTGCTTTTCCTTTTCTTCCCTCCCTTGCATCCTTTTCATTCTTTTATGCCCTGTTAATGTAATCACATCTCAAACTTAAAGTTGCAGGTGTTTTGTAGAACATAGAACATAGAACATTACAGCGCAGTACAGGCCCTTCGGCCCTCGATATTGCGCCGACCTGTGAAACCAATCTGAAGCCCATCTAACCTAAACTATTCCATTATCATCCATATGTTTATCCAATGACCATTTAAATGCCCTTAAAGTTGGCGAGTCTACTACATTTGCAGGCAGGGCATTCCACGCCCTTACTACTCTCTGAGTAAAGAACCTACCTCTGACATCTGTCCTATATCTATCACCCCTCAATTTAAAGCTATGTCCCCTCATGCTAGCCATCACCATCCGAGGAAAAAGGCTCCCACTGTCCACGCTATCTAATCCTCTGATCATCTGGTATGTCTCTATTAAGTCACCTCTTAACCTTCTGTCTAACGAAAACAGCCTCAAGTCCCTCAGCCTTTCCTCATAAGACCTTCCCTCCATACCGGGCAACATCCTGGTAAATCTCCTCTGCACCCTTTCCAATGCTTCCACATCCTTCCTATAATGCGGTGACCAGAACTGTACGCAATAGTCCAAGTGCGGCCGCACCAGAGTTTTGTACAGCTGCAACATGACTTCATGGCTCCGAAACTCAATCCCGCTACCAATAAGACCTAACACACCGTACGCCTTCTTAACAACGCTATCAACCTGGGTGGCAACTTTCAGTGATCTATGCACATATACACCGAGATCTCTCTGCTCATCCACACTACCAAGAATCTTACCATTAGCCCAGTACTCTGTATTCCTGTTACTCCTTCCAAAGTGAATCACCTCACACTTTTCCGCATTAAACTCCATTTGCCACCTCTCAGCCCAGCTCTGCAGCTTATCTATGTCCCTCTGTAACCTGCAACATCCTTCCGCACTATCCACAACTCCACCGACTTTGGTTTCATCCGCAAATTTACTAACCCATCCTTCTACGCCCTCATCCAGGTCATTTATCAAAATGACAAACAGCAGTGGCCCCAAAACAGATCCTTGATTTACACCACTAGTAACTGAACTCCAGGATGAACATTTCCCATCAACCACCACCCTCTGTCTTCTTACAGCTAGCCAATTTCTGATCCAAACTGCTAAATCACCCTCAATCCCATGCCTCCGTATTTCCTGCAATAGCCTACCATGGGGAACCTTATCAAACACTTTACTGAAATCCATATACACCACATCAACCGCTTTACCCTCATCCACCTGTTTGGTCACCTTCTCAAAGAACTCAATAAGGTTTGTGAGGCACGAGCTACCCTTCACAAAACCGTGTTGACTATCCCTAATCAAATTATTCCTTTCTAGATGATTATAAATCCTATCTCTTATAATCCTTTCCAACACTTTGCCCACAACCGAAGTAAGGCTCACTGGTCTATAATTACCAGGGTTGTCTCTACTCCCCTTCTTGAACAAGGGGACAACATTTGCTAGTCTCCAGTCTTCTGGCACTATTCCTGTAGACAATGACGACATAAAGATCAAAGCCAAAGGCTCTGCAATCTCCTCTCTAGCTTCCCAGAGAATCCTAGGATAAATCCCATCCGGCCCAGGGGACTTATCTATTTTCTCACCTTCCAGAATTGCTAACACCTCCTCCTTATGAACCTCAATACTGTCTAGTCTAATAGCCTGTATCTCAGTATTCTCTTCGGCAACATTGTCTTTTTCCTGTGTGAATACAGATGAAAAATGTTCATTTAGCACCTCTCCTATCTCTTCAGACTCCATGCACAACTTCCCACTACTGTCCTTGACTGGCCCTAATCATACTCTTGTAGATTAGACCATTTCTCATACTTATAATCATCACACGAGGTATCCTCAGACAAATATTGCCTTCAGCTCAATACCTATTTAAACACATTATTCCATTAGTGCTCAGTCAATGCCAGACAGCTTTGTTACATAAAACCTTGAGTTTGGTTGTAAGACTATTGGAAGCAACGTAACAGTCAATGCCCCAGTAATTAAAATCAGACAGAGCTAAATTATTAAACACTGTTAATGATGACTTAACTGTTAAGCAGTATCAAATTCTCTTTAAGTATTGAATCAACACACTCAGTCTTGAAGACATAGTGGGGCAGATTTCCTTCTGGAGTTACACCAGTGACCTGATATAACTCCCAGCAGGCCAGGTTGTGATTAAGTGAGAAGCCATTCTGCTAGCTCCCACTTCCCAATGGTACTTTATGGAATTTACTGCAAAAGATGATGGTGGGTCATTAATATATCTGTCTGACCATGTGTGTGTAGTGTAATTAATCAATTCTTCCCAAGTCAGCCCAGCAACATTTAGTATTTTGGTATTTGCAATGGCTCAGTTGTAGTATTTTGATGTCACAGTCAGAACATTGTGAGTACAAGTCCCACTCCCACCATTTGAACACATACACTAAAGTGAAACTCTAAAGTGAAATTCGGAGCAGTACAGAGAGTGGGTTGCACTCTCAGAGTTGATTTCTTTCGGTTGAGATATTTTACAAAGATATTTTGTTTTCCCAGCTAAGGCTGATTCTCTCAGTTAGTGAAAGCATAATGCTTGATCATACAGCACCATTAAATCCCTGTGGCACCTGAGATAGTTCTTGGGGCTTACACCTTCTACTTGCCCCATTATTTATCTTGGCATCACTGAAGAACAATTAATAACATTGACTAATACAATTAGACAATGGGGTCATTGCCTTTTCGTTTCGGTAGATCCCAATGGCTCTCGTGCAAAGAGCAGAAAAATTCCACCTAGCAAATATTTATCCCTCAATCAACAGCTAATTGATTAATAAATATCAATGTCATTGATTTATTTTTGGAATATACTCAATTAGGAAATAAAAGTAAATAGTGTGGGAATTATCTTGGTTGTTTCAAAATGCAATCCCAGGCACCTTCAAAAGAGAAGATATTTAGATTTGAAAATGTTTGCACATACTACAACCTTAGTGCACAATTACAGTCATGCTTACATGAGTTCCACAGTCAGAAAGGTTAGAAATAAAATACAACATTCCTGATGAAGTACCACCAATAAAATTATAATAAAATTATAATACATATTACAATACAAAGTTACCCACTTTTCAAAAAAGGGATAGAAAATAATGGTGCAATCATTGAAATAGAGAGATTCTGGGAAATGTGTGCATTCAGAGGGACCTGGGTGCATGTGTAGATAATCCTCAGAATTGAACAGAATAAATTAGAGTATAGGAGTTAAGAAGTCTTTCAACAACTATACAGTGTGTTAGCGTGGCAAAGCTTGGAATACCAAGCTTGGAATAAAGCTTTGGTTTCCTTATCTAAGAAAATTCGTGCTTATTCTAGAAGGGCGCAATGAAGGTTCAGTAAGGGATGAACAGATTGTCCTATCATTAAACTCAGCTTATATCCCTTAGAATTTGAAGAATAAGAGGTGATCCAATTTAAACAGGTAAAAATCTTAAGTGACTAGAC
This sequence comes from Rhincodon typus, assembly GCF_021869965.1. NCBI lineage: Eukaryota > Metazoa > Chordata > Chondrichthyes > Orectolobiformes > Rhincodontidae > Rhincodon > Rhincodon typus. The sequence goes on along the minus strand of NC_063338.1, from coordinate 56,638,693 downwards.
AAGGTATATGCTGAGAAAAGACTTTCCTGTCAATCTAGAACAGGAAGTCACAGACACAGGAAGACTGGATAAGGAGAAATTTTATGACTCAAAGGGCAAACCCCTTCACTCCTTTTTACTCCATTGTGCCATAGATGCTTATTAGAGTGTATTCAAGAAGAAGTTGATGGATGTTTGGACATGAAGGGAATTAAGGAACATTGAGATATTACAGAGAAATTGAGTTGTGGTAGAAATCAGCCCTATGATATTGAATAGTGGAGTAGATTTGAAGCTTCTATTTCTTCTTCTGTTTAAGTACAACCAGATGTTAATATCATTTACCTCAATAATATTAAATGAACTGACAAGATTAGACTGGTATGGCAACTCTACCAAAGCAGATTTAAATCCGTTTTTGCTAGTTTATGATGTATTTAAGGATAACGTACTTTAATGAATGGTAAGTGAATCATAGTAATCTAACCCATCCCACTAACCTTCTTTTACACATCTCATGATTGTTATTTAGATTAGGATCAGAAAATGTCATTAAACGGACAGATGAGCCAGTATTCCACATTTAGTTTTATTGTCATAATTACCCTTTGTGTTTATTCACGTCCCTTAAACTGTGGTTCAGTAAATACTGAAATATTTCTGTCTCATTTTCTGTTATTACTCTTGTCTAAAGCCACCTGCTGCTGGTCTTTTATTTTCTAGGCAGACATGCTACTCAGAGCAGAAACCAGTGATGATTCAGATGAGGAGATTCCCAGACCTCAAAGAAGAAAGCTTTCCTTCAAAAAGAAAATAAACGAAGGTAACTTACCTCTTGAATTTGATGTTGGTCCTAAAATCAGAATTTAGCAAATAGAAGCAAAAACTTCCAATTTAAACTATTACTGTTCTTGTGTCGTTTACAGTCTTTCATTTTTGCATGAATATAAATATGTTTGTTTTAAAACAGAGTTCAAATTTTATTGCCAAAATGTGATTGTTATAATACAACTGAATGGCATACTATATTTGATCATCAATTAAATTAAATAATTCATTACAGTTATTGCTGAACTGCATGATTATATGGAAACTAACAGTGGAATGTGAATATGTGAATAATAAACTGAATTTAATTTTAAATGCATTTGATATAATGGATTTTATATACAACACTTTAACTGTTTTTACCATGGAACTTGCTTCAGAAATTGACCATTGATGAATAGGAATCTGTAAGGTTAATAATCAAAAGTCAGCTTACTTTTCAATGTTTGATTTATTTATAATAGCAATCACTCACCTTATTCAATAATATTTGCCATCACAGACGATAATAAAAATGATTATGAATTACATGAAGCAACTCAAGATATCACACAAGGAGAACAGCGAAATTATTGTAAAAAAAGAGATTCAGAAGAAAAGCACAATGTATCATCATCATCCTTTTCTACCTCTGTTGATGAGGAGAAGAAACCATTATGTTCTGGAATGTTGGACTTTCCTTCAGAGATAGAAGAGAACTGCAGGCTCGGATTTGCACAAGGATCCGAAATACAAAGCAGAAAAGCAGAAAGAAGAACCAAGGTATCAGGTAAGGAATCAGAACAAAACTGAGCAAAGCTGATGTTAATGATACTTCAGGTTATTTAATTTAATATCAGAGATTGTTTCATTGCATAGCATTGAGACAGAAAAATATTTATGCAATGAACCTGACAATTCAGCTAAACAGACAAAGAGACAGTTAGAGATTATCCCCACTATCCCTGCTTGTAGCCTCCACCTCTCTCACCAACCCTCTTGCTGTTTCCCACTTCTCCACCATTCTCCTTGCAACACTCTTTTTCGCCTAACCTACCTTGGAGCCTTTTTCTTCCATCCCCCTGCGGAAGAATGCCTCCACCTAGACTTAGCAGATGAACCTCCTAATGTTGGCTCTCAAGTCTTAGGATCCTCTGCCTCAGCAACTCAGCTTCAGCATCACTGAGACAAGGTGTTAGTTTATCAGGAAGCCTTGTGTCAGTGCTGCTGAAGCTCCTATGGTAAATGCCCTTTGGCAGCTTGCTCCCTCACTTAGTGGCTGACTTACTGTTGCTCGCTGCTCCTGCAATCCCAAGCTGTTTCTCTCCTGCGGTTACTGCTGATAGGTTCACCATGAACCTATCTATCCATTCTATTTACAGGAGTGACTTTTCTGATTGGTAACCCCCTTCACTGAATTTTCCTAAGTGCTTTCAAATTCACCTACCACTTCAATTTAATTTTATTGCTGATGTAAGTGATACAATCTGGATTTGAATACCTTCTATATGAGCTACAGTGAACTCCATAGGGAACATGGGCATTTACTTATCATTTTGTTGAATTTTGAATAAAGAATAGGATAGGGCCCCCCAAGGCTATTCTGCAATTCAGCTAATCTGTAAGATCTGTGATTTTACTAATCTTACTAGAAACCAGCTAAGTGCCATTTTGGTGAATTTTGTGGATGTTTGCTCTCCATGAGATCTCATGAGTTTTCTCATACTATCATTCTAAACTCACCACATTACCTCTGCACCATGCTGCTTTGGCTCTACACTCATTGTTTTCTCCTAGTCGCTGTAGGTAGATATTGACCACTGCCAGAACGTACTTGATCCCTAGTGCCAGTGCCATGTTTGAAACCCAGTGCGCACAGTCAAGCATTGGCAGTCCACAGCTGCCGTTCATTGTGCATGTGGTGGGAGGGCACAAATTGAGGCATTCCAGGGCACAGAGGTGGCACAGAGTCATTCATTCTACATACAAGTGCACAGTCTTACATCTATCATTGTTTAAGATCCAAGCCACAGAGGTTACACATCCTTAGCCCCATCCCATCTTACTACCCTGCCTAAGTTGGTAATAATCTTCCCCAAATGCCCAGTGTAGCTCAAACTCTTATCATTGTTCAATGTGGGAGTGTCTCACAGGGAAGCCTTCAGTAGTTCAAAACATTCATTTTTATTCAGCAGAAGCAAACCGTAAAGACACAAACAAAAGCTGTACATGCCTTACAGAATTGAAATGGACTGCTTACAGTTTAAGCAACATCAAATTTACAGTCAATAAGTAATCGCTACACCCAGCTCTCATCAACTGGAATTGGGTGTCACTTAAGTCCTGTTGGCTTTGGCTTGAAGGACCTGACATGCACCACCCTATCTCTGTGAAGGTTATGTTCTCCCTACTCAATTTCCTCATCTCACTCCTCAGAAGTCTACTGCTCCCCTCTTAGCTCTTCAGCACTCATCACATTGCTTATTTGTCTGCTCCATGTGTGCAAATCACAGCATGCTCAGATAATGCAGCGCACACTGTCTGGAGTGTACTACAAGGACCTCCGTACCAATTCAAGCATCGGAACCTCATCTTCAGGAGGCTGGTCATCTGCTTGTCCATGATCCTGGTTGAAAAATGGGCAGAATTGTATCTACAATTTGGCCTCAATTAGAGAGCTGCATAACAGGGTCATCAGTCATGGTCACAGAGGGTAATCTTTGACTCCTAGTAACCATCCTTGTAGGGTATCTGGCACTTGAAACAAACCAGGAACATGAGAGGTGCATAAGCTGTAGGCATCATTGCAACACACAGGGTATCTGGTGCAGACTTTTAAGATTTGACACTAATTCTTCCTTAAACAGTTAGACAACACTGACCAGAATGTTACGAATGAATTTGCCAGGTGTCCCATAATACTGAAGCAGTCAAATCAATATGAACACAAGCTGGTGGCAATACAAAACAGTCCCAACTTCATTAGGAAAAAAGTCACAATAACCTTTAATACGAAACATATCATCTCGAATCCTATTTGGCACCTTAAGCTTACAATACTTACTGAGTCTCTTGTAGTTTTACACAGTCGCGCTCTCTCTGGCTCTGTCCCTGGGTCCGCAAAACAGCTCTCCCCTACTTTTCCCTCTCTCCCTCTCTCTCTCTTCCCCCACCCCCCACCCTCCCTCTCTCCCCCTCTCTCTCCCTCTCTCTCTCTCTCTGTCTCTCTATCTCTCTCTCTCCCCTTTCTCACTCTCTCACTCTCTGGCTGGATGGTCATCTGGTCTCTGCTGCTTGCCATGCTGGTCTTCTCAGAAAGCGTCCAGAAGATTTGAGTGATATTAGTTGGCAATTGAACCCTGTTTTTACACCTTTTTGGATGGCTTTCTGGAACTTTCTAGAATTCTGGCGCATCAGGAAGACACACTTAATACTGAAAACAAAAAGTGGTAGAAATCACTGCAGGTCAAGCAGTACCCCGTTGAGAGAGAGCCAGATAACATTTTGAGTCTAGATGACTCTTCATCAGAGCTCTGATGTTTCAGTAGATCTAAGCTGGATGTAGTCATTACTTATTGGCTGAATATTTGTTGCTGTCCCAAAGACAAGAAGCCTCTGTTTAGTCCCAAAGCAAGTGCAACTTACCTTGTGAAGTGTTGAAGATTATAAAACTTATTGCAACATTGCTGTGCATTCCTCTGTACCACAGAAATGGTACTTTGGACTTTGATCTCGTCTAGCAGGGACTGGTGCAGTGTCTAATCTGATGGTCCTGAGGAAATAAGGTGACAGTCCTCTGCACCACTCCATCCACCAGAATGTCCAAGTCCCTGGCAGCAAAGCAAAGTGGCAATTTGCCTCTCTCCGACACATCCTTTACAATTGCACAGCAACATACTATATTTGAAATACTGTACATCTAGGGTTTAAAATGGTAGCCAAGGCATGAAGGCCTGAAGGTCATGGCGCCATGAGAGCACTTTTGCCACTGGTGAGTGGAAGATTGTGTGAGAGTAGCACTGGGGAGATGTGATGCAGAAATAATGAAGTGAGCAATAGAGAATTGCATGAGAAAAGTCATCTGAGCTCACAGAAGGATAAGTTCCATGAAAACTCCTGAAAACATATCCAGACTTTGAGAAAACTCAGTCCAATAACTACGAGTTTATACCTATGAAAATCAATAGTAGATAGTTAACAAAAATATTACCTATTGTTAATACATATCTGCAACATTTTGCTTTATTCCTTTGTTGGGACTGTTATTTCAAGAGGAGCTTTCTAAAGGTAATAAAATAAATGTTGAAAATGGTTTACGTTAATTGTTGACCTTTTTTTTAAACATGTTTGTCAGAAGCTAATGAGAGAAAGCCAACAGAATACCCTGATATGTCAACGCAGTCAGCCTCCTCTCAAGCAGCCTGTGGTGTCTCAGAGTCTGGAAGTGATATAACGTATGGAGAAGTGGAGCACAGACTAGATTTACTTCAGGAACACCTCAGCAGGTAATCATTTCCTCAGGCTCTATTTTGACCATTCCAAACTCACCCCTTGTACAGAGTTAAAAAATAGTAATAGGAGGAAGATATCTTGGTAAATTGTCTACCAGGGACATCAGTTCCTGCAAGTGACCTTCACTTTTGCATACTGAAGTTTGAAAACAATATGAGCAGTGGTTTAAAAGCAAAATACTGCAGATGGTGGAAATCGGTAAAAAACAGACAAACATTTCACAGGCAATTTGGCTTAGGCAGCAAATGCTATCCTTGCCAGGGGCACACATCTTAGAAAAGAATTTGAAAACATATTTGATATTATAATTTCAGAGCAACGGAGAATGTTTCTAACAATAATGCCATAAACTGTGTTTCAAAGTCATGGAGTCATAGAGTTGTACAGCACGGGAACAGACACTTCAGTCCAACTCATCCATGCCGACCAGATATCCTAAATAAATCTAGTCCCATTTGCCAGCATTTGGTCCATATCCCTCTAAACCCTTCCTATTCATATACCCATCCAGATGCCTTTTCAATGTTGTACTTTTACCAGCCTCCACTGGCAGCCCGTTCCATAAGTGCACCACACTCTATGTAAAGAAGTTGCACCTTAGGACTCTTTTAAATCTTTCCCCTTTCACTTCAAACCTTTGGTTTTGGTCTCCCACACTCTGGGGAAAGGAGCTTGGCTATTTACCCTATCCATACCCCTCATGATTCTACAAACCTCTACAAGGTCACCCCTTAGCCTCTGACACTCCAGGTAAAATAGCCCCAGCGTATGCAGCCTCACCCAATAGCTCAAACCCTCCAACCCCAGCAAAATCCTTGTAAATCTTGTCTGAACCCTTTCAATTTTCACAACATCCTTCGTATAGCAGGGAGACCAGAATTGCACATAGTATTCCAAAAGTGGCCTAACCAATGTCTTGTACAACCTCAACATGACCTCCCACCTCCTATACTCAATGCACTGACCAATAAAGGCAAGCATACCAAACGCCTTCTTCACTATCCTGTCTACCTGGGACTCAACTTTCAAGGAACTATAAATCTGCACTCCAAAGCCTCTTTGTTCAGCAACAGTCCCCAGGACCTTATCATTAACCGTATAAGTCCTGCCCTGATTTGCCTTTCCAAAATGCAGCACCTCACATTTACCTAAATTAAACCCCATATGCCACTCACCGGCCCATTGGCCCATCTGATCAAGGTCCCATTGTACGCTGAGGTAACTTTCTTTGCTGTCCACTACACCTCCAATGTTGGTGCCATCTGCAAACTTACTAACCATACCTCTTATGCTCACATCCAAGCCATTTATATAAATGACAAAAAGCAGTGGATACAGCACCAATCCTTGTGGCACGTACTCCACTGGTCACAAGCCTCCAGACTGAAAAGCAACCCTGCACCACCACCTTCAAGCCAGTTCTGTATCCAAATGACTAGTTCTTCCTGGTTTCCATATGGTCTAACCTCGCTAACCAGTCTACCATGAGGAAACCTGTCGAACGCGTTACCAAAGTCCATATAGATCACGTCCACCGCTCTGCCCTCAATCCTCTTTGTTACTTCTTCAAAAATCTCAATCAAGTTAGTGAGACACGATTTCCCACACACAAATCCATGTTGACTAATCCTAATCAGTCCTTGCCTTGTGTTGGACAATCTTTCTATTAAAATTGAAAACTTTCAATTGATTAATAATATTATTTGAAATTTTTTTCCCACTGTTTTCATGTGGAGATTAAATGCAGCAAACAGCAAAACTCTTTTTCAAAGTTTCTCTTTCTTGCAATACATTCTTTTATGCAATTGAGAACAACAGGACAGGCCATGTCATAACTGTCAAAACAGTTTAATAGGATTCTTTGAGGATATGGGCTTCAACAACTGCAAATACATGTTTCTTTCTCCACTGAATGCACTTCTTTCTGTGAACAGCTTCGCTCCAATTACCGACAGCTTTGCCAATGCATGCAAACATGGGCTTATGTCTGCATCATTTGATATCAACTTAGATTTGGAACCTAGTCCTGTGAATCTTGATTCAAGGAATAGATTTCTATAGGAATTCTTCACTTATTCTCTATACCTATGATCGCACATTGAAGGTGATGCCCCTCCTCTGCAAGTGTGGGAAGATGGCTCAATGGTTAGCACTGCTGCCTCATAGCACCAGGGACCTGAGTTCAATTCCACCCTTGGAAACAACATACCTTCCTCTTGAGATGCCTCTTTCTGCACTGTAGGGATTTTAATATATCTCCATTTTTCCCCCACCCATATAGTTCTGCCCAACCTTTCAGGTCTAAAATAGTAATTAAAGGAAATTGCAGGTCTGGCAGCATTGGTGGAGAGAGAAGCAGAGTTAATGAACAGAATTTTACTTAAAAAAGAAACTCAGCTAAATATCATGACCTTAACATCAAAAGGCAGCGGCTACTCTCCCAACTCTTCAGAGTCATCACATTCCCTCTTTGCCTGCTCCAGTTGTGCAGGGCACAGCATGAAAGGATTATGTGGCACACTGTGCCTGGATCTTTGGATTCAAGCATCAGAACTTCACTTTCAGGAAGATTATCTGCACCGTGTTAGCCTAGGTTCTGGGTTTTATCTATGCTTGGCCTCAATCAGGGGTTGTGAAATGGAGCCTTGGTTGGAGAGGATAGCCCTGTTTCACAGTAACCATCCTCGTAAGGCTTCAGCCTTGGAATGAAACAGGAACCTGGGAGTTCACAAAGATGTAGGAATCATTGCACTTTACAGGGTATGTGACACAGACCTCTGAGATGTGGCACCAATGATCACAGATGCTTGTACATTTGCTGAATGGAAGTCTTTTCTATTGATGAATTCAGCTGCGTTATTATATGGCATTTTCAACACATTGTATACACAATCAATAGTGCCCTGCACCTTGGGGAAGCCAACTACATCAACAAAGCCTGTTGCCTGGACTGCAGCACTGACCTTGTCACAAGAAACAAGATGAGTGGTATGACCTGGCACAGATTGCATCCTTGATATATTTGTGGTTTGAGGATTGAGAGATTGCACACAGTCTGCAATGGATCCTTAGAAGCAGCCAGTGCCGAAAAATTTAGTGGGATTGTCACCTTGACAGAGATAGGATGGCCACCCAGTCATTGAGGTCATAGGTCCTGCCCCAACAGATATGACACTGTTCTGTGCTAGTGCTCTGGGACATCTTCAGTCTGCAGTATCACTGTACCTTGCTGATCAACGACATTAGACTCTGGGCTTCCTATAGCACCTGAGTATTCTGAGGGGACCTTCAGCTGTGACTTCTTCATGTAGAAATTGTTCAGCTGCTGATGCAGGTTACTGCCGATCCTGGGCTTGTTGGTGCATTTATTGCTGCCCAATTCCTTGGCAGTTCTGTTGTTCCACAACTTCTGTGACAATAACCCCTGCAGTGACCGGATCCAGTGGTCACAGTTATAAAGAACCTATGTGGGGTACCTATATCAAAAGCAGACCAGGTCTTTAGTAATGTGAACTATTCAGCACTCACATCACACATGAATGAAAGTATAGCATTGTTGGCAACACAATAAGAAACAGAGAATTTAAACAAGGAGGGCCATGAGTTGCCTGCACAATAGTGAACCTCTTCTGATGCATGCAGAACAAACCATGTCACAAAATACAGTCAGAAATTGCAATGTGTCAAAACTCCTGGACTGAAATCAGGCAATATCCTTGACTGACTGCACCCGGACTGACCATAGTCTTCCTTGATTGGACAGAGTACTACTCCCTTAGACTTTCAGGCATGGCCATTAGTTCAAAGAACTTGCAGAGTGCTTGTCACATAATCTTGTCACATGGTGCCATCCAGCGTATGTCTGATCACTGTTGGCAAACATGGCAATATGTCTGTCTTATGTCTTCAGTTAAAGCAAAAAAAGACAGAAGTACTGTGAGGCTGTACGTTCTAAGAGAGGTGGTAATGCACAAAAAGCAAAGCACAGATGCGGTGATCATCCAAGTAGGACCAAGTGAGTGAGCACTAAGATAGCATGCTTACAGTCCTAAGGTGCACCCTGTTCCTTGCATGAGATGGGTGCCTATACCTGTGCACACAGGGACTTGGCAGCAGTGTTACAATGAAAGCTGTTGGTGTACTTCCGGACGTAATGTTGAAGTGATGAATTATGTTATAAGTGAGTGAATGTAGTGATGGTGAAACATGTCCAATAGCAGCATCCGTGGACAAAAGATCTGGGTGGTTGCTGCCCATGAAGGATTGCCTGAGCTATTAGGGTGTGCTGGCCAAAATGGAGCCGGGGGCAGCAAACAGTGAGCTGGAGATGCCAGCAAACCTACTCAGACTTTCATGTATGGAATTGTCACATTTTTGGAGAAATAGGAACCTGCATTTAAAAGAGGCAAGAATAAGTAATAATGATATGTTAATACATGTGAACAGATCTCTCACAACTTAGTAACAAGATTATCACTATTAATACCTTCGGTAAAAAGTCAGATAATTTTCTCAAAGTCAAGATCTCATTTTTTCCGATCTTGTTTTCCCAACTGACTCAAGATTGGTCTCATCTTACAGAGGCTGGGAAGATTCCACCCAATGTTTCAAGTTAGATACGACGCTGCTTCTGAATTCTTCAGGTTTTCTCGCATTCAGTTTCTCTATCACTTTCTACATTATGTTTTCATTTCAGATCTCCAGAATTTGCAGCACTTTGCTTTTATTTTGTTTGTTTCAAACCTGAGACCTTGTTATATTTTAATCTCATCAATAGGGATTCACATTTCCTTGCTTGTCCTGGTGCTATTTGGTATTAACAGCCTCAAAAGTGGGGGATAGGATCCTTATCACCTCCTAAATGTCAATGATTGCCATGGTTCCATTTTGAAAGAAATTTAGTTTCAAAGTGCCTGTGGTATGTCCGGCAGTTTGTTGCTTTTAAGATACAAATATGTGTTCAATGATTGGAATATAAACCTGAATTCCACTTTATATTGGATAAAATTGAGCTGGCACCATGCAAGTTCTAATCATGTCCAATGCATTAGAGGGAAAAGAATGCAGCCAAAATTATTTTTGGGGAAGTGCCAGGGGAGCAGAAATGTTTGACTGAATCCTTTAAAACTAGTCAAGGCTGACCATAAGACCATAAGACATAGGAGCAGAAATTAGGCCATTCAGCCCATCGAGTCTGCTCTGCATTCAATCATGGCTGATAAGTTTCTCAACCCCATTCTCCCACTTTCTCCCCATAACCCTTGATCCCCTTGATAATCAAGAACCTATCTACCTCAGTCTTAGGTGTACTTTTATTTAATTTATTTATTTATTATTGTCACATGTACCTAAATACAGTGAAAAGTTTTGTTTTGCAAGCAGTACAGGCAGATCATAACATACAAGGACATACAGGTATTAGGGTGTTTAGACAGTGAGGCATACAAGGTTATGGCTGCACGGGAGGTGCACAAGAACAAGATCAACATTTGATTTGAAATTAGAAATGTCCATTCAGCAGTCTGATAACAGCAGGGAAGAAGCTGTTTTTGAACCTGTTGGTACGTGTGTTTAAGCTTCTGTAGTTTCTGCCTCCTAGAAAAGTTTGGAAGAGAGTATTACCGGAGTGTGAGGGGGTCTTTGATGATGTTAGCTGCTTTTCCATGGCAACAAGAAGTGTGGATGGAGTCCATGGATGGGAGTTTGGCTTGTGTGATGGTCTGGGCTGTGTACATAACTTTCTGTAGTTTCTTACGATCATGGACGGAGAAATTCCCACACCAAGCCATTATAAACCTAGATAGATTGCTTTCTGTTGTGCATATGTAGAATTTCATGAGAGTCCTTACAAACATGCCAAAATTCCTAAGCCTCCTAAGGAAGAAGAAGCGTTGATGTGCCTTCTTGATCGTCGCATCTGTGTGGGAGGCCCAGGACAGATTGTTGGTTATCGTCATTCCAAGGAACGTAACACTCTCAAACTCTCTGCCTCAGCTCCGTCAATGTAGACTGGGATGTGTTCTCCTCCTTTCTTCCTGAAGTCAATTATCAGTTCTTTAGTTTTGCTGCTGCCCATCCCAACACCCCCAATACCCCCATCCCCAACCACTGTGCTTTTTACCATAACGGCAACTTTGCTGGCAAGTGAGGGTGCCCAGTTTTGATTGAGAGCTGAATCGAAGGTGACCTTTTGTATATGAAGGCGCACATTTGTTCCAAATCTGCATGGCTGGTCAACAAACACTACCAATCCAATCCCAAAAGATCAAAAACCCCATGTAGTATTAGCTGGTGCTGAGCAAAGGCCCAGTAAGTGCCTGAGTTTGGAACGTTTGAAGACAATTATTGTTGACTGAATTAAAGAGCACCACATAGCAGGTTATTATATAAAGTTAAGGGTGATTATTACAAATAATTTATTCAATGTTAATTTATTTTACTAAACAACGTTTAGCTGTGGAAAATAAGATAAATAAATTAAAGCAACCAGAGCATATTGACCTTAAAAGGCTGAGATGTAGGAGGTTAACAACTAGGAAAGTGTGAGCTATAAAACATCATTTGGGTTACTTAGTTGGATAAATGGATAGAGACACAATGTCTAAAATATTAGCAAAGAACTAATATTTTATTTAGTCCTGCCTTAAATTCCAACAGCCAAGTTTTTACCCACTTACTCAACCAATCTACATTCCCTTATGGATTCCTTATGTCCAAACCACGTTGTGCCCTCCAATCTATTTTCATATCAATGGAAAATGTGGATACCTTACCTTCTGTATCCTCATCCAAGTCATTAACATCGAAACATGGTGAGTTTACTGCACAGAAAGATGCTACTTGGCCATCGCATCTGCATGGCTTAAAAACAAACAAACCAACCAACCAACACAGAGACCAGTATTCCATCACCAATCCACCCTTTGTTTTAAGTGCACTGTACATGGGCTGTGACCAGCATGTTCAAAGCCAATCCCTAGACTGAGGAGACCTTCTGAATCTCCTGTTTATATTGGCTCCCTGTTTTGCCCAAGATAACAACCTTAGTACAGAATCTCATAGACAGCAAGATCTACCTGGCCATGGTTCCAATCACGATACAATCTATTCTTATTTCCAGCATTTGGCTGTAGCCTCCAGGTGTCATGTACAGTAAAATTTCATCTTCACAGACAATTTATTATTCGAAAGCAATTAAGGACAGAATGTTTTAGTAACTCAACCTCCATTACAGTCCACAGTGAAGCCAGTACTATATCCTCAATCCTGGTGTCCAGCATCTTCTGGAAGAGAAACTCTCCATCACTGCAAAAAATCCTTTCAGCCTCTGCATCTTCTGGAACAAGAAAAATCAGATTCCAAACAGCCTGTTATCTGGGATATTTACAGTACCATGAAGACCAATGCAAAATATTGGTTCAAATTATCTGCAGTTTTTTGTTCACCATTATTGATTTCCTAGTCAGATTCTCCAAGTGTCTCACACTTTCTTTAGCTACTCTCTTTTTGTATACCCATAGAAGCGCTTCCTGTTTGCTTTTTATATTTCTTGCCAATTTACTTTCATAATCAATTTTCTTTTTTTTGTAGCTTTTTAAATCATTCCTCAGCTGGTTACTAAAAAAAGTTCCCATCCTCTGGCCTATGCCTGGTTTTCTTTGCTTTCTTGAGTTTTGATTGGATGTTCTCCTTGTTAACCAGTGGTTCATCCTTCTCATCAAGTCCTTCTCTTTGACTAAAGTAAAGTTTTTCTGAGTGGCACGAAATATCTGTTTAAGTGTCTGCCACTGTTCTTCCACCAACTTCCCCTTTAGCCTAGTTTCCCAGCCCACTTTAGACAACTCTTCATACCTCTGTAATTGCCCTTATTTAAGTTGAGGGCACTGGTTTGAGACACAAGTTGGTTTCCCTCAACCATGTAGTGATAATTACCCCCTAGAGGATCCTTAACTACAAGATCTGTTATTACTCCTACCTCATTACACATTACTAGATCTAAAATAGCCTGTTCCTGGGTTGGTTCTATAATGTACAGCTCTAAAAAAAATCCTTGATGCACTTTACAAATTTGTCTTTCATATTACCTTCGCCCATCTCCTTTCTCCAGTCAATATGTTGATTAAGAAATTCTAAAGATATGAACAAGTTCTGAAGAAGGGTCACAGGACCTGATATGTTAATTTTGCATTCCCTCCACAGATGCTGCCAGACCTGCTGAGTTTTTCCACCAATTTCTGTTTTGGCTTCTGATTTCCAACATCCACAGTTCTTTGGGTTTTCTTTTTTCTCTGTAATAGCTATCAAGTCAAATTTGTTTATTTCTGTTTGTCCTGTCAACTCATCTATCTTGTTAAAAATATTGCATACATTCAGATAAAGAGTCTAAAGCTTTGACTTTTTTACAATTGATGTTTGTTCTGATTCTGTTTTCTGCTGCAATCTGCTGCTTATACTTTCTGCCTTTTCCTGTCCTACTTGGAATAGCTTTTGCCTCTTTACTACCCTGTGCTCTTTCATTTGTTTTTGGTTCTTCAAATTCCCTCCAAAAGAACTATGCACCCCCACCCAACTAATTATTATTAAGCCCTGTCGACAACCATAGATACAAGCTTTGCTCAGATACTGGTTCCAGCATGTTTCAAATAAAGCGTATCCCAATAAAACAGCACATTCTTTCCCCAGTACTGGTGGCAGTGCGCCATGAGTTTGAACTCATTTCGTCCACACCACTATTTGAGCCATACATTTGGCTTTCTAATTTTATGTACTCCATGTCAGTTTGCACAGAACTGAGGTAGTAATTTTGAGATTATTAATATTATGTTTCTGCTTTTTGATTAGCCCTGAGCTGCTTGTAATCCCTCATCGGAACTTCTTTTCTAAACCTACGCATGTTATTGGTACCTACATGGACCATGACAACTGGATCCTTCCCTCCGAGTTCAAATTCCCATCCAGCCCAGAAGAGATGTCCTGAATCTTGGCACCACCTCGGCAACAAAGCCTCATGGAATCTGTCTTTGCTGAAGAGAACGGTTCTATTACCCTAACTATGCTATCCTTCATTACTACTACATTTTGCTCTTCTCCACCCACTTGAATGATCCTCTGCAGCACATTGCTTTCAGTCATTCATCCACTGTGCAGTCTGTGCCTGAGCAAGAATCTCATGCCTGTTGGATAAGGGGTCTGCCTGAGGCTCATCCAAAGCTAAATACTGGACCATGATAACTCCCTCAATCGCAGTCACAGCCTCCAGTTCCTAACTACAGAGCAAATTTAATGTAATTAATCTAAGGGGTGTGACTCGGCAGCTCAGTGGTTAGCACTGCTGCCACACAGCACCAGGGACCCAGGTTAGATCCCAGCCTCGGCGACTGTCTGTGTGGAGTTTGCACATTCTCCCCGTGTCTGCATGGGTTTCCTCCGGGTGCTCCAATTTCCTCCGTCAGTCAAAAGATGTGCAGGGTAGATGGATTGGCCATGCTAAATTCCCCATAGTGTCAAGGGATGTTTAGGTTAGGCATGGGAAATGCAGGGTTAGGGGAATGCGTCTAGGTGGGATGCACTTTGGAGGGTCAGTGTGGACTTGTTGGGCTGAATGGCCTGTTTCCACACTGTAGGGGCTCTATGACTCTATCCTGAAATTGTATCCAGGTAACTATCCCCTTTCCTGATGCATCAAGGTGTCTGTAGCTCAGAATTCACCTTATCAACTCTGAGTTGATGATATAAACCATATTGTTAAGTTAATCATGCTTTTTTAAAATTCTTTCATATCTAATAAAGGTTGCTTTTTTAAAAAAATGGTGAAATGTTAGGCATAATTTTATTGGTTAAAACTGAATATTCAGATTTAATTTCCAACATTAACCAGATCATAACAGTCCATTAAGTGGAAGAACAGAAAATTGGTTTGAAAATTGATTGCAAGGAAGAAACATTGAGGAAAAGTTCACAGCAGTTTTTCAGTATAGTTGACTTATGTAATGGCATTCCTTGGGACTCATTGCTGAAGCTACCACTCTTCACTGTATGTACCAACGATTTGGATATAAGCCAAGAGGGAATTGTGTCTCTATTTACAGATAGCATTAAGACAGAAGATATAGTTAATTCTGTAGAAGGTCAAAGGGAGAAAAAGAGGCAGTTAAATTCACTATCACTATGAGTGTAGAGAAAAGCAGTAATTATATTGCAAGTGAAAGTAGGCTCAATGTTAAGTAAAGCAGTGTTTTATAGGAATAAATTTATGCAATGTAACACAAGATATCTCAGCTTCTTAAGTCTTATAAAGAAAATTTAATAAAATTCTAGCTTTCATTTCCAGAGGCATAATATAAAGAAAGCCAAAAGATAGTTCTTAATCGATTAAAATAAAGTTTATTAAGGCCTCAGTTAAATTACTGTTTGCAGTTTTGAGATGCTGAGTCTTCAAACACAGATGTAACAGGAAGTCACTTAAGTAACACAAACACCCACCTTAGGTTGAAATACCAGAAATGTTTTAAGTTATGTAATGATGGGACAAGCTAGATAGAAGCAGACTGTTTCAGTAGTTGGGAAGTGAAGGACCAGTGTACAAAGATACAGCATTAAATGTATGAGATAAAGAACAGAGGAAAGGAAAAATATCTTGAGGCAGAGATGTGAGGCCACAGAACGCTTCAGCGTTAGTGGTTGGTTCAGAAACTAAATTAACAATAACGTTTAATTTGGACATTTGGATGAATGAAAAACAGTTAAAGTGATGGGGAAATAGACTTGTAGGTATGATCAGAAAAGACTGAGCTGGAAGGCCTAATTTTATATCATATTTCAAAGTATCTCCAATTAACAGGTAACCAAAGCAGCAGCTTGGAGGCCAGGAGACTGAGGTATTGTTCTACATACATGCTGCTTCCTAACACAAGAAGTTGCAGAGAGAAGATTAAGAAGAATAAATTTATTTGCATAGCATTACTTTGAGAGAAAACTTTTTTTTAATGATACGTGGTTGAGCATTTCTCAATGATTGTATTCAATATATCTTTATTTCATGGAATATTTTTAAATGAGTAACAACTTAGGTCTTTAGTATCATTAAAATCTACATTTTTACATAATGCTGACAAAAAGTAGTTTGTTCTAAATATGTGTACAGAATGTAAGAAAGATACAAAAATTAAATGTGTGGTGCCTTTTTTTTAGGCTGGAAACACAAATGTCTACTGATATTCATACCATCTTGCAGTTACTGCAACGGCAGTCCATATCAGGACCACCTGCATATAGTATGGTAACAGCCACAAGGGATTATCAAAGATCATCTGCAAGGATGGCACAGACTGTCCAACCAGTAGCATCTGTAAGGTCAGAACACAGCTTCCCAACAACACCGCAGGTAAATATCCATATTGGATATTATGATTTAAACTTCCTAAAGGCCTGACCTAGAGCAGTGCCCGTATCTCAAGTAACTGGGGGTTGGAGGGTGGAAGTTGGCAATTTATGTATGCGCCTACTACTAGAAATGCTAGAAAATGAAAAGGTAGGAAACAATTTCTTTTTAAATTCTGATCTATTGAGCTCATGCCATGATTCTTCTCTTTTAATCTTTAAATGAAAGTATTACACCTGATAGGGTTGAGGAGAATTTTCCATGATGGTGAGATTGATGCAGATGGTGTAGGAGTGAAGGGGTAAGGACATTAACTGGAGGTTTAATGAAATATATTTAAAATCTTTTGGATAAATCTTTTACATAAGGTCTAGGCGACTGAAAACAGATGAAGCTTTGGAAGAATATCGGGAAGGTAGGACCAATCTGAAATGAGGAATTAAGAGGACTAAAAGGGGTCATGAAATATCTTTAGCAAACAGGGTTAAGGAAAATCCCAAAGCCTTTTATTCATACATAAGGAGCAAGAGGGTAACTCGAGAAAGGGTTGGCCCACTCAAGGACAAAGGAGGGAAGTTATGCAAGGAGTCAGAGAAAATGAGTGAGATTCTTAATGAGTACTTTGCGTCGGTATTCACCGAGGAGAGGGACATGACGGATGTTGAGGTTAGGGATAGATGTTTGATTACTCTAGGTCAAGTCAGTATAAGGAGGGGGGGAAGTGTTGGGTATTCTAAAAGGCATTAGGGTGGACAAGTCCCCAGGTCCGGATGGGATCTATCCCACGTTACTGAGGGAAACGAGAGAGGAAATAGCTGTGGCCTTAACAGATATGTTTGCAGCATCCTTGAACACAGGTGAGGTCACGGAGGACGGTAGAATTGTTAATGTTGTCCCCTTGTTTAAGAAGGGTAGCAAGGATAATCCAGGTAATTATAGATCGGTGAGCCTGACGTCAGTGGTGGGGAATCTGCTGGAGAAGATACTGAGGGATAGGATCTATTTACATTTGGAAGAAAATGGGCTTATTAGTGATAGGCAGCATGGTTTTGTGCAGGGAAGGTCATGTCTTACCAACTTGATAGAATTCTTTGAGGAAGTGACAAAGTTGATAGATGAGGGAAGGGCTGTGGATGTCATATAAATGGAGTTCAGTAAGGCATTTGATAAGGTTCCCCATGGTAGGCTGATGGAGAAAGTGAAGTCGCATGGGGTCCAGGGTGTACTAGCTAGATGGATAGAGAACTGGCTGGGCAACAGGAGACAGAGAGTTGTAGTGGAAGGGAGTTTCTCAAAATGGAGAACTGTGACCAGTGGTGTTCCACAGGGATCCGTGTTGGGACCACTGTTGTTTGTGATATACGTAAATGATCTGGAGGAAGGTATAGATGGTCTGATTAGCAAGTTTGCAGATGACACTAAGATTGGTGGAGTAGCAGATATTGAAGGGGACTGTCGGAGAATGCAGCAGAATATAGATAGATTGGAGAGTTGGGCGGAGAAATGGCAGGTGGAGTTCAATCCAGACAAATGCAAGGTGATGCATTTTGGAAGATCCAGTTCAAGAGCGAACTATGTGGTCAATGGAAAAGCCCAGGGGAAAATTGATGCACAGAGAGATCTGGGTGTTCAGGTCCATTTCACCCTGAAGGTGGCAACGCAGGTCGATAGAGTGGTGAAGAAGGCATACGGCATGCTTTCATTCATCGGACGGGGTATTGAGTACAAGAGTTGGCAGGTCATGTTGCAGTTGTATAGGACTTTGGTTCAACCACATTTGGAATACTGCATACAGTTCTGGTCACCACATTACCGAAAGGATGTGGATGCTTTGGAGAGGGTGCAGAGGAGGTTCACCAGGATGTTGCCTGGTTTGGAGGGCGCTAGCTATGAAGAGAGGTTGAGTAGATTAGGATTATTTACATTAGAAAGACGGAGGTTGAGGGGGCACCTGATTGAGGTCTACAAAATCGTGAGAGGTATAGACAGGGTGGATAGCAAGAAGCTTTTTCCCAGAGTGGGGGACTCAATTACTAGGGGTCACGATTTCAAGGTGAGAGGGGAAAAGTTTAAGGGAGATATGCGTGGAAAGTTCTTTACACAGAGGGTGGTGGGTGCCTGGAACACGTTGCCAGCAGAGGTGGTAGAGGCGGGCACAATAGCATCATCTAGACAGATACATGAATGGGCAGGGAGCAGAGGGATACAGATCCTTGGAAAATAGGCGACAGGTTTAGATAGATGATCTGGATCGGCGCAGGCTTGGAGGGCCGAAGGGCCTGTTCCTGTGCTGTAATTTTCTTTGTTCTTTGTTCTTCTTTGTTCTTGACTGCATGTTCAGTAGGTCAAAGCTGACCCTATATCAGTGACACTTAGGTTACACTTAAGTTACACTTTTCATTAAGCGTAAGTGAGAGATAACAGATTACAGTATTTGAGCACCAGTTATCACTAATAACAAGAATTATATTACACCTTAATGTCCTTTGGGTGGAAGACCCATTCCCCATTCCATTTACTCACATACATGTCTTCACATATCTGGTATTCTACCTCACTCTTTCACACTAACAATGCCTTATACCTCCTAGGACATACTTCAAAAACTGAAACTGCAGTAAACTGCATCCCTTCCTCAGCAAACCAAGTTCTATAGTGAAGCGCAAGCCTCAATCCTCCCTTATCTATATTTTAGCCTTCGCAAACAAGTTCTGTTGAATGCCTATCTTTTCAAGTGTTTGTAGCTGCTGACTGACCTAGAGTTTTAATGTGTTGACGGTGTTTATAACATTAAAGTGGTCAACTCATTTATTTTTTGCCTGGATTGAATTGATTTTCTTTTCATTATTTTGCCTTTATGCATTTAAATAATGCTTCCACTAGTGATCACCATGTAGTATGTGTTACAGAACAAACCACTACCTACTAATTGTTGAGCTAGTGTTCTGTCTCCAATCCTCCTTTCTATTCTGCATGTAAGGGCCTATTTGGTTAAAAGTGATAGAGGATGGACCACTAGTGATTCTTAGCAAGAAGAAGTACTTGCCGTAAAACAAAATGTAGTTTATTGTACAACAGCAAAACATACAAGTTGCATTCATTAGTAACACATAATTACTAAATCTATCAGGAACCACCAATAACATATCTGACCGTATTGAGATCTCAAACTAGACCCCTGTTTTCCCACACAAGACAGTGTGGAGTCATTAGATTGGGTGGAACCAAATAAAGTCTCTAACATTAACCCTTTCAGACCTATTACCTTATACAACACAAGCCTTCAGCTAACGTAAGTGCAAAATTTTTCTGATGACCTGAAGCTGACTTTATTATGGAAGAATGGTGTAGCTGGAATATCCCACCATAATCTATCTTACCCTGGTGAAATCCATCTGAAACCTGGCATAATTCAGTTCCATCCTAGATTCCAGCATTATATTTGAATGCAGGAACTTCATTGACAAAAATGTTAGCTGCAGTAATGCTCAATCACATCAATGGTCTCAACTTTGTAAGTTCTGCAATGGAAGATGTATCTTCATATAACTAATCAATAGTAATAAATGTTCTGTATCCACTGCAAGTATAAGATTTGTGATATAATTTATGGTGATGTTTCTATTTCAGACTTTATGTTTTTCTTTATCTCTTTCAGAGTCCAGAATTTTCAGACTTTGAAAAATCCAAACTGAAATCCAAAGAGTCTTTGTCCAGTGGGGTTCATCTCAACACAATATCGGAAGATAATTTTGCCACATTTTTGGACCAAGAACAAGAACAAAATTCACGGTCTCAACAGCAACAGTCACCATCCTTTCTGTGTCCAATGCGGCATCCCTCCTTACCGGACTCCTCACTAAGCACCATGGGACTGCTGGGCCTTCATAGGCATCTGTCAGATCCTGGTCTTCCAGGCAAATAGCCAATTAATACTCTGCATTTCTGTAGGTTTGCTGCTTTGAGTGGCTGTTTTCCTATTTATGAATAGCATCCTCCATGTATGACTCAGGGGTCTACAATGATACTGTCATATGCAAAAGCACTGTAGATTCATATCAGCTCTGAGCTCACAATGTTAAAGTTCCTCTTTGATGATGACCTGAAAGCTTCAATAAGAATACATTTACAATGTCGCACTGCCAGTAATCTAAGGCACCTTAAGTGATAACAAGCCTGAAATGCATGCCATTACATTGGTTTCTGTGTTGCATGAATTTAGTTTGAACTCAAACTATAGATTTCATGGGGTTGGGGGGAAAGAGAGAATGATGTCTGTTAATGTAAGCCTAACAGGCAAAGGCTGCAGTTCTGGTCTGAACTAGATATTATTACTTGAAATAACAGCTACTGTAAGCACACTGAGCTCATAGCTCTTTCAAATCAGTGGGAACTGTACATTTTGTGCTTAAAATAGCATCTGATCATTCCACTAAACTCATTTAGTTCATCTTATTTCTTTGTTCTCCAACATGGCTATTCTATGAAAGAATGGGAAAATACGATTGAATCTTCATAATGAAGAAAAATACAATTCAAGTTACATTATAGGAGTCTAGTATAGTAGCGGCCTGAAAGACAGGCATAGAAGTGTGGAAGTCAACTGTCATTTTTTTTGAGCAAGACTCGACATATTTAATTTAAAAACCAAGTTATTAAAGGTCCATAAATCTAAAGTGCAATAAATATTTTCGTATATCTGATGCTTGGCTCACATGTAACATGCATTTGCTTAAGGTTTTATTTTCTGAATACTCACAAACAAACCCATGCTAAACCACGAAGATTCTAACTTCAGGCAGCTCAGCAGATAGTTAGTTAACTCAGCTATAGCTTCATAGAGTTATACAGCACAGAAACAGACCCTTCGGTCCAACTCATCCATGCCAACCAGATATCCTAAACTGATCTAGTCCCATTTACTACCATTTGGCCTATATCCCTCTAAACCCTATTCATGTACCCATCCAGAAGCCTTTTAAATCTCATGATTGTACCTGCCTTCACCACCTCCTCTAGTAGCTTGTTCCAAACACGCAACACCCTCTGTGTGAAAAAGTTGCCCCGCAGGTCCTCTTTAAATCTGTCCCCTCTCACCTTAAACTTATGCCTTCTAGTTTTGGACTCCTCTGCCTTGGGAAAAAGGCATTGGCTATTCACCCTAGCCATGCCCCTCATGATTTTATAAATCTCTACAAAATCACCCCTCAACGTCCAATGTTCCATGGAAAAAAGCCCCAGCCTATTCAGCCTCTCCCTATTGCTCAAACCCTTCAATCCCAACAACATCCTTGTAAATCGTTTCTTAACCCTTTCAAGTTTAATAACATCTTTCCTATAACAAAGAGACCAGAATTGAACGTAACATTCTAAAAGTGACATCATCAGTGGCTTGTACAGCTACAACATGACATCCCAACTCCCATACTCAATGCAGTGACCAATGAAGGCAAGCGTGCCAAAAGTCTTCTTCACCACCCTGTCCACCAGCGGTTCCACTTTCAAGGAATTATGCACCTGTACCCTTAGGTCTTCCCAGGAACCTGCCATTAACTGTTTAAAAGCTGCCCTGATTTGCCTTACCAAAACGCAACACCTCACATTTATCTAAATTAAATTCCATCTGCCACTCCTCAGCCCACTGGCCTATCTGATCAAGGTCCCATTCTACTCTGAGATAATCTTCTTCACTGTCCACTACACCACCAATTTTGGGTCATCTGCAAACTTACTAACCATACCTCCTACATTCACATCCGAACCATTTATATAAATGACAAAAGGCAGTGGATCCAACACTGATCCTTGCAGCACACCGTTGGTCACAGACCTCCATTCCGAAAAACACAAACCTCCAACACCACACTCTGTCTCCTAATTGGCTAGCTCCCCCTGGATTCCATATGATCTAACCTTCTAACCAGTCTACCATGCGGAACCTCACCCACGCTTTGCTGAAGTCCACATAGACAACTACTGCTCTGCCCTCATCAATCTTCTTTGTCACTTCTTCAAAAAGCTCAATCAAGTTAGTGAGACACAATTTCCCATGCACAAAGCCATGTTGATTATCCCTATTCAGTCCTTGTCTTTCCAAATGCATGTAAATCCTGTCCCTCAGAATCCCCTCCAACAACTTATCCACCACTGATGTCAGACTTAGCAGTCTATAATTCTCAGACTTTTCCTTACAGCATTTCTTAAATAATGGCACCACATTAGCCAACCTCCAGTCTTCCGGCCCTTACCTGTGGCTATCAATGATGCAAATATCTCAGCAAGGGGCCCAGCAATTTTTCCCTAGTTTCCCACAAAGTTCTGGGATGCACCTGATCAGGTCCTGAGGATTTATCCACCTTTATACATTTTAAGATGTTCAGAATCTCCACTTTCGTAATATGAACAAGCACTTTTCAAGATATCACTGTTTATTTCCCCAAGTTGTCTAGCTTCCATGTCCTTCTCCACAGTAAATACTGACGCAAGGTTCTAGTTTAGTATCTCACCATCTCCACACATAGATGGCCTTGTTGATCTTAAAGGGCCCCTATTCTCTCCCTAGTTACTCCCTTGCCCCTAATATATTTGTAGAATCACTTTGGATTATCCTTACCCCTATTTGCCAAAGCTAGCTCATGTCCCCTTTTTGCCCTCCTGATTTCACTCTTAAGTATACTCCTATTGCTCTTATACATCTCTGGGGATTCGCTCGATTCCACCTGCCAATACAAAAAGTATTATTCCTTTCTCTTGATCAGACCCTCAATTTCTGTGCTTGTCCAGCATCCCTACACCTACCAGGCTTGCCCTTCGCATTAACAGGAACATACTGTCTCTGAACTCTCATTATCTTATTTTTGAAGGCCTCCCACTTTCCAACCATGGTTTTACCTGTGAATAGACTCTTCCAATCAACTTCTGAAAATTGCTGCCTAATACTGTCAAGATTGGCCTTACTCCAATTTAAAACGTTAACTTTTAGATCAGGCCTATGCTTTTCCATAATTATTTTAAAACTCACACAACATCAGGTTGTAGTCATTTCACCTGACAAAGGAGCAGTGCTTTGAAAGTCTGTGATTTCAAGTAAACCTGTTGGACTATAACCTGGTGTCGTATGACTTCTGACCTTGTCCACCCAGTCCAACACCGGCACTTCCACATCACATTTTAAAATGTGTAGAATAATGTACACTAGCTCCAAAGAGCTCCCCACTGACACCTCCATCGTTTGCCCTCCCTTATTTCCCAAGGAAAGGTCAAGTTTTGTTCCTTCTCTCGTAGGTGCATCCATATATTGAATAAGAACATTTTCTTGTCCACACAACACTATGACAGTCACAGTCTATGTTTGGAACTACCATTACAATCCCATTATTCTTATAGATATTTGAGATCTCCGTACATATTTGCTTCTCAATTTCCCGCTGAATGTTTGGGGACCTATAGTACAATCCTAATAAGGTGATCATCCCTTTCTTATTTCTCAGTTCCATGCATATAACTTCACTCTTTATTCCCCCAGGAATATCCTCCCTAAGTAAAGCCATAATGTTATACTTAACCAAAAATGCCACTTCCCCTCCTCTCTTGATGGATGGGTATTCCAAGTTGGTTAATCCAAGTTATTTTTTCATTGGTTAATATCACAAATCACCTTAATAATATGAATGGTTAAGAAACAGGTCTTTTTTTTTCTCATTTAAGTGCTTCAAATGTAAAAATTAGAAATTGCTTTTTACTTCTTCATCAACATTATCACACCTAGCTTAAATACCATCTGGGTTTTACTTAAACTGTGTTAAATAATATCATGAAATAGTTACCAAGCATCAAATGTGATGGCATTTCAATTTTCATTACCATCATAGCTATTTTAAGTATTGTAAGCAAATATCAAAGCATGAGATCTCTTAACCAGTTTGATGTTCCAGTTATATTGCTGTAAAATTCACCAAAGTAATTTGAAACTAAATATAGCAAAAACATATCTGTGGCATTTTGAATGTGATTAACTAAGAAACAGACAAATGATAAAGATCCTAATTATTAAAACATATTACTCAATAACAAATAACACTTCAAATACTGTTAAATCCTTGTCCCTTCTGAAATTATAGAATTACTCCAGACTCAGAACTGATAAGTAGAACGAATGTTGTCTTTTGCAGTTTCCTTAAGAGCATTCTTAACATATCATTGTATAATTTTACATAATTAGATTTCCGACACATCTTGTCAAAGCTTTTCATCTTGTACTCATCAGAATAATCAACAAGAATACCAATGTGAAAGGGAAACATTTATACTGAATGAGAGCAGAGTACAGATTCGTTGGCAAGTGGATTCTAAATGGTTGAGGCATTGGCAAGCAGCCAACTGTTAAACATCATTTGAATGATGTATTGTCAATGGCAATACTTCTACCAATCAGAGTTCACTTTCCAACCAATCAATGCTCTGCTCTCATATAGTAAAAATGTTATGTTCCTTATACATTGATATTCTTGCTGATGATCCTGATGAGTGCAAGATCAAAAGCTTTGACAAAATCTCTTTTTTTTCAGCAATACTTAACTAAATGACTGATTAGATTTTGGTTATCATCTTTCTGAAAATAGCTAGGAATTGCCGTAATATCTGCAAATTTGGTAAAATGCTTTTATCCATTCAGAATACATTAAACTCTGGAGCCATCTGTCTCACATTAGGAGTATAAGGAGACTTGACTAAAGGCTATCTAGTTTGCCTGGTACCATCCTGGTAGTCACATAATACGACAATAATGAAGTTATTGACTGATCATGACAATAAATTTTTTTTCATTGGCTGACAGCAGACCCAGGCATAAGGTGAACAAAGTCCTAATTGTGAAGAGATTTGGAAACCATGTATTCAAATTCATTTGCTGCTTTCTAACATAACTACAGCTACCATATGTCATGTCTCAAATTAATCATATACCCTTCTCACTAATATTTATTGCTGAAAGAAAATTATCAACTTTAATTTAAACGAGTCAATGTAAACAACAAATAGTATCATTAGGGAGCCTATTCCATTGGTTAGGCATTTGGTTCAGAGATATGCTTTTGTAGATTAATTTTGAATTTACTTCCAAACTCCAGTCCACCACTTTCCAGTGCAGGTTGTGTTGTTTTGATTCTGTTGTTCTGAACTTGGTGAAATAGCTTATCATCATTTAAAACATTTAAAGACATAAAGACAGAATTTATATCATTTATTTTCTTGTGCTCAATGTATACAATTGCTCCATATAATCCAACCCCTATAAATGTTCAACCATTCAGGTTGCTGTCTTGTGCAGTTTTTCAACAATACCGTTCACAATGTTTTCTTACTGCTACTGAAACCAGAACTGTATACAATATACTAGCATAAGAAACAAGCCAGGGTAAACTTTATAGTTCTATGTCTTGTTTTCCTACAAAAGCATGGAAGAACTACTTGTAATGTCAAAGGTATAATTTTTTTTTAAGTTAGGTTCCGCCACTGCAAAATGGAATTGTAATTTATAATTAAGAGGGAACTATTTCATAAAGAAGTGCTTGGAAAATCTTCTTTCATTTATGTTGAAGTATAATGAATTACAGCCAATTGTAATTGCCTGCAGCAGCATAAAATGGAAGATGCTGCACAAAATCCAGTCCATCCTCACACTTTGATTGCATTGCATGAATGATTTTGACAGATGGACACTTCTAACCCATCTGAAAATTGTGAGCTGGCATTTGAAGATTTTGCAACTATGCTGTAACATAGCAATGCCTAAAATCAAATTTACATGGCTATTCAAAATGTAGCAGAAAGTTACTGCAGATGCTGGAATCTGTACTGAAAGCAACAAATGCTGATCGCAGCAGGTCAGATAGCATCCATGGAAAGAGAGCAAGCTAATGTTTCAAGTCTGGATAAGTCTTCATCTGAGCGGAAGTGAAGTGTGAAGGGGACAACATTTAAGCTACAGTTTGGTGGCCTGGCAGAGAAAAGGTTTTGATAGTTCAGATTAAGTGATCATTTATTTGTTAATGGGATGAGGATGTCACTGGCTAGGCAGCATTGATTGGCCATCCCTAATTGCCCAGAGGGCAGTTAAGAGTCAACCATATTGCTGTGAGTCTGGAGTCACATGTAGGCCAGACCAGGTAATGATGGTAGTTTCCTTCCCTAAAGGACATTAGTGAACCAGATGGGTTTTTCCTGAAAATTGACAGATTGACACTTAATTCCAGATTTTTTTGTTGAATTCAAATTCCACCATCTGCCATGGTGGGATTTGAACCTGGATCCCCAGAATGTTACCCAGATCTCTGGATTAACAGTCCAGCAATAATACCACTAGGCCATTGTGTCCCCTGGAATGTGGGGACGTGAGAACGCCAGAACATCTTATCTTCAGACTAAGATAACAATGTGTAGAGCTGGATGAACACAGCAGGCCAAAGCAGCATCAGAGGAGCAGGAAAGCTGATGTTTCGGGTCTGGACCCCTTTGCTGAAGGGCCATTGTTCTGCCATTCTCACATTCTGATCACTTAAATGATTGATTGATTGATTTATTGTCGTGTGTACCAAAATACAGTGAAAAGCTTTGTTTATGAGTGGTACAGGCAGATTATAGTAAGCAAAGGATATTCAGATCAAAAAGACTTAGAGTCATGCAGGTTACACTGCACAGGGCGTGTGCTAGGCGAGATCAATGGTAGCAAGATCAGTGTTATTTGAGGCTAGAGAGTCCATTCACCAGTCTGATAATGGCCAGGAAGAAAGTGTTCCTGAACCTGCTCATGCGTGTGTTCAGGCTTCTGTACCTTCTGCCTGACAGAAGAGTTTGTGGGAGATCATTACTGGGTTGTGATGGGTCTTTGATGATGTTGGCAGCCTTTCCGTGGCAGTGAGCCATGTAAATAGAGTCCATGGATGGAAGGTTGGCTTCTGTGATGGTCTGGGCTGTGCACATCACCTGCTGTAGTTTCTTACGGTCCTAGGCAGGGCAGTTGCCATACCAGGCCATTATGCACCAGGACAATATGGTGCATCTGTAGAATTGGTGAGGAACCTTATTTCCTGAGCTGCCTGAAGAATAAGAGGCATTGTTGTGCCAGTCCAGGACAGGTTGTCAGTTATCATCACTCCGAGGAACTTGATGCTCTTCACCCTCTCAACCTCAGTATCATTAATGTAGATGGGGGCGTGTTCTGCTCCTTCCTTTCTGAAGTCAATGATCAGTTTTTTTAGTTTTGCCAATGTTGAGAGACAGATTGGTTTCATTGCATTATCAACACTTTTTCTCCACTAGCAGCCTACACCCACTACCCCCAACACCCCCAAACTACAACATAAATGTTGTCCCCCCCACACTTCAGTTCTGATGAAGAGTCAGCTAGACTCAAAATTTAGCTTGTTCTGTTTTACATGGGTGTTTCTTGTTCCAGCTGAAAAGTCAGGGTAAGCGCTTCATTGGTGGCTCAGTGCACCAGAAACCACCCTCAGGTGACTGTCTGTGTGGAGTTTGCACATTCTGTCCGTGTCTGCATGGATTTCCTCCAGGTGCTCTGGTTTCCTCCCACAGTCCAAAGATGTGCAGGTTCGGTGGATTGGCCATGCTAAATTGCCCATAGTTTCCAGGGTTGTGCAGGCTAGGTGGATTAGCCATAGGAAATCCAGGGTTACAGGGATGGGGTAGGATGCTCTTTGGAGGGCCGATGTGGACGTGATGGGCCGAATGGCCTGCTTCCACACTGTAGGGATTCTAGATTCTATTCTATGCATCTGCATTAATTTGACTGCAGGAAATATGTGTTGTGCACAAATGGAACAGAATCTAGTGATATGACCTCTACGCTTATATCCAAACCCTAGTGCCCTGTGGATTTTGGGACATAAAAGTGCCCAAATGATCAAAAAGCAACATTAGGTAACTTTCAGGTGAATTTGTTACAGAAGTGACAAGTGACATTCTAGGGCCTGTGTTAAAAGTGCACACTGCCAACTGGCTGTGTTTATTTAAGTATTGTGTGCATTTAAATTAATTAAATGTGCCTGTCTCTCCCTAAACATGAGTTTAATAAGTTATTTTTCATCAAGGCAGTGACGCTTCAGCATTGAGGAAAATGTAAATTACCCTTTTTAATGCTTCATCATCTAATCTGATCATCAGAGATTTGTTTAACCTTTTATAAATACTTACATTCAAAAATTAGACCTGAACTCTGATCGTTGCCTGTGGTAGCTCATCAACTTAACTCCAATTCACTGAGGGGAGTTTAAAATGGTAACCAAAGAACTGCTGAGTGGGGCATTAGATTCCCATGAGATATAAAAATGTTATTTATCATATTTATTATTTATCATAGTTGCTATTATCTGGTTGTGCCATGAATAGAAATATGATATATAATTTAAAACAATTTCATGGAACCTTTAAAGGATTTTTGATTGTCAAGGTAAATTGTTTCATTGAGAATTAAATCATAGTTATTACTGCAATTTTAGCCATTTCCATCTCATGTATTCAGAAATAACTTACTGTGCAGTGTCTTATTACCTGCATTATAAATGAGCTATAATGTAACATACACAACTTTTTTTAATGATTTTATCACATGAACGTTCACATCTCACAACACCGTCATAAGGCGGATCTATAAAACAAAAATGGAAATCACAAAATTTGTTCATTTGTGATCTTTATCACAGAGCTATTACAGCCCAGAAGGCCATCTGTCTGATTGTGTCTGTGCTGGTTCACCATAGGAGCATAAAGTCTTCCTCACTGTCAGAATAAAATATATATCCTACACTCGTCCATTGTAAATTTTCACTAAATTACCTGAGAATGTCTTGTGATCCAGGCAAGATATACTTAAATCTGAAATGCATTATTTTTATTATTTTGTCATTGTTTGTAATGTCCATAAAAATTTATAAAGGAATAACTATATTCCTTGTCTACATTATTTTCTTTCAGGATTTATCTCTATTCAAAACGTGTCACTTGTTTGCTTTTTTTGGTGTATTTATTACTGCTGTAATCATTCAAAATTTAAATTTGCACAATTTCACTTTTAACTGGAAAGTTTTGCATATACATTGTAAATAATCACATTGTAATAAATTATAGCAAAGAAAGAAATGGAATTTGGAGACAGATACCATATCAGTGGATACTTTAAAAGACGTGAATGTTTGTAAAAAAATAAATAAAATTCTATTGATACACCAAGAACCAGGATCTCGTACTTGAAAGCATCTATACTTTGTAAGAAACTCATTGTTGCTGGTTACAAAAGCTTAACAGTATGGGTGTCTTCCAAACTTGCCTTTGTTACATAAAACTGGACAGTGAATTTGAGCACAAATTTCATACTGGTGTAGTTTTAGACAGTTTCCAAGCACTTTCACCCTACTGTAAAGCAAAAAAATCTGCAACTGATGTTCTGTCTAATATTCTTTCTTACCTTGCCTTTTTGCACGGTGGCAATTGGGCATTTTGTCTTCTAGAATTTATAAACTGAAAACCAATTCTTTTTTGACAATTTTGTTCTTCTGTGAAGTGTGTTACATAACTATTTTTACGCATTTATAAAAGCCATCCACTGTATACTAGGTTTTGTACAACACAACACTTTACTGCTTATTTTTGAATGTTTCCAATTTGTTCCCAGCTATATAATGTGTATCAAATACAATTTGAAAAATACTCTTTTATTATGTTAATGCTACAAATAAATTAAGAGTTAACCTGAATCTCATGGAGTTGGAAAATATTTTCTTCTTTACAAATTGAACAGTATCCAATTACAAAATGTAATTACAAACCCCATGGGGAAACGTTAAAGCAAAATAACCCACTTTATGACGCCGAAAAGGAAGAGATTACCAACAAAGTTCCACTTTTTGCAGCTTTTACTTTAACACCAATCAAAATCAATACAAATTATGCATGAACGTATAGGCAAATGATACTTTCAACAAAAACATAAATTTCATTTCTAATAATTGATACAACAGAGATACATCTTATGCATTGATAATTGTTTGCATTCTCTCCACCATCCCATCCCCATCAAACAAATGTGGCATTACATAGTTTTACAATTCCAAAATATGTTCACCTTTAATTATGCAGAATGAGCCAGGTGTTTTGCCTGACAACAGTGTCCACCCTCAAGTCTCAGGGGTATGATTTTGTTTATCAGCAGCGAGGCACACCTCATCAAACTCTCTCTCCCTCAGGTCACAATAGTTCTGATGGAATTGCTTTGTAGTGTTCCTTTTCAACCAGCTAACAGATAACATAATTGTTCAACCACTTCTCGAAAAACAAATCAAGTTTTTTAGTTCACTAACCTATTCACAAACCTTCTGAGGCTGTAGACCTGGACAACCAACTTGTGCAATGCCTCCAAAAGGCTCTATTACCTTTTCTGCCAATCAATTTTTTTTTGCTTTAAATGTTAAATTTGGAGTTAATAAGAATCAGGGGGCAAAACCTCCACCGGTTGAAATCATGCCGGGCACATCGGAAGATGGTTCTGATTGTTGGAAGTCAGTCATCTCAGGTTCAGGACATCTCCGTAGAAGTTCCTGATGGCAATGTCCTAGGACCAACCATCTTCAGCTGCCTCATCAGTGAAATGCCCTCAATCATAGGGTCAGAAGTGGGGACTTTCGCTGATGATTGCACAATGTTCGACACTATTTAAAAAAATTTCTGATACTATGAGGTGCCAGAGAACTGGATGATGGCTAAATTTGTGCCTTTATTTAAGAAAAGCAATAAGGAGAAGGCTGGGAAC
The DNA here is from genome assembly GCF_021869965.1 of Rhincodon typus. Classification (NCBI taxonomy): domain Eukaryota; kingdom Metazoa; phylum Chordata; class Chondrichthyes; order Orectolobiformes; family Rhincodontidae; genus Rhincodon; species Rhincodon typus. The sequence goes on along the minus strand of NC_063338.1, from coordinate 56,607,194 downwards.
TATAGACTGGTGAGTCTGACATCAGTAGTGGGTACGTTGTTGAAGAGGATTCTGAGATACAGGATTTACGTGCATTTAGAGAAGCAAGAATTTATTAGGGATAGTCAGCATGTCTTCGTGAATGGGAAAACTTGATTGAATTTTTTAAAAGATTGATAAGGGCAGAGCAGTAGATGTTGTCTACATGGAATTTAGTAAAGATTTTGACAAGATTATGATGGACTAATTAGTAAAATTAGATCACATGGGATTCAGGGAGAGCTTGCTAATTGGATACAAAATTGCCTGGATGGTAGGAGACTGAGGTTGGTGGTGCAGCGTTGTTTTTCAGACTGGAGGCCTGTGGCCAGCAGTGTTCTACAGGGATCGGTGCTGGTCCCACTTTTGTTTGTCATTTATATAAATGATTTGGATGAGAATTTAAGAGACAATGGTTAGTAAGTTTGCAGATGACACCAAAATTGGTGGTGTAGTGAACAGTGAAGAATGTTATCTAAGATTACAAATCAATTGGGTCAATGGGCTGAGGAGTAGCAGGTGGAGTTTAATTTGGATAAATACAAAATATTGCATTTTGGCAAAACAAACAATGGCAAGACTTACATAGTTAATGGTAGGGACCTGGGTAGTATTGTCAATCAGAGAGACCTAGGGATTCAGGTACATAGTTATTTGAAAGCTGCATCACAAGTAGATAGGATGGTTAAGAAGGCATTTAGTACACTTGCCACTTGCTTTCATTGCTCAGACCTTTGAGTATAGGAGTTGGGATGTCATGTTGAAGTTGTACAGGAAGTTATTGAGGCCACTTTTGGAGTACTGTGTACAGTTCTAGTTGACTTGCTATTAGATTGGAGAGGGTTCAAAAAAGATTTACCAGAATGTTGCCGGGAATGGAGGATTTAAGTTATAAAGGAGAGGCTGGATAAACTGGGAGTTTTTTCACTGGAGCTTAGGAGGTTGATGGGTGACCTTACAGAGGTTTATAAAATCATAAGGCACAAGATAAGTTGAATAGCCAAGGTCTTTTCCCTCAGGTGGATGAGCTTGAAACTAGGGGTCATATTTTTAAGGTGAGAGGAGAAAGATTTAAAAGGCGCCTGAGGGGCAACTTCTTCACACAGAGGATGGCTTGTAAGTGGAATGAATTGCCAGAGGAAGTGGTAAATGCAGATACAGTTACAATATTTAAAAGACATTTGCATAGGTACATGAAGATGAAAGATTTAGAGGGATATAGGCAAAAAGCAGGCAAGTGGAACTGGTTTAGTTTGGGAAACTTGATTGGCATGGAAGAGTTAGATCAAAGGGTCTGTTTCCGTACTGTATGACTCTATGACTCTATGAAGCAGCCCGTATCAAAGTGCAGCTAGACCTGGGCAACATCCAGGGTTGAGCTGATAAATAGCAATGACCATCTCTGACAAGAGAGGATTTATCCAATGTCCCTTGATGTTAATGGCATTACAGTCACTGAAACTCCACCATCAACATGCTGGAGGTTACCATTGACTAGATGCTGAATTGGACTAGCTATATAAATATTTTGGCCGCAAAATCAGGTCAAAGGCTAAGAATTCTCTGCCAAGAAACTCATCCCTTGCCTCCACAAAGATTGTTCACTATCTATAAGGCACTAGTCAGGTATATGATGGAATACTCTTCACTTGTCTGGATGACTGCAGCTTCAACGACACTCAAAAGGTGCAGCCATCCGGGACAAAACAATCCTCCTGCCTGCCATCCCATCGACCATTTTGAACATTCACTCCTTTCACCAATGATTTGCAGTGGCTGAAGCGTGTACCATCTACAAGATGCACGTCAATAACTCACCAAGGCTCCTCCAACAGCACCTCCAAAACTCAATCTCTACCACCTAGAAGGGCAAGGGCAGTAGAGGAATGGGAGCACCGTCACTTGCAAGCTCCATTCCAAGCCGCACGCCATCCTGACTTGGAAACATATCTTTCGCTGTCATTGGGTCAAATCATGCAACTGCCTCCCAAACATTATCAAAAGTACTGACACACCAAGAACTGCAGAAGTTCAAGAAGGTAGTTCATCACCACCTTCTCTAAGACAATTACTGCTGGACAACAAATGCTAGCCTAGTTAATGAACTTCTCTAGAACATCGATGGGTTGTGGTCTGTACAGAAAAAGTCTTGGTTTACACTTTTCATGTTTTTTTTTGACTGTACAGTGCCTTATACTATCAGAACACTGGATTAGCATTCATGATGGATCCAAAGATTTTTCAATTTGTTTCCTTTGATTAACTTTGTCAAAAACAACATTGCTGATTGCTGGGAATCCATCTTGATTCTGGGTATTGGCAACTGTGAATTGGACACCTGGGATAAACGTCTGTCATATCCTTTCTAGATTCTACGTTATTTTTTATTCATTCATGGAATGTGGGCATCCCTGGCTGGGCCAGCATTTATTACACAGAAGGCAGTTAAGAGTCAACCATATTGCTGTGGGTCTGGAGTTACATGTCAGCCAGTCCAGGTAAGGATGGCAGTTCTTTCCCTGAAGGACATTAGTGAACCAGATAGGTTTGTCTGACAATTGACAATAGTTTCATGGTTATCATTGGACTCTTAATTCCAGATTTTTATTGAATTCAAACTGCACCATCTGCCATGGTGAGATTTGAACCAGGGTCCCTGGAGTAATACTCTAGCACTAATACCATTAGGCCAATGCCTCCCCTCAATTTGTTATGTACTTCCTATAGCCAAACACTAAATTGACATCAGAGTTTTTATTTTTCAGAACAGTCTCTGAAAGTGTTCAACTTTAAATTCTTGACATTTTCTTGCTCTGAACCTAAACAAAAAAAAAATCTATGATGGAATGAGGCACAAATTGGCTGTGATAGTTTCGGAAATGTTACTTACAGAAATGATGATGGAAAGGCAATGGCAAACATTGAACAAACACATAGTTAACTGCAGCAATTGCTCATTCCTGTCTGGTGCAAAAGTAAAATGGAAAAGGTGGCCCTGGCCTTGGCTAACAGGGGAAATTAAGGATAGTATTAAATCCAAAGAAGAATCATACAAATTGGGCCAGTAAAAAAAACCCACACCTGAGGAGTGGGAGCAGTTTAAATTTCAGCAAAGGAGGACAAATGGATCGATTAAATGGGAGAATTGGAGTATGAGAGCAAGCTTACAGGGAACTTGCAAACTGTAAAAAAAAGCTTATTATATGTAAAGAGAAAAAAGATTAGTGAGGACAAATGTAGGTTCCTTACAATCAGAAACTGGGCAAGTTATAATATGGATCAGAGAGATGGCAGAATGACTAAATAATTCTTTTGGTTCTGCCTTCACAAAGGAGAACACAAATAACATGCCAGAAATGTTGAGCAACACATGGTCTAGTGAGAAAGAGGAACCAAAGAAAATCAGTAGGGAAATAGTGTTGGGGAAATTGATGGAATTAAGGGCTGACAAATCTCCAGGGTCTGACAATCTTCATCCCAGAGTACTTAAGGATTTGGCCCTTGAAATAATGGATGTGTTAATGGCCATCTTCCAAGATTCCATAGAATCTGGAACAGTTCCAATGGATTGGAGGGTAGCTAATGTAACTCACTACTTATAGAAGATAGAGAGAAAACAGAGAATGAGTTAACTTACATCAGTACTAGGGAAAATGACCACTGTAAAAGATTTAATAGCAGGGTCCTCAGAAAACAGCAACAGATTGGACATAATCAGTATGGAAGGGAAATCACACTTAGCAAATTTAGTAGAATTTTTCTAGGATGTAACCAGTAGAGTTGATCAGGGAACTAGTGGATGTGGTTTACTTGGACTTTCAGAAGGCATTCAATAAGGTCCCACTTAAGAGATTAGCATGTAAAATTAAAGCACATATAACTGAGAGTAGTGTATGGAGACGGATAGGGAACAGGTTGACAGACAGGAAACAAACAGTAGGAATAAACAGATTATTTTCTGAGTGGTAATTAGTGACCACAGAAATAAGTGTTTGGATTCCACTTAGTCACAATGTATATTCATGATTTAGATAAGGGAACTAAATACAAAGAAGATATGTTGGCCTTCATTGCAAGAGGATTTGAATACAAGAGCAGGGATGTCTTGCTGCAAATGTACAGGGTCTTGGTGAGTATTGTGTGCACCTGAGTATTGTGTGCAATTTTGGTCTCTTTATCTGAGGAAGGATGATCTGGCAGGATGGAGGGAGTGCAAAGGATGTTTACCAGACTGATTCCTGGGATTGCAGGACTGACATATGAAGAAAGACTGGATCAGTTAGGACTATTAAAACTATATTCAAAGAACAAAAATGAAAGAACAAAGAAAATTGCAGTACAGGAACAGGCCCTTCGGCCCTCCAAGCCTACACCGACATGCTGCCCATCACAAGTAAAACCCCTGACCCATCTGGGGACCGTATCCCTCTATTCCCATCCTATTCGTGTATTTGTCAAGATGCCCTTTAAAAGTCACTTTAGTATCTGCTTCCACTACCTCCCCCAGCAGAGAGTTCCAGGTACCCACCACCCTCTGTGTAAAAATGCTAACAGGACAAGAAGCAAGACAAAAAGCAAGAAGGATGTTCCCAATGACTGAGGAGTTCAGAACCAGGGGTCACAGTCAAAGTATACAAGGTAGGCCATTTAGGACTGAGGTGAGGAGAAACATCTTCACCCAGAGAGTGATGAGCTTGCCACAGAAAATGATTGAGGCCAAAACATTGAATGTTTTCAAGGAGTCGGATATAATTCTTTATTATGATCCTATTGAATAGTGGAGCATACCTGACGGATTGAATGGCCTACAACTGTCTGTATTTTCTATGTTTCCATCTGATGTAATATTTGATCTTAAGTTCTGCTTGAATAATCATATTTGTGCTCTTAACCTTTGGTGTATAAGCAAATTTGCCACAAGAATTCATTGCTTAAGGAAGTTGGTCTATAATTCAGTAAGGCTAAATTCTAATTACTGAAACAGTAACATTTTGATGATTTTCACAACTCTCATAGCCTCTCTTTTGGCTCGGCAATATGCAAAGAAATGAACTAAAAGTATGCCAACGTTAGCAATGAACATGCTGTATCATTCAATAAGATCTGCTTGTGGTCTCAACTCCAATTCCCACACAACATTGATAAACTATGACTCTTGCAGTATGTAATGAAATATGACATCAAGCTCAAGAGCTGGGAGAGGGGGTTAAATCAGGGCTCAATTACTGAGGCACTGGGCTCTTGGAGACCTGTTGTGCTCAGATCAGACACAGGTCCACTATGCTTGATTTAGGAGCCCAGTCCAGGGCCCACATGTGCTGTAACAAATTCAAGTTACATATGATTGAGAGGTAGATGTTAGGAGTGGTGCTCCCCTCCTTATGAGAGGGCGTGATCTCTTTTTCAGAACGTCTGCCCATTTAACATAGTGCATAAACTTCAGGCTTGCTGAAGTTGCTCACATAAAATGTCAAAACTACTGTCCTTCTGGCCAGTTTGCAAGTAAAAATAGAAGTAAACATTTTTAAATTGTGCTATTTAATAATCTGGGAATTAGCCGAAGCCGGTAAGGAGGTCAGGAAGAACAGATTCCCCTCACTAAAGATAAATCAAGATTTCCTAAGTAGTGCATCATGCTTTGATTTTTATCTTTTCTGTAATAAATCCCCAATGATTTGCTACTCTTTGGCCAACAATAATGTGCAAAATCAACCAGCTTGGTGGATTTTCTTCTAGGTCTTTTGTCACACTGTTTTGTCTCTTCAAAAATTGGAAAAATGGAAATGGTGCAACGTACATGACTATAAGATCCAGTTTGAATAACATGCAATTCATATAATACAGCAAATTTATTTTTAGGGCTCTTTCAGGGAAGCAATCATATGATAGCAAATGGAATAACCAGAATTGTAAGTCTCATAATGAAGAAACCGGTCCTCAATAACAGAAAGCAGGCAGGTAATAATAAAGATAACAGCCATAACTGCTATCCTTACCTGCTTTGATCTACATGTGACTCCAGACCCACAGTTGACTCTTTAGTGCCCTCTGGGTAATTAGGAATGGGCAAATAAATGCTGGCCTAGCCAGCATTGGCCTCAGTCGATAAATGAATAATAAAAAAAGTTGTAGATTTGGTGAAATAGCAAATTTTGCACACGTCTCCCATTTTTCCTTTCAATCATTACAACTTGAGTCAGAGACAATGCTCTGTGAATTTAACTCTTGCCTACCTTGAGCATTGCCAAGTATTAATTATACTTATTATTTTCAACATACTAAATTGCATAGCAAGTTAATTCATTTCAAATTTCATTTCATCCATGACACTAGAATCTTGTGAGATTCAGAACATTTTCCACATTACGTATATGTCAGTTTGGATTTTGAAGCAAGTTGGTTCACATAAACACCATCTGCCCCATCTAAGCACCTAGGATCTGTGGATTGAGCATTAAGTGGGTGGGGTGTCAATTAGCTGGACAGCTGCTTTGCAGAGTAACACCAACAGCACAGGCTCGATTCCCACACCAGGTGAGGACACTGTGAAGGACTCTCTTTTTCAACCTCTTCCTTCTCCTGAAGCGTGGTGACCCTCAGGTCAAACCACCAGCAGTCACACCTCTCCAATAAGGCAGCAGCCCTAGGGTCCAGTATGATGACAGCAACTTTTACTTTTGTATAAATTCTGTAACTTTGAATTTATTTTACTTAAATTGTTTTGAGAATAGGCTGCAACTTTGTTTTGCTGGGTGTTTTAGGAATTTTCTGTGTTCTGTGCTAGAAAGCTTCTCTGTTTTCTTCTTTCATGTAATAAACATCCGTTCTGTTGTTAAAGAGATTCTATACCTTTGTTTACTACACCTCAGTTATGCTGACAACAGATACTAAAATTTTAAAATATCTATCAAGCCAGGACACACTCTGGAATCTGATTTGTTCAGTGTAGCATCAGCTGGGATCATAAAATCTACAACCATACTGCAATTCTCAGATATTGGAATGTTAGTCTAGTTTTACATAATGTTGATTTTCCCATTTCAAAATTAGGGTTGAGCCCACTCTATCTATACTGCTCTCTTATTTCTAGTAGTAGTGGTAGTATGTTTTTGGTTTGACTGATACTAGTCATATAAAGCAAAAGAAAACCCTGGATGCTGGAAATCTGGAATTAAAACAGGAAGTGGATAAATCCAGCAAGTCTGCTGGCATCCAAGGAGGGGGAGACAGAGTTAATGTTTTGAGACTGATTTGACTTCTCCAGAAGTATATTTCAGCGCTTATCTAACTTAGATAACCCAAATATTGCAATCTCCAGATGGATAAAAGATGATTGTGATTGAGGCCTATTGATTTTCACTTTGTTAAACAGGAGACAAATGATACATAAAGTTGGTCATTGTTGAGAGATATTATGCCAAAAGCATCATTCATGAAAGTTGAAACCAATGACAAAATTCATGATGAACTATTTTCTGCCTCAAGGGAATACAATATCATATACTCTCCAAAGCCAGTAAAAAAATTAGTCATAAAAAATTATAGACAGAATGGAATACATATACTCACACAATATTCATTAACAACTGTCCCAGGTCCTGTTTATATCTGATTTTTAAAAGAAAGAACTTTGTTTTAATTGTGATTGATTTTAAGCGTGATTGACAGTGTGCATGCCAAAAAGTTTTCCACCCACATGATCTTGCTGGTACAAATCACATTACCTTTTTGAGGGGCTTCATTGTAATAGCTACCTGCATTCTCTCAATTAATTCTAAACTAGTTCCTCACAGCTGGGAGAAAGAAAAATTGGCAAATATTGCAGGAGCTAGTAGTTGACCACAGTAAGGATGTTACTTAGAAACACGAGAGAGATACAGAGAACTGAAGATGTACTGGAACACTGTGTTGCTGCTTTTGTTATCACTAGCCAACCTTGCTAAATTAGAATCTGCAAAGACTAGGGCTGTGTAATTCTCAGGAATAATGATGAAAGTCTGCTAGCAAGAGAGCACAAAAATTCCGTATTCAGGAGGTTTATGCTGCAGAATCTAAAAAGCATGTTCAGGCAGTCTAGAGGGTGTGGGACAAATGGAAACTACTATCTCATCAGCATCAATTCAATGTTAACAATGCTTTAGTTACTTTGCTAGGTTGATTAAGAAATATCAAGGAATGAGTAATCATGCAAATGCTTTAGTGTAGCAACATGAAATGTGCAAAACAGAAACATGACTCCTCCACACTGTCCATGAACAGTTTTTAAAAAAATAAATGAATGAGACCCTTAGCACAGTTAAGGGGATATAAACCAGCTTCACAGTTCGACTGCACCGTATTATATTTTCCACATCCAAATTAAAAACACCAAAAACTAAAGTTCACCCGAAAGCCAAAAGTCATCCTTATTTAGAATTCCATCATATCATCATTCCTTGGTTGCCTTTGGATCAGAAACCTGTAAAATCATTCCTAACAGTACCGCTACCCCTAAACCACAAGCAATGCCACAATTCAAGAAAGGTGGCTATCCACTTACTCAATGGCAATTAAAGACTGGAATGACAATCTCTCTACGTTCTGCTGCAGTCAAGTAGAAAATAGAATCATAGCCTGGTAAAGCCAAATCAGAGAATGCAAAGAACCTATAGAAGATTCAAATAATGCCAGCAAAGGATATTAGTGCCAAGTTTCCAGAAAACCGCTCCCACCTTGTTCAACCATCTTTGATAGACAGGTTAAGCAAATGGGCAAAAACTTGGCAGATGGAATATTATGTGGGTAAATGTAAGGTTCTTCACTTTGGCAGCAAGAATACAGAACTATTTAAATGGAGAAAGATGTAAAAAAACTACAGCAGAGGGATTTGGGAGTCCTTGTGTATAGATCACAAAAAGCTAGCATACAAATTCAGCAGGTAATAGGTAGGGCAAATGGAGTCTTGGCCTCTATTTCAAAGGGCATGCAGTATAAAAGTAGGGTAGTCTTGTTAAAATTACACCAGGCATGAGACAGACCACAGCTAGAATACTGTAAACAGTTTTGGGCCCCTTATTTTAAAGTAAGATGTACTGGCATTGCAGGCTGTTCACTAGGCTGATCCCAGAATTGGAGGGTCTAGCTTATGAAGGAATGTTGTGTAGGTTGGACCTGCACTCATTGGAGTCAAGAATGAGGTGGCCATATTAAAACAAACAAGATTCTAAGGATTCTAAATCTGGTAAGGAGCAAAAAAAAAAGTCTAGGACTAGAAGGCATAATCTTACAATTTGGGGACACCTTTTTTAAGGCAAAGATGAGGAGGAACTTCTCTTTTAGTAGTGAATTTGTGAAATTCTTTACCATAGAGCTGAATCATTGATTATAGTCAAGCTGAGATAGATTGATTCCTTTGTTAATGAGCACTCTAAGCTTGGAGGAGGGGCAGGAAGACAGGAGGGAAGAGTTAAAAATCATCAGATGAAACAATCTCATGGAGTCTGCTCTATGATTCAATGAATTGAATGGCCTGCTTTTGTTTCTACATCTTATGGTTACTATCAATTAGACCCTGCTGTTCCACTAGATGTATTCTGAACCTCACTAAAAGCACAAATTTTAAAAAAATGCATATGTAGATGAGAAACTTTTAATGAAGATAAACGTCACTATCAACCTCTCTGCCCCCAAAACTCAAGATGGAATATCAATCCTTTAGAAGTTAAGTGTTGAGGGAGATTATTTATATTTTATTCCTAATCCCACGTCTTTTTCAATCCTTGTTCTGTTTTCTGTATATGTCTCCTGATTTATAATTTTCTGGTTTAGACATAGGGTTTCTTGAAAAGCCTTGCTATTTCTGTGTTGTTTACAGATATCAGAAATTCACTGTAGGGAATCTCAAGCTGGATCAGAGCAAGTCTTTGTTGTATGGAAAACTGCTGTAACATAAATAGTAATTACAATGACATGCAAATTCTTAGCAAGTGACATTGCCCTTGTAACTTCTACCTGAGTTTTCAGAATAAGGCAAGGAATATAGCTATTGTGACTGAAAGTTTTCTACTCAACGTCAAAATGCATTTTCGTAAAATTAAATTTTGCATACCATGTATGGCTCATCTGTAGTCAATAGTCACGTTATGAAAGCCGTTTTTAGGATTACATCTACGTTGCTTAGAAACAAATGCTGAAATATTGAACTTTTCTGGATTGATCTATTTAGAATATTTAAGAATGTTGACCAACTATGTTCGATGATATGGCAGTCACTTTTGAAGAGTGCCTGGATTACAAAATCCGTTACATGTAATTACACTCTACTGTTTAAAGTATTAATTTTCTTGAGACAGAACTTTACTTTGAATGGAAAACTAGAGTACGTCAGGTTACACTTCCTAGCAATTAAAAAAGATAACCTATATAACCCCCCACAAGCTCCATTCAAAAGAAAATCCTGGAAAATGGTTCATCAAAAACCCACACAACATTCTCAGTGATTTAAAACACTTACCATGGAGGGTACAACAGAAACTTTAATCAGCTACAGTCAGGGATTCAAGAGTTCTTTGGGTTGCTGCTCAGAGTAATTCCTCATAACCATAAACCCCACTCATTAAAAGATCCATAAGCCAACGGCTGGTGACATGAGTCACCAGAGAATTGACCTTGTAACCTGTAAGTGTAAACTGTAAATCTGTCCATGGTCAAAATGAATTGAAATCCCCCCTTCAGAATGGGTCAAATGCAGTTTTAAATCGGACATCTTTCCTGCCTTTGCTATGCAAATATCCTGTCAATTCCAATTTAGGTCTTCTAAAATCACACGCTGCGACTGATGCAATAAAATGAAATTATTCCCTGCATCAACTTTTTCCCAAAAACCTGCACTTGAATAATTTACTTCACATCCACAAGACATTGAAGAGATTAGTTGTAAAAATATGATGGAAGCCAGTAGGCATTTCATACCAATATAGATCCCCAAACTTTTTCAGCTACTACCGAACAGGATTAGACCACCATTTTTGATGAAACTTGAAAAATTCCTACTACCTTGGATTGTTTGTGATACAAAGTTTGTTATGGTTGTGTTTGTGCCAGTTTCTCCCCTTTTCATTAACATGTCAGCTGTCATTCACCAAGTAATAGTCTTGTTTGGATCAGAAGGTTTCATTCAAATCCCACTGCAGAGATTTGCACAGAAATCTAGGCTGATTCACCAGTGCTGTCTTAAAGGAGTGCTGCACTACCTTGTGTTGTCAGTTGAACGAGATGTTAATCATCATCATCTTCCTCAGGTGGATGCACAAATATTTTATCCAAGAGGTGCAGGTGAGATACCCACAATGGTTAATACTCATCTCTCAAATCAACACCACTGAAGCAAATTATTGAGTCATATGAACGGTTCTGGAAGCTGGCGATGCACAAATTGGCTGCCAAGTATCTTGCACTGCAACAGTGACTAAAAATCAAAAATGCTACAATTTCTGTAAAGCATGAAAATGTGTTGACTAGTAATTAGATTGAATCAACACGTATCCATTTTTGCTAGGGCACTTATTTAGAGTGCAAATTAACATAGTAACATTGAATTCTGCTCAAATGAATTTTAGCCCTGGACCAAAAGACAGCTGCTGTTGCCTCAATTACAATAAAATAATTCAGCAGACTAAAAACCAAAAAAAAAAAATCAAACCTGTGGCAGTCTACATTATTTAGCTATACATTCCTGTTCACAGCCGAGTTTCATAGTATTTCAAAGTACTGTTAAAGAAGTGATTTTTAAATGAAGGAAGGCCATCCTTGTTTTAAAGAAGTTCCAGCTAAAGTGATCAAAAAAGGACACCATCTGGAAAGTTTGAATGTATGATTACCAGCACAGTAAATTTAATGTTAGTAGTTAACATAAGCAATCATTCTGAAGAAGCCAAAAATTTGTATGTATTTTAAACACTTGATCCCAGCAAAAAGATAGTTTGGAAGTTCAAAAAAAAATCTGCAGCCAAGAGAGTAAACCTCCACCAGCTGGAATTCCCCAATCTTTCTAATCGCAGCAACCATAATACAAACTCAATGTGAAATTTAGAGAGATTCCAGCACTTTATCTTGCCATGCTTAGTGGAAACAGCCATTTAAAAACTTTGAAACATTACAATGACATTCTAAAATTTACTACTTCTTGTATAATGAAGGAATACTTAAGGAAAAGGATGGAGGAAACTGAACTAAGCAAAGTCTGGAATAAGGCCCTGCATATATATAATAATGAAGAAACTTAAACAGATATAAAACACCAGATATCCTGGATACACAGATCTCCCTCCTCAGTTGGATGACTAGTCACATGGACACATAACGAACATACAGGATGACTCAGGATACAGAGTGCAATGCTAATTTGCACAGAAGAAAATGGAACACCTTACAGTCTGAAACTGCAACCCTCTTAGATGAAAAATACACACTATGAAGTCTGCTTATGACAGTAGGAGAGTTTAGTCATACAACATAAAAAGACAAAGTGCATGAAGGCCTACAAGCCTTTAAATTTAAAAACAGCGAGAAGATAGGCAAGGAGGAATTTTTTTTTAAAAAAGAGAATGTCAATAAACAAACATTGTGCCCAATACAGATAGATAGTAAGACAGTAATTTCTCCTTTCTCACAAAGACGCCTCATCTAAAAAAAACTTGTCACTAGTTTTTATTTTATTCCATTGACAATTGTATATCCAGCATTAACCAGAAAGTAAAAGATTTTTATTACATGGTGAAAAAAGCAGTATGAAAACATGAAAAAAATATAATCTTTTAAAAAACTGCAAATGGAAATGCTATTCAAATGCAAAGTGATGTTTGGCTCACAAAAATGTGATTATTTATATTAACGTTGTTACATCATACGTTACAATAGGCTAAAAACCTAGACATTTGTATTAAACTACACAAAATTCCAAGAGGCACAACTGCAGCAAAGCCATTTACCTGTAAATTAATATTTTGCAAGCTATGAAAGAAATAAAAAATTTGGCAAGTGATAGCATAACAAATTGTGTACACATCATAAAATTGAATTTCCTTTTTTATTTTACACAATAAAAAAAGAAAATATACAAAACGACTAGACATGTATGCAATTTGAGCAGTTCGATTTATCCTCAAAGCAATATAAATCACTGGTTGTCGGTCGGTCATCAGCGGCCAGTGTTTGCATAATGGATGCAACGTTGCACTCAAATGGACATGGTGCATTGGATAAACTTGAAGAAAAGTGGAACAGAATGAAAAGGTTAATATACATTGCAATTTCTGAACATGATAAACAACAATATCAAAATGAACAAACTTGCAAGTTAAATCCATCTACATCCAGTCAAAATGTTTCAAGAGGGTGATTCAAACAAACATAACTAGCCTTTTGGATTAGTGTGTCACATTTCATATTCGTAGCAGTTTTATCAAATGATTAGACAAATGCAAGAAAACTGTTAATCACTTGTTATTTATTAAGACTGTAACAAATAACTAAAAGAAAATTACCTTAGAACTCTTAAAAAAATGAAATCTAATATCAACCTTCTAACATCACTAGTGAAATTCTCAAAATTAAAAACAATTTCTACCATTGTGTCCATCAGGGTCAGTGATTGATGCTGTTGTCCCTGCAGACTTTCAGAGCAAACAAACAATTTCAAAGCTAACATATCATGCAATTTAGGAACTTACATCATCATAAGCAAAGTTCACATATCCTTGCTGCAGACTGTCTCTTCGTCTGAAAGCATCTGCAACAAAAAAAATCAAAGTTGTGAATAAAGAGTTCAAGTCACTATTCCAAATATAATAAAAAAAATGGAAAAAAGGTGTGCAGCACCAAATCTTTTTCCTGGTTCAGTGAAGGAATAAAATATACATGATAGTTTTGCATGGAGATATATAGCAAGTAATTAGGAAGTTACTTATCGCAAGGGGAACCAAATACAAAAGCGGGGACGTTATGCCTGAGCTATACAGGGCCTTGGTGGAACTTTATTTGAAGTACTGTGCAGTGTTGGCCAACTCTCTTACGGATGGATGTTAATGCATTGGAAGGAATTTAGAGAAATGGAGCGAGAGGTCTTCGGAGGACTAGACAGGATAGGTTTGTATCCATTGGAATTTACAAAAGCAAGAGATGACTTGATCGAAATTTTGAAAAGATCCTGACGAGTCTTTACAGGGCAGTCAAGAGAGGATGCTTCCTCTTGTGGAGATTATAGGACTAGCAGTCAACAGTTTAAAAATCAAGCGCTACCCATTTAAAACAGAAAAGCCATTTTTTCCTTCTCAAAATCAAGTGTCTTCGTACTCTCTTTTTAAGAACGTTGTGGAAGCAGAGTCTTTGAAATGTTTGAGGAGGAGATCGGTAGATTCTTATTAAACAAGACAGTGAAGGGTTACCAGGATTGGCAGGAACGCATATACAAGACACAAGCCAGGAGTTTGATGGGCTACCCTTCACTTTTCTTGCTAAGTACAATTCTAACAATATTCAAAAAGCTTAACATCTAGGGGAAAAAAAAATTGCTTGGTTTGGCACCTCATCTACCATCATTCACTCCTTTGATTACCAACGTAGTGATAATCTGTACCATCTGCTAGACACACTGCAGCAATTCACCAAGGCTCTTCTAACCACATCTTCCAAACCCTCTAGAAGGGCAAAAAGGTAGCAGGTGCATGGGAACACCACAACCTGCAAGTATCCCTCCAAGCCAAATGGCAGACTGACTTGGAACTCTATCACCGTTCCTTCAACATTGCTGGGTCAAAATCCTGGCACTCCTTTTCTAACTATATTGTGGGTGTCCCTACACACCAAGGGCAGCAGCGGTTCGAAGAAGGCCAGAGCAATAAATGCTGGTAAAGGCAGCAAACTCGTGCCCTTGAATGATTTTAAAAAAAAATGTTGAGTTACTCAGAACGCTTAGCCTCAGACTTGTTATTCTAGTGAAAGTATTTTTGTGGCTATTTCTACTTAGTTTGCAGTCAACACTGATCCCAAGCACCAGCTCCTCCAGGACAATAAATGCAGTCTCGCACATCCCATGAAGGAATTTGTAAAAACATCCATGGGTCAGACCAGGAGGCATCTGTTATAATAATAGGCAGGATAGCAATCTTAAACTTTTTGGGAAACTCAGTTACATGAAAGAACAAGACAAACAAGATTATTGGCTAGAAGATAGAAAAAGGAAAGATCTACTGAAATCAGAAAAGAATCATTTAAAAGAATGGAGCGCAATTATGATTATGGCTGTTAATCATAAAAAAAGTCATACTTTAAAGACACAGTGCTCTAAGTTTGGAGTATCTTACAAACTGAAAATGGTATAGCCCATATAGTCATTCAAGACTATGATTAAAATCTCCACAGGGGAAAAAAAAAATTCAACCCCATTTAATGGATAATTATCTGCATCATATATCACCTAGGTAAATAAAAAAAATTAACTTATTCTACCCCAAAAGAAATTTACGCAGCTACTTAACATATAAAGAAGTAATTCTGAACTAAATTCTTCAGGATGTAATAAATCCAATAAAACAGTGAGTGAGGTATTTAAGATAGATAACGCATACCTGTAACTGCCCTTAATTTTACACAGCAGGCAACGTAGTCATCAAAGTAGGTCTTGCCATCTTTACAGTAACGTTTTATAATACCATTTATAGCTTGAGCACTCAGTCGGTACCCTGGGGATGTACAAAATAACATTTTGAAACAAGTGGCTACAAAATATTCTTAGGTAATAGTTCATTTAGTTTTATTTTTTAGAAGTCATACTATAAGGAAGATAGAAGGCAAAAAAACGTACTGATCCTAAGTTACATCCTTAAACAAGTAGTAATTCAAGGCTCAGTGGGTCACTGAGATTGGTTTGAGATTTTGGCTTATGAACCATGATGCTAAAATCCATAGTCGATGACAGGTATTGCAGAAACAACCGTACAAAAAAAATGCTAATTAGAAAAAGGTTATTACATGACACTGTTCTTCCTGTGTACAAATGTGGTTTGCACACAAAATATTCTCCATGGCACATACTTGGCTTTTCATAAATTAACCCCTGCAATGGATCACGTCTACCCAGAAATTAGATGTTCAAAATGGAAGTCATTGAGGAAACCTGAAGGCCAGTGAAAACTTTCAGTAAGATACAGAAGGTGGAAATGTAATTGCACGAATTGGAGAGAGTAACAAAATGTGGGAGGCAAATAAATGAGGAAGTGCAAACACAAGTGATCTAATAATTTAAAATTTTATGTATACTTGAGATTATTTCAATTGTTCAGGATTAATAAATTTATAATTACTCTGATTAACAGTTTTAATAAAGAGCAGCAGTAACTGAAAACTCAAAAAAGTGTCCCAAAAAAATACTGGTCAGGACCTGATAGTTAATTTTTCTGTAATTAATGTTTTAGGTTCACAGGTATTTCTCCTAGAACGTGATAGTTGCATTGTATGACATCACACTATAGAAAATAGCCATTGAAAATCATTATGTCCTCAGTGGTTAGCACTGCTGCCTCAGTGCCAGGAACCCGGGTTCAATTCCACCTTCAAGCAACTGTATGTGGAGTCTGCACATTCTTCCCATGTCTGCATGGATTTCCTCCAGGTGCTCCAGTTTCCTCCCACAATCCAAAGATGTGCAGGTGGATTGGCCATGCTAAATTGCCCGCAGTGTTCAGGGATGTGTAGATTAGATGGGTTATAAAGGGGGCAGATCTGGGTGGGATGCTCTAAGGGTTGGTGTGGACTTGTTGGGCCGAAAGGCCTGTTTCCACATTGTAGGGATTCTATGATTTGCACAGCGTCCACTATTCATCGATAGTGTTAAAGCCAATTCGCATTAATGAAACATCCGCTATAGCAAAAATACCAGCACATGATTGAATTTACATTACTAATACTCATTTTATAATTTGGAATCTTGATCAGCCAGAGAGAATATTTCTGGCAAAATTCCAGCTTTAGTATTGAAAAACTGATGCACTCTCATTAACAAGTTACAAATTGGATAATCCCAAGTGACACAACAGAGCAGGCACTGCCATAAGCTCCAAAGCAGCAGTATGACATATGAATATTTATACAATTTGCAAAGTCAACCACTTCAAATTTTCTCAACAAACGCACTTCCAAACAGAAAGATAAGCTATGTGAGAATAGCTATACATTTATCTGAACATCAGTATCAGAAATAGAACATTACAGATTTTGTCAAAGATCTAAAACATAAGCTGTGTCAAATAAACTACTGTAGACTCTTGTAACATGGACCTGGCCCAGAGAAAAATTCAGAAAACGTTACTCAAGTGTAACAATACGTGAAACCTTAGACGAATTTAGTTAGTACTCCAAATTTTACAAAATTAACCAATTTTTAAAAAATGAATTTTAAAGTACAGACAAAAACGTGATATTGCTTAAGTGGAGCAGTTTAATTAACTTTACACTCAACTGTGCACGCTTACAACATGATTTGGCTCTTGCATGGTTATTCTCCTCAGCCAGTGATAACCTTGAATACCAAAGCAGATTTTTAGTGAAATGCAGCCAGAAGTCAGATTTTAATGTTTCTAGTCAATCACCAGTGGTGGGACAGATGTTAAGTCAGAAAATGTGGTCTCTCCCTTACTTTGCTCTCTTTGGGTCACGGTTTCTGGACATCCTCTTCCATCTCACCATTTCTTTTCTGCCTTTACTATTTTGGTTTCTCTTTCCCCCAACTCTCCTTTCTCTCCAGTTTCTATGCCTTTTCTTCTTTCCGTTCATGTGGAAACAAAAAGTAGGTAGTATGGAGTGTTGCGGTGGGAAAGGCAGCACCAGAGCACTCCAAGCTCCATTTTTTGGTAGGCACTCTGGAGAAAATAATGCTTGAAGCCTTCTGCAGCTCCCTTCCCATATTCTGTCCCCAAGATTCATATTTTCCACTACCATCTCCTCCCAGTCTGTCTTCTAATTACTTGCTTTATTGTTGAAGCCTTCTTGTTAAAGCTATATGCTCAAATCTTGTACTTCTTCCTTATCTTTTTTCTATATCATTGTATTTAACCCTCCATTTTAGACATTCCTTTTCTTTCTTCAAAGGAGGTAGGTGGCAGGTGGTTCCTTCACTGCCTTCCAAGTTTCCTTCAAAAGCAATGATTAATTCAAGGTTTTTATTTAAGTGTTAAGAATCAAATTATTAGAAAGATATTTTCTAAAGTTTATTGGACAAGAAAGAAAAGACTTCAGTGAGTATAGTATAGTCAGACATTTTCCTCTTACACATTACTTGAATAAAGATTTTGAAATGTGCCCTCCAGCTTTTCTTCAAATAGTGTCCATTCAGGTACCAGACAGACAATTACTAGTAGCTTAAAAGATAAATGCTTAGCATTTCAGCCTCTAAAAATGTACTAACGCATCATGGGAAAGTGGACGTATCACTCGGAGTTTAATTAACAGTCAGACTTGGGGAAACTGAAGACTTCAATTTAGCAATAACTAACATAGTGAAATAAGATAATATCTTTTGATGTTCAGAAATTTACTTTTTGCTTAGACCTTAAAAACTTAAGATGAGAAATTATTACTGAATACTTGGCAGTTAACATTTTTTCAGGAAGCTATTTGTGGGAGTGAATAATACAGAAATACATGATGGTGTAGAACACAAGTTCATTGTTGAAAACTGTTACCTATTGGGATTACCACTTGCAGCGTTCCAGGTGAAAAGCAACATTTGTATGTACCACTTTTACTCTAACTTTTGTAGAACTTATTAAACTGGAGGATGTCACCAACACCTTTTTCTTTCGTAACCAATGAGTGATGCTTTCTTTTCAGCTGCGATTTTTGCTACTCCATGAACAACCAGCAAAAATCAATTGCATTGCTATAATGAAGCACTAACAAGATGTAACATCTTTTCCAGTATATGCTCAACAGCTTTCCCAACCTAGAGATGGTTGCAGTGCATTATCGAGTGGTAACACTCCTAAAAGATTTCAGTTTAAAAAGTTATATTGTACAGCTTTCTTGAAAGTGTCATCCTGTATTTATTTTTAATAAAAAGAGACCTCTGGCTCATTTTTAAGCCACTATTAAGAGAACTTCAACAAAGAATTATTCAATATTTTTTAAACGTTTAATTCCTGTCTACCAAAATTGAAGAATGAAATGCCCTAGATAAATACTTTCTATTCTAAAAGCAGAACAACTGGAGATCACCTTGCATAACCAATAACTGCTTCTGGTCCTTACAATCAAAAGACAAAATAAGTTGCTACGTGTCATGTTTACCAATACTTTGGTAAGGAAGTTCTCGAATTAAAGCTTTAATCCAAACATACTTTGTATAATGGTTTCTGCATTTCAAGTGAATTCAATTTTTTCAATTCCCTCAATCCCTTCTTTTCTTCAAGTTTCTAACTTAAAGTTAAAATAGTTTAAGATTCGTAAATATACTTCAAAAGAAAAACTTAACTTGTTTAGAAAAAACCTATTCTCATCAAAATCAACTGACTTTACAATCTGTTTTAGGATAAACTTCTTTTTACCACCGTAACAGCTAGTTATTCTAGACTTACATAGTAATTTAAAGTTATAAATGCAAGCAGGAAGTTACATGATATACCATCCAATACTTTCATAATATATTAGCTTCAAAAAAAAAAAAACAAAAAAAAAACTTCCAGCACCTTAAAAACAAAGGAGTACAAGATGAATTTCACTACTTACCCATTGATGTAATAGCCTGGCCAAGCTCAAGCGGTTCTACTGTCCCACTTCTATCCTGATCATACATCATGAAGTTCTGTTTCCATCCATTCAGTGCTGCCCATAGCTCTTTAAATTCATTAAAGCCCATCTTTCCAGTCATATCTCTCTGAAATGCTCCAGTCAAGGGTCATGTTTTTTGCTGATTGTCTGCATACAGTAGATGCTTCAGTTCTAAGTTTTACCCAGAATTAACCACTATTTAGAAATATTTCACCAAAAACTGCATTAATGTTTTTGTAAGACTGTTGTCATGACTCATTGAGTTAGTCTGACAGAAATCAAGCCCCACTATTTGAACAGTAGTCACAAATGAGAGAATTTTACTGAACTACCAAAATTTCCCAATTTTCATTAACTGACGTAATTCAGATTAGAACAGCATGTGCAGCAGGAGTATATTTTTTAAAAAATCTATTTATTGCAACGTCTAAACAATGGAAGGAGATATGAGTTACTAACTTAGAATTCTAGCAAAAAAAAAAATCCCATACATGTACAAACAGACAAAATAGAAATATTACAGGTGGGTAAGGAACAAAAAGAAAAAGCTAGTAAACTACAGTTCTGGCACCAATCCAACTTACAGGTAATCAGTTGTTTTCCTATAGCTCCCTTCTGACTTCGTTGAGTATGAGATTCTCATCCTTTCATTCATTGATTGAAGATTTGCCTTTTCAGGCAGACAAAACACACACACACGCGCACACACACAGAGCATGAGAGAGCTCATGACAGCCACGCAGACAGAGAGAAGCTGCAGCCAAAATTTTCTTTTACTTTTCTACTCAAAGGCAAGGATGTTTCTACTGAATTGTCCAAACACAAAGCTGGAACCATTCAACAAGAAACTAATCAAGAAGTTGTCTATGAAATTGTAAGAAGTTACCAAGCCAAATACTCTGGTCTTGGATGAAAAAACCAAATCAAAAGGTGAAAGTGCCCCAAATACACACTCACAAAGCCAAGTGGTCCATCAGTCCCCTCCAATGCTTGAATTAGGCAACATTGTTCCAAAACAGTGTGTTCAGGCAACTCATTTTTTAAAACTGCAACATCAGCTTCCGTAGTCCCATGATTTGAAACAGTATCTTCCTTTAGTCAATAGTCCAAAAATAAAAAAAAAGTTAAAAAAAATGATAACCTTTATTCAGATAAATGACTGAACCTAGGACATTGCCCTGAGGAATGCATGCAGTAATATGCTGTGGCTTAGGAAATTGGCATCTAAAAGCCACAACCATTTTTCTCCATGGTAGTAAACACTTCAGTGGATAGTCTTCCTGATTTCTAATGGCTTCAATATCGATAGGGCTCCTTAATGCATCATTCAATTAGAAGTTGCATGCTTTCAAGCACAGACACACGCCTTATCTCTGGAAGCTAGCTCTTTTGCTCCTGTTTGGACTAAGGCTGTAACGAGGTCTGGATTCAAGGTTATCCTGGCAAAAGCCAAGCTGAGCAATGGTAAGCAACTGGCCTTTGGTATCACTGTCAACACCTTTTATCACCTTGCCAATGATTGACATGAGATTAATATGGCAGCAATTAGCCAGACTGGATTTACCCTGCTTCCTGTGAACTTAAGTAGACTTGAGCAATTTTCAACACTAATGTTCAGGTGCCATTGCTGCAGCATTCCACCACCCCCCAGCTTTGTTTCACAGGCACTGTCTATCCCCAGCTACACTTCAACTGAGTAGCTTGATGGGCCAATTCAGAGAGCAGTTAAGAGCCGATCAACACTGTGTGGGGTCTGAACTCACATGCAGGCCGGCCCAGTTAAACATGGCAGACTTCCTTCCCTTGAGGACAAAAGTAAAGCAAACAGATTTGTCCAATAATTATAGTTTTGTGGTTACACTAACTTTACAATTCTAGATAGCTTTTAAAAAAAACCTTAAATTCCACCGGCTGCAGTGATAAGCTTTGATCCCATGTCCGCACAGCATTTGGCTGGACCTCTGGATTCCTAGCTCAGGTGACACTCCTGGAGCAATTTGGATAAGGTCACCTAGTCTGGAGCAAGTCCTCAGTATAACGGGAGGTGTATTTATGCAACCACAGTTTTTGCTGTCTCCAGTGTGTTCAGTCATTTCTTGATATAATGCAGAGTAAATTAAGTTGCTGACGACTGGCATCTACAATGTTGGAATCCTCAGGAGGGAGCCAAGGGGGATCTTCCACTTAGCACTTTTGGCTGATGACAGTAGTGCCTTTTGCATGGATGTGCTGGGCTCGGATATCATGGAGAGTGAGGGTGCTCATGGAGTCTCCTCCTCCAGTTAATCATTTAATTGTTCAGCGCTGCTCATGCTTAGATAGGGTGGGAATGCAGAACTTTGATCTGATCTGATCTGGTCTGTTGGTTACGGGATTGTTCAGCTCTGCCTTTAGTAAGCTGCTTTCACTGTTTAGCACGTGTGTAGTGCCTTGTTGTAACCACCAGGGTCATATTTTGGTATGGCTGGTGCTGTTCCTGACAGGCTATCCCTCACTTCTCACTGCACCAGACAGTGAACTCCCTGGCATGATGGCAGCAATGGTACAGAGAAATACTACACCAAAAAAAAAAAAAAAAAAAAAAAAAAAACTGTACAAATTTTGGTAGTAAACAATTCTGCTCTTGCCAGTGGCCCACAGCACAGTATAGATACAGCCAGTTTAGAGCCACTAGATCTGTTCTAAGTCTATCCCATTTTGCACAGTGGTACTGCCGCACAACCTAAAAGAGGGTATCCAGGTGTTGTAATCGAAAAGCAGCTCACATGGACAGCACGGCACTATGGTAGTTACATTCTTTGGGACTGAGTTAGTAGTTGGGGTGCTGCTCAGCCACTCTTGGGTGATGGACGTTGAAGTCACAACGGATCTGCACCTTTGCTAGTCCTTTGACTAAGCAGTGTTCAACATGGAGGAGTACTGATTCTTCAGGTGAGGGAGGGCAGTAGATAGTAATGAGGTAGCATTTGCCCTGGCCCATGCTTGACTTGATCTCATCCCATGCATGAGGTCCCGAGCAATAATGTTAATGATCCATTTCTGACTATATACCACAGTACTGCCACTTTTGCTAGGTCTCTTCTGCTGGTGTTACAGCACATATCCAGGAATAGTGATAGTATAGTCTGGGACATTGGCCAAGGCGGGAGGATTCTATAGGAATGAATGTTTACAGCTGTTATTTGATTAGTTTGTCCACAGATGCTAGCAAGGAGGATGTAGCAGGATTAAGTGGACTGAATAAGTTTTTTAATACCACAAATTTTATGCTTATGTCAACGTCTGGTGTCTGTACAGCTGGATTCTAAAAGAAGTTTGTTTTTTGATGACAAAACAGTAATTTCAAAAGTCACAGGTACTGATCCTATATTTTGGAATAAAACTATATGGTTGATTATATTCCTAGTTGCCATGGTGAAATTTGAACTATTTAGTCCAGGCTTCTGGATTACCAGTCCAGTAGCATAGACCTGTAACTTGTGTTTATTCTAAAAAAAAATTCTATTGAGATAATGTTAAGGGGGAAATCTGGCTTCAGAGGAATTGAAATGGAGAAGAAATAGGCCTTAAATCATTTACTCAATCTCAATGAAAAGTAACAAAATGCTGGAATGCGCATCTTGTCTAACAGCATCCTTGCACACAGAGAAACAGAATTTACATTTCAAGTGACAATCTCCTCTATTGAAGAGTCATCAATCTCAAACACTTGTTGCTGTCTTCACAGTTGGTGCCTGACCCAAGTTTTGAGAAGTTTCAATTGCATTTCAGATTTCCAGAATCCAGTGTTTTGTTTCTTACATGCTAATTATACTCAGTTTCACAAATTAAATTTTCCACATTTTAAATAATACAGAAACCATCACCATTTATAAGATATAGATTACACAGGTTGCTGCTGATAAATATTCCAAATGTTGCATCATCATATGAACAGTTATTAGGATACATCCAGCATTGCGATCATGATTCTGCAGGTCTCCAAACTAAAAGCTGAACACAAGACATAATTATTAGGCATATGAAGTGAATGTAAGTGCAGTAAAAGCATAAATACATGCATCTCACAAGTAAACTTGGCCAAGATCGAATTGTTCTTAGTTATTAAAAACAGGATATAGTGCTTTACAAAACTTCAGGGCATCCAAATCAAAACGTTGAAACAAAAAAACAGGCACAACAGCAGCATTTAATCAAGAACTTCCAATAGGACCAATGAAATAGCAAGCAATCCCACTGGTTAGTTCGTTTCCATAGTTAATTTGCTAAAGACAAAGTTACTGAAATCTTGAAAATTGGTTTTAATTCTCATACAAATAAGTACATAATTTTATTTCAAATTATAACTAAATTATGCTTACCCATTGTCATAGGTTAACCTAGCCTACCTTTTCTGTAATATAAATGAAAATTAGACCTTATTTGGCCTTAAATTTGGAGATGTAACTTTTAGAACAAAAATTGTGATTGGATGGAATTGCAAATAAGTAGTTAAGACCTAGCCAGTCAAATTAGTGACTCGTTTTAACATTGTGAAACAGGCAAAATTGCTAAATGAGTTTTCAAAAATAGCCAGAAGAGTACATTCAAACAAGTGCATTTATGCAGTCCTAATCACATACTCAATGCTCTATTTTTGAGATCACAAAGAATCGCTTACGTTTGTAGGTACCATGTATCCCAGACTGTGTTAAACATCGCTGCAGTTCCTCAGCATCCACTTCTCCATCCTGTAAAAAGAGCTTACAAAGTTAGTTGATATAATAGGGGACAGAAGGAATATTTGTCTTGTACAAAGCTTCTAATCATTTTAGATTTATCCAAATATTTGACAAAATATTTACAACTTAAATGTTATTCAACTACTTCAAAATGTGTAGGGGCTAAAGCTATGAAAGCAATCAAATTTTAAACTTAAAATAATGCTGTCAGCAGGAATTATTGTGCTTCAATTAAGATTCAACATATTAAAAGATTACCAAGCTACACTTCTCTTCATTTATTGGCTAGCAAAATTTTGAAATATGAATGTTCATGGAAGTTCTGGATTGGCAGGTGTACTTAAATTCAACATCTAAAACTAAACAAAATCTTCAAAAAATGTAGAGATAGTAGGAACTGCAGATGCTGGAGAATCTGAGACAACAAGGTGCAGAGCTGGATGAACACAGCAGGCCAAGCAGCAT
>NC_063338.1:56568033-56581790 GCF_021869965.1 Rhincodon typus | reverse complement strand
ATGCTGCTTGGCCTGCTGTGTTCATCCAGCTCTGCACCTTGTTGTCTTCAAAAAATAATAACCAGCTTTGAAAAGTATATTTACACAGATGAATGATTAATTACCATATTTGGAATAATTTTGTCTTTTTAAAACAATAAAGCTAGTTCAGTGTTCTGTATTCATCCACAAATAGAAAACAATTAAAATGCAATACTAAGTAGACAGAATTAAAGCCAATTACATATTTTGCTGTACCAGGTTTACGGAGCACCGATCCTCGAGAACAAAAATTCATACACAAGCAGTCCATAGATATACTGTTCAAAATAGTTTTCCGACAGTTTAAGCAGCATGACTGTTGTAACATTTCACACATTTGCTTAGTTGCACTTGCCACCTTGAACACTACTCCGATTGTCCAGGCAGAGAATTTTGATATCACTACAAGATTGGACCACAGACAACAAAACAGATCATCATGGAGGCACAGTTCTCCAAATCCGTGTTTATTCCTGAGCAATTTTAGATTTAGAGTCAGAGTTGTACAGTATGGAAAGAGACTCTTCAATGTAACTCACCTATACCGACCAGATATCCTAGATTAATCTAGTCCCATTTGCCAGTATTTGGCACGTATCCCTTTAAATTCTTCCTATTCATATACCATTTCAATGTTGCAGTTGTACCAGCCTCCACCACTTCCTCTGGCAGCTCATACCATACACGCAACACTCTCTGCGTGAAAAAGTTTCCCCCGAAATCCCTTTTCATACATTTCTCCTCTCACCTTAAGCCTATTCCCTCTAGTTTTGGACTCCCTTAGCCTGGAGAAAAGACCTTGGCTCTTCACCCCATCCATGCCCGTCATTATTTACAAACCTCTGTAAGGTCACCCATCAGCCTCCAATGCTCCAGGGATAATAGCCCCAGCCTCTTCAGCCTCTCCCTATAGCTCAAACCCTCCAACCCCAGCAACATCCTTGTTAAATCTTTTCTGCACCCTTTCAAAATTTAACAACATCTTTCCTATAGTAGGGAGACCAGAATTGAACATAGTATTCCAAAGTGGCCTAACCAATGTCCAATGCAGCCGCAATATAACATCCCAACTCCTATACTCAATGCACTGACCAATGAAGGCAAGTGTATGAAATACCTTCTTCACTGCCCTGCGTACCCGCGACTCCATCTTCAGGAACTATGAATGTGCACCCCAAGGTTTCTGCTTGGCAACAGTCCCCAGGACCCTAGCACTAAGTGTAAAAGTCCTGCCCTGATTTGCCTTAAAAAAAAAGCAATACTTCACATTCATCTAAATTAAATTCCACCTGCCACTCCTCAGCCCACAGGTTCAAGTCCCACTGGACTCGGAGGTAATCTTCTTCACTGTCCACTACACCACCTATTTTGGTGTCATCTGCAAACTTAACCATTCCTCCTATATTCACATCCAAATCATTTATGTAAGTGACAAAAGACGGTGGACCCAACACTGATGCTTCTGGCAGACAAGTTACTGACCATTTAAAAAAAAAACCTTATGGTGATCATTTCTAGGAAACAGAAACCAGTGTAAATCTCCACCCTGAAGGGGCACGTATATCCTATTCAGAAAGTCCAAACATGTTGCAATAATCCCAATTTAAACGGAATGTAGCAGATCAATGCTCTACTTCTTTTTTCTCTTTTTTTGAAAAAGGTTAGATTTCAGATGTGTTAACAGTTATTTGGTTACCACTGAAAGTTGCTTTACAGTTTATTCTCCATATGAAAGAGCAAAGATCTACCAGCTTAGAGACAAGACCATCACATTCTTCTACTAAAATACAATTTACTGCATTAATTTTTGCTGTGTTTTCCACATCTAATGTGAACTTTAAACCTCAGAGGTTGTCAAAGTGAAAGATTCTACGATACACAGTTTTAATTGGAGCTGCAGTCTTTACTTTTGGCCACACAAGGGCCGTGTAAATTCCAAGGTTAAAAGAAATGCTAACCCTTAACCTCTTCCAGACGCAGGAATTCTTTAATGATTTTACAAGATTAGGTTTATTAAAAATAATCTTATTGCAATACTATACTCCTTGCATGATGGGGTAACCTGTTGCTTGGAGTCCTGTTTCCAAAATGATAATCCTGGCATGGTAAAGGAGAGACCACCGTCAAGAAAACTTTTAAAAAAACCTAAGTTTTACCAAAATCGAACCAAAGGTCAGGCTTATTTGATAATTAAACTCATTAAAGCTTGAGCCAAGCCATTTAGTTCCATCAAGACTTTTTTTGGCCGAGCTGGTACAGGTTACATTTGCTATGTAAAGGTGCAGCAGCAACTATTTTCCTCAGGCTCCAACAAAATACCAGGATGGAATAAACAGCAATCTTATGTGATAAGTGGACTTTTTAAAATGAAAAAAGATTCCATGTCATTTATGACTAGTGTCCGGCTGTGAATACCATTTCAGATGGATCAGAGTGGTTTGTTCTATCTCAAAAAAAAGTTGAACTGCAAATTATTGTGCCCTCATCAACCCCTACCCAGTTCCTGCCACAGTTCTGTATCACCAGAAGCTTGGGTAACAAATTTGACCAACTGATATTTATCATAAATATTCCTTGCAACCAGAGAAGTAAAATTATTAATTTTTTTTTTTTTTTAAATATGTGACTAAGAAATGCTGCATCACAATTAGTCCCTGTGAAAAATTGAAAGGTTAAGAACAAGTCTTTTACTTTCAGCAACCACATAGATTTAGACATAGTAAGCATTCCTTTTATTTTTCCAGAATTTCATCATTAGAGGTGACAGTTTAATATTTACCTACTAATTTTGTTATTCTTCTTTCTGAATCTAACCTCTGCCCAAATAATTTTAGATCCCTAAGTTAAACGAGAAACTCAACAAATCATGTCATACAGATGCAAAATATTGCCTGGGAAGTCAACTGCCAATAGAAATCTTTTTTGTTCACATCTATCTTCCACCATCCACTGCCTTTCTCCTACAATAAACCCTTTCCCTCTGCAAGGTTCCCTGGTTCTACAGTGGAGATATTTTAGCCTGAATCATAAGTTAGCTAATAGTTCCTTGGTAGCACAAAACTTGAATATTGCTAGAAAAAAAGATAAGCTGTCAAAAACTGTGATGAAGAAAAAAATCTCAGTTAATCTTTCAGGTCCGGTGACCATTGGCAGCTGATCATGCCAACCTCTCTATTGATTATTCCAACCTCTCCACTGATTCAGTGGGCTTTACCAGCAGATTACTGTTCCTTTCCTCACCTCCATCCAGAACGTTCATTCGCTGAGGCCAAGGTGCTTGTCAAACAGAAGGTCGTTACTGGTAATAGCGTGATGGAAACCTAGTGAGAAACTATGACAACTCCTCCGAAATGAAGTCTCCTTGCCCATTTAGAGCTCCCACCGTTGCCCTGACTAAACAATAGCAATGTCGGCATAGTTCTCAACATTAAATCACCCTTTAATTTGTCCTCTAACCTTACTAATACTTTTGTTTTGCTTCAAGTATCTCACTTTCTTTAAAAATTATGAAGAATCTGAAGAGAGTAGAGAAAGAGAAACTGTTCCCACTTGTAAAAGGATCAAGAACAAGAGGGAACAAAAAAAAAACTCAATGAGAATAATGATGGTATTCTGATTTCCTCATTTGCCAAATCGCTGCTAAAGGTTTAACATAAAAACAGAGATTGGTTGGAATGGAAATGAGAAAATTAGAAAGTTAAGACAGAAGATTAAAAACTGAGCAGCTTTTATGAAGAATAACTTAAAAGGAGGCAGTGTCAGGGTATGAATGAGTATCTGCTAGTATTCAAGCATTTGAAACTTATGCTTAGTGGAAGAATGAAGTGTATACAGCGACATGGGTTATATTCCTTTCACAAGAGGGAACAAGACATGGCCTTGGGGTTCCTCAACAGAACTAAAATCAAAACAAGGTATTTTGGCATCCAGCTCTCAATCAGTTCTTGAAGGAGGTGTAACTCCACAAGGTTTTCTAAATGATCCTCTGGATGCTGTCAAGACATGGTTAGAATTTCATTATCCATTTTCAAATTCAGTCATTTTGTAGCTGAATGTATTATGTACTTTAGAAGGCTGTATGAAAGACTGCAGATCTTCAAACATTCAGTGCTCCCATTTAAGTCACTGCGTTGTGACAAGGGGTCTCATTTTCAAGCTATTGGTCTTAACTGGGAATTCAGTTCTTAGACGTTCATTTTTGCAGCATATGTCTGCAGTCTTGACAATATTCCTGAGGAATCAGTAATTTCCAAAAATCTTTATTCTGTGGTGGCAAAGGATGGAGCACTGAATGGCCATGGCATTTTAAAATCATCCCGATATCAGACACAAGTGCTAGTATAAAGAAAGTTTCAGAGAGGTGGAATGAGACATTTTGTGGCAGTGGCCTTCTTAAACCACTGCAGACAATAAATGTACTTTTAGCCGGTCTGGATACTACAGGACTGAAACAGCAATCACAGGCTGACGAACTGCAAGATTTGAGGGGAGCAGTTAAACAGGTGTTTCAGGTGTGAATCCAAATATCATTGTGATGAACTTCTAAAGCAAAAAAGCAAAGTTCATTGCTGAAAATGAGACTTCCAGCTGCCATACTCAAAAACACCATGTTTAATATTTTCAAACATGTTTCTAAACTTGCCATTAGCAAATTTCCTGGAATTATCAATCAGAAACAAAGTGGGTGGTTCAAATATAGCTCCTACATTTTTTATCATAACTTTAGCTGCTTACCCTCATCATGCATCACTAGAGAAAGATCAAATTTGGTTGCTATGTTGCTGAAGTATAAAACAAAGAAGATCTCACTGTCCCATATATATAGGTCTGAAGTAACTTTGAATCAGCAATCCTATTTAGAATTTTTCCAGGCCTTGAATAATATGGGCTCTAAGAAATTTGGGAGAATCACGTTGACAAGTCAAGCAAAGACTCTGTTGACATCAGGAGCATCAAATCGCATTTTCCAAGAGTTCCAGGCATCTAGATGAGGGTCTTGCTGATGAGAGTGAGGAGGCGCCTCATATTGCTTATCATCATCCTCACTTTTACCTAGTCACCTTAATAATTAGGCACAATCCCATTCTAGCCCCTGCCAGATAGAAACTAGGCGTCCAGAATGCTCATGAAAGTCAGAGCAGGCACCTGGGAACTCCAGATCACCACTTGCTCCTCTGCGCCGATATCTACAGGGCAGCAGCCCCACACATCTCACTTTCATGGACATAGTGCAGAGAAGTTGGCATGGTGGATGCCAATCATAGCACATCAGCATGTGCTTCTGCACTGTAATGTTGCATTTCAGAGTGCACTGGTATATTTAATTGGAATGCTGCTGCAAGAATACTGTGTACAGTGACACTTACCCAGTTCAGATTGATCAGACTACATCTTAGGGCTGCTCTCTCATCACTTCCTCATTTAGTATCTACTGGATGCTCATAGCATTTTTGCCTTCCTTTTTGCACTTTGCCCAGAGCTTAAAAGGTTCAAGAACTGACGTACTGCCTTGCTATCTAGTACAGTCACAAAGCCAGGCAGCTTCTTATGGTCATCAGCACTCATCAGCCAAACAGCTCTACGGCATATTGCTGAGTGGCACATTTTATGTCAATCTCACATCTGCATCCTGAGCCATTAGTGTACTAACAGACTGTACATGCTCCAAGGGGCATACCTCAAGGTTTAAAGGAGAGTGCTCTTCAGTCAAGTCAAACAGAGACACCCTTTAGACAGGGGATCCTAAGAGAAAGGCAGTCTGTGATTCCAGGCCAAGCACTTGGGCATACAGTCATTAGAGACAGTCGGAGTCAGGATTCTCTCCTTTGAGGAAAGAAATCAGATGTTGGGCATCTCACCATCCATATTAGCACTTTCTGCCCTTTTATATAAAAAAAAAGGAAACAGCCCATTAAAAATGAGAAAGGGTGGGACTAAGGGAGATTAAAGAGGATAGCACAGCTGTTAATGCTAATGCAAGGGGGGTGAAAAGGTGGTGAGGGATAAATTTTTTTTTAAAAAAGTAATAAATATATATAAAACCATGGGTGATTTGGGGAAAATAAAGGACACCATTGAGCCCTATGTAAAAAAAGAAAAAAATGCATAATGGAAAAATGGGGCTAAATCAAGCAGGCAGTTTCGTTCTCAATAGTGTACCTAGCATCTAGAACATAGAACAGTACAGCACAGTATAGGCCCTTCGACCCACGATGTTGTGCCGACCTATTATCCTACTGTAAGATCAAACTAACCTGCATACCCTTCATTTTACTATCATCCAAGAGTTGCTTAAAGGTCCCTAAATGTATCTGACTCTACTACCTATCTAATGTTGAGGTGCACTCATTTAGGCAAGTGCGAAGTATTTCACCACATTCCTGATGTGTGTTGTGTTGATGGTGGACTTGAGGGTCAGAAGGCAAGTTACCTGCTGCAGGATTCCTAGCATCTGACCTACTCTTACAGCCATAGAATTTGTATTGCCAATACCGATACTGCATTCTAACAATAAGCCAAGTTTGTGTCCACATTATTACTGCCTCCTTTACTTCATGAATTCCAACTATTTTCAAGTCGGTCATGTGGTATTGAATATGACAGTATTTATACAGCTAGTCCAGTTCAGTTTCTGGTCAGTAGTAATTGTCACAAAATGACAGCACATGATTCAGCAATAGCAATGCCATTAAATGTCAAGGGATGCGGATTACATTCCCGCTTGCTGATGGTCTGTCTGGCATTTGTGTGGTGCAAATACAGCCATAAAAAATTAGGAACAGTAGGAGTAAAAATTAAGACACTTTGTTGCCACACAAATATTACAACAGGGGCTAAAATGATTGGTAAAAGTTTTGAAAGATACAGTGAGATTACAGGAATTCAAAAGTCAAAGTCACACAACATGGAAACAGACCCTTCGGCATGGACGAGTTGGGCCAACCAGGTTTCCTAAACTGAACTAGTCCCATGCATTTGTTACATATCCCTCTAAACCTTTCCTATCCACGTACCTGTCCAAATATCTTTTAAGTGGTGTAATTGTATCACCTCTACTACTTTGTCTGGTAGCTAAAGCTGCTAGAGCATAACGGCTGATTTTCAGTGCAATTTAAGAAGCTGGTGATGGGAAACTCAGATACTACAACCACTGGAGCCTCTAGTATTAATGTCAGCATGGGAAGTTGCGCAAGTTAAAGTTGTCATTGTCCCATAGGCTCCTCCGAGTTCATGGATAGCAACGGATTTAAACCGAGGGTCACCATGCCTTAGGTAAGGGCCGAGGTTGAGGAGGTAGGTAGTTCATGTTGACTTAGCCAGTAATGGATTTGAACCATCAACTGTTGGCATCACTCTACATCACAAATCAGCCATTCAGCCAACAATCCCTCATGAAAATGAAGGCACAAATGCAACAAAAAAAAAAAAAAAAAAATTGACAGATTTACAAGGCAGAAGAGAAATGATTTTAAAAGTTAACTACTTTTCTCTGGAGACACTAAGTTTCTTCAAATGAGATTTAACGCATCACATTCTTCTCAGGCAAACTATGTAAACTATAAAATGGAACAAATTCTCTTCTTTTGCTACCAGTTTCACAATCAGCAGCCTATTTCTGGTAAACAGAAGTTTGATGTAGAAAATGTCAGAGTCCTTTCATTGTCAAAATCAGCTTTAACCAAATGGCATCCTATTTATATCTGTGTGAATTCACCACTCTCCATCATAATCTTGAAAATCAAGAGGAGATTAAGGTCTCTATGACTATGACTATGACTGTTCCTATTTGGCACAAATGAATACAAATTGGTGCAGAAGACCAAAACATTTCACCACATGCTGCTGAATACTATTCTTGCTCCAAGGTGAGAGAAAAAGTTACCCTGTGATTGGATTTTTGAAGGGAAAGTAGCAATTATTAAGATTCAAGCTATGACAGAAGAATGTTATGGTTAAACACAGCTGCATACTATACACAAAGTGCTTTGCCATATTTAAATAATACCCATCCTTAGAAACCATATTTTGTCATGCTTACTTGTCCAGCAATTGCAGTGAAGTAACTCCACATTGGATCCACTGAAGCAGCAGAAGGGTACCCAGTGTAAGCAGAATAAGGCTGGTATGCACCTGGTGGGGCAGCATGCATCGGTCCACCTGGCCCTGCCATTCCAGTCATATGTCCACTAAAACCTCCATACTGACACAAGAGAATGCCAAAGTTAGTATAAGAATAAAAGGAAACTACTACTTTCTATGGAGTGCATTTAAAGTAAGCAATGTACATTAAAAAGAAACAACATGAAGTGCTCATTTGCTGTACCAATTAATATGCACGGTCATTTTTCTTACAGGGACACAGCGCAACACATTTAAATATCTGAACAAAATCCTTTCAATGCAAGCAAGCATGATACAATATCCCATATTGAGTAAACATCCTTTTGACCCTCACTATCATTCATAAACCAACTAACAAATTTGGTTCTGACCCAAGTAAATATTTTGTTTTTAGTACCATTTTCTTATAGTCAGTCATTGATGTTACTCAAAGATCTATATTTGGAACTATTTGAATACATTTCACAATATACTCACCGGAAACATGCAAATCAAGATGAGTCAGTATAAATTTTTGAAGGGCACATCATGAAATCAACCTTATATAATTCTTTAAGACAGTAGATGGAGAGAATGCTGTACTTATAGTTTAATATAAATTTTCAACAAATTAAAAACAAAATAATTTGATGGTCCCTCACAAGATACTTAGAAAAAAAAAGCAAGTTAACGGAAAGGGATGATAGAGTTGGTTAGAGGGAAGAAAACAAGAACTAAAAAAAACAGCAAGTGATGTTCCATAAAAGTGTTGGGGTTTCAGGAAAAAGAAACAAGTTCAACATACAGGCTTGGACAATACTGTCAAAATCTGCTTAAGATACCAAAGTGAACAGTACAAAAATATAACAAGAGCCATGAGAAACTTTTAGAAGCCAGAATGGAAGAATGCATTTCAGTTTCATGCAATGTGAGGTGCCGAATACAAATTCAAGAATGTGATTTGTACCCACTCAAAATATTAATCAGAACAACTGGATTTGTAAAGATTATGCTGCTGCAGCAACCTTTTTCACTGGTCAGAAAAGGCATTCACAATAGAACACAAATTTAAGATAGGTGACAAGGAATTAAACAAGAAGTTTTAAAACTTTTACAGTTAGTATAGCATTCTTGACATCATCTTCGGTGCATAGGCCATAACTTTTCAGAAGAAATTAAGGACAATAGGTAGGTGGAAAGGAATATTAAGTGCTTGGCAAACAAGCAAAATATGACACCAAACCATGTGAAGAGAAACAAGGTAGACCTGATAAGCAAACATACATAAAGAATCTGGGCTTTTAGCCCATTTAGTCTTTTTGGCCATAACTGAATAGCAAACCTTAAACACAATTTCATTAATCTGTCTTTACTCCACATTACTCTATGATAACCTGAAGTCTTGGAAGATTCCAATGACTCTATAACCATGGACTTCACTTCAAGAGGGGAAAATGGTAGTTTCAGATTTTACTAAAACAAACGCCAAATACTGTTAACTGCTAATCCTAGATGAGTAGAAGAGAAACAGAAAACAATGACAGATTTCTAATACCCTTTTTGTGTGAAGAAATAGTTCATGTTACTCCTCAATGGACTAGCTCTAATTTTAAGAGTGCCCTCCAAAGGTTCAATGACTAAAATCTAACAGTATTCCAAATAGGACTGGATTACAGCTCCAGCAAACTAAAATACCCCTTTGTAATTTTTAAGTTTCAATTTCCACAAACTAAAGCCAATATTGCATTTTGTTCTAGTTTTTTTTGTACTATAGCTAAATCCTTCTTCTCCCATCATTTCACCAATAAATACATGAACATCTTAGATCCAAATTGGATGGTCTTACACTTTCGAAAATTTAGCAACACAATGGCAGATGGACTTAACTTAGTGTGATCTAAAAAACTTGTATGTACAGTTTGTATTTAACTAGTACTTGATAAATATAAAAATCACAGTTCATAGTAGGATAATCAAACAAATAAAAACACAACCATAAAATAGCAAAAATGGTTATGAGGGGTGCCTAAAGGAAAAATGGAAATGGTCAGAAGTTTGAGGAAAATCCAGCACTCAGTTGAATCAGATGAAGGCTGTTCACACACCAGTATGGGGTGAACAATGTGGCAGTGCACTAAAGGCCACAGCGAGAGGATGCAATGTTCTGAGTTGAGAAAATAGTGGGCTTGAAAGAAATGAGCACACAGATGACAAAAGCCTTAGACACTAGTGAACTGAAAGTCAATGAAGTTGAACAAACACAAGTGACAAACTTGAATATAACCAAAGAGTTTTGGGTAAGCTCAAATTTATGGTACATGGAAGACAAAATAAAAGCTAGGAGACAGAACTCTGCTCATGACATACCACTCTCCTTTGTTCAAATAATTGACCTATGTGATTAGCTCAGCATTAGTACAGCTATGTCAGGCACATTTTAAAAACCTTGCTT
Organism: Rhincodon typus; assembly: GCF_021869965.1. Taxonomy (NCBI): domain Eukaryota; kingdom Metazoa; phylum Chordata; class Chondrichthyes; order Orectolobiformes; family Rhincodontidae; genus Rhincodon; species Rhincodon typus. The sequence goes on along the minus strand of NC_063338.1, from coordinate 56,571,217 downwards.
TAATATAGCATCATTCAGCACCACAAAGCCATCTCAAAACATGTTACCGTCAATAAAGTAGTTTTGAAATGCAGTCTCTTTTGTAATGTAAGACATGCAAAAGCCAATTTGCATATAACGAAGTTCCACAAACAGCAATGTGATAATGACATGATCGTCTTTTTAAGTGATATTGATCGAGGAATAAGTACTAGCTGAGACACTGGGAAAGTGATCCTGCCATTAGAAATAATGCAAGGAGTGTTCAGACTTTGAGAATGCCTCAGTATTGAACTGGAAGGTCAGCCTTGACTTCAGTCATTAAAATCACTGCAGTGACACTGAAACCCCTCATATTCTGACAGATATTTTTTGAATTCACTCATGGAACATGGGCATTGCTGGCTGGGCAGCATTTATTATCTGACCCGAGTTGTCCTTGAGAAGGCGGTGGTGAGGTGCCTTCTTGAACCACTGCAGTCTACATGAAGTAGGTAGATCTATAATAGCTTTAAAAGGATACAACTGTTGGATTTTGACCCAGCAACACAGTGAAAGAATGGCGATATATTTCCAAGTCAGCATGGTAAGTGGATTGAAGGGGAAATTGCAGGTGGTAATTTTCCCATGTATTTGCTACCCTTGTCCTTCTAGGTGGAAGCAGTTGTGGGTTTGGAAGATGCTGTCTAAGGATCTTTCGTGAATTTCTCCAGTGCATCTTGTAAATAGCACGCACTACTGCTACTGGGCAACGGAGGAGGGAGTGGATGCAATGCCTCCGAGCAGGCTGCTTTCTTGAGGGTCATTGGGAGCAAAACCCATCCAGACAAGTCGGGAAAATTCAATCACGATCCTGACTTAAGCCTTGTAGATGATGGACAGGTTTGGGGTGTCAGCTGAGTTACTTGTTGCAATATTCCTAGTCTCTAACCCGCTCTTATAGCCACTATATTTATACCGTGAATCCTGTTGAGTTTCTGATCAATGGTAACCCCCAGGATATTGAGTGTGGGGGGAATTCACTGATGATAACACCTTTGAATATCAGTGGTTAGTCTCTTATTGGTGGTGGTCATGGCCTAGCATTTGTGTGGCACGAATTCTACTTTCCACTTGTCAGCCTAAGTCCAGATATCGTCCTGACCTTGTTGCATTTGAATAGTCACAAACGGTGCTGAAAATTGCACAATCATTGGCAAACAGTCCCGCTTCTGACCTTATGATGGGAGTGGAGAAGTGCTACCTATCAAGTCACAGCTTTAAAGTCATTTTGCTGACACTCGTCACATCACCAAGTAGGGAGAAAGAAATCCATTTTATTTCCTCTAGTTGGAAGGTCTAAAGCAGTTGCCAATCCGTACAAGCTTACCTCCAATTTTGTGCCTCATCATTTTTCTAACAGTCTCTTATGCAGAATGTTGTGTCCTCTGGAAGGTCATATTAAAAAAAAATTCATATACTCACTAGTCCATCACAATTATCCTCTCAAAACTTCAACGAAATCACACAAAACCACCTTTCACACATCCATGGAGACTTGTATTAAATAATCCCTCCACACTTCTACATTCTCTCTAACGATTCAAGTGCAAAAACCACACAAAAAAAAAATTGTGGAAAGTTTATTAATAAAGCCCCAATTTTGCTCAAAAAAAGGTGCTGATGACCCACTCTCTTGAATCAATGCAGTCTGTAGTGAAGGTAAACCCATGGTGCTGTCTGGGAGGAGATGCCAGGATTTTGAACCAAGCACAATGAAGTCTATCGAAGTCAGAATGACAAGTGACTTGTAGGTGCTAGTGTTTCCATAAACTTGTTAGCCTTGCCCTTTTTCCGGCTCATATTGCAGGTCTGGAATGTGCTCTTGGAGACAGAAGACATCCCATAAAATGGTAATGGAAGAACTGTGCAAATGAAAACAATATTTCAGGAAGATATGGGGCATTTTCAATGTTCAAAAGCGCCTGCACATCCTTGTACAAGGAAGATATTGCATGCAGATTTTTATTGCAAGGAAACTGGAATAGAAGATCAAAGATTGTCTTGTTACAGTTGTACAGGGTTTTGGTGATAGCACACCTGGAGTACTGTGTGCAGTTTTAGTCTTCCTATCCTAGGAAGGATATACATGCCCTGGGAAATAGTACAGTCAAAGGTTCCCCAGAAGAAGGCTGTTCCAAGCTGGGAGGCTGTGTATCTTTGGTCTGTAGTCTTAGAATTTGGGAAAATGAGCAGTGACAAGCTTGATATATACAAGATTGTGGAATGGCTGTGCTTGGGGAGGATATTCCATGGAGTACGTCCAGTGAAGTTATTGGGGTGGAAATGAGAAATAAGAAAAGGGATAATCACTTCATTGGGATTGTAATCTAGAATCCCCCCCAACAGTCAGCAGGAAATCGAGAAGCAAGTTTGTAAGGAGACCTCCACTATCTGGTAACAGTAGGGTATTTTAACTTTCTAAACATAGACTGGGACAGCCATAGTGTTAAGGGATTGGATGTGGAAGAATTTAAGTGTGCACGAGAAAATTTTCTTATTCAGTATGTAGATGTACCCACTAAGGAGGAGCAGCACTTGACCTTCTCTTAGGAAATAAGTGACTGAGGTGTCAGTGGGGGCGCAACTGGAGCAAGTGATCTTAATTCTATTAGTTTTAAAACAAACAGTTACCATAAAAAAAGGAAAGACCTGATTAAAAGGTAAAGTTCTAAATTGAAGGAATGTCAATTTTAAAAGATCTTAGGCAAGAACTTACAAAGGTTCATCGGGGGCAAATGTTTGCAGGTAAAAGGGATGGCTAGAAAGTGGACAGCCTTCAAAAATGAGATAACGAGAGTCCAGAGACAATGTGTTCCTGTTAGTGCGAACGGTGAGGCCGGTGGGTGTAGGGAATGCTGGATGACTAGAGAAATTGAGGTTCTGGTCGAGAAAAAGAAGGAAGCACGCCAGGTATAGACAGGAGTCATGCGAATCCCTAGAGTTGTGCAAGGGCGACAGGAATATACTTACGAGGGAAATCAGAAGGGTGAAAAGGAGACATGAGATAGCTTTGGCAAATAGGGTTAAGGAGAATCCAAAGAGTTTCTACAAATATATTTTGGGCAAAAAAAAAAAGAAACAGTAAGTAGGGAGAAAACAAGACCCCTTAAAGATCAGAGATAACAAGGTGTAGAGCTGGATGAACACAGCAGGCCAAGCAGCA
>NC_063338.1:56530592-56567633 GCF_021869965.1 Rhincodon typus | reverse complement strand
TTTCCAGCATCTGCAGTTCCTACTATCTCTGATACAATTTTAACCCCTTAAAGATCAGTAAGGCCACCTATGTGTGGAACCACAGGAGATGGGCAAGATACTAAATGGGATAGAGAATGTAAGGAAAGAAATAGCAATTTTTTGAAAAGCATCTATATGACAGAGGTGGTGGTGCTGCACATCTTAAAACACATAAAAAAGTGGATAAATCCCTGGGACCAGATCAGGTGTACCCAGAATTTTGTGTGAAGCTATGGAAGTGATTGCCGGACCTGCTGCCGAGATACCTGTATCATCAAAAGCCACGGGTAAGGTGCCGGAAGACTGGAGGTTAGCTAACATGGTGGCATTATTTAAGAAGGGTCACAAGGAAATGCCAGGGAACTATACACTGGTGAGCCTGACATCAGTGGTGGACAAGCTGTTGGAGGAAATTCCGAGTGACAGGATTTACATGTACTTGGAATGGCATGAACTAATTAGTGATAGTCAACATGGCTTTATGCATGAGAAAATGTGCCTAACTAACTTGATCGAGTTTTTTGACGTGACAAAGAGAATTGAAAGCAGAATAGTGGATCTTGTCTATATGGACTTCAGTAAGGCGTTCAACAAGGTTCTACATGATAGATGGTTAACAATAAGTTAGATCACGTGGAATACAGGGAGAACTAGCCATGTGGATACGAAATTGGCTTGAAGGTAGGAGGCAGGTGGTGGTGGTGGTGGGAGGTTGCTTTTCAGACTGGAGGCCTCTGACCAGTGATGTGCCATAAGGAATTGGTCCTGGGTCAGCTGCTTTTTGTCATTTATGCAAATGATTTGGATGTGAATATAGGAGGTATGGTTGGCAAGTTTGTAGATGACACAAAATTGGTGGTGTAGTGAACAGTGTCAGAGGTTACTTCAGAGTACGAGTCCTTGATCAGATGGGCCAATGGGCCAAGGATTCACAGATAAAGTTTGATCTAAATAAATGTGAAGTGCTACATTTCGGTACGGCAAATCTAAGGATTTATACACTAATGGTAAGGTCCTGGGGAGTGTTGCTGAATAAAGAGACATTGGAGTGCAGGTTCATAGTTCCTTGGAAGTGGAGTTGCAGGTAGACAGTGCAGCAAAGAAGGCATTTTATACACTTGCCTTCATTGGTCAGTACATTGAGTGTAGGAGTTGGGATGCGATGTTGTGGCTGTACTAGACATTGGTTAGGCCACTTTTGGAATACAGTGTTCAATTCTGGTCTCCCTATTAAAGGAAAGTTGTTGTTAAATTTGAAAGGGCGCAGAAAAGATTTACAAGGATGTTGCCAGCGTTGAAGGTTTGGAGCTATAGGGAGAGGCTGAATAGGCTGGGGCTATTTTCCCTAGAATTTAGGAGGCTGAGGGGTGACCTTGTTGAAGTTTATAAAATTGTAAGGGGCACGAATAGGGTGAAGAGTCAAGATCCTTTCCCCGAGGTAGGGGAGTCCAAAACTAAAGCATATAGGTTTAAGGTAAGAGGGAAAAGATTTACGCGTCCCAAGGTCCACCTTCTTGCGCAGAGTGGCTGGCTGGTACAATTACAACATTTGAAAAAAGCATTTGGTTGGGTATATGAATAGGAAGGGTTTGGAGGGCTATGGGCCAAAGGCTGGCAAATGGGACTAAATTACTTTGGGATACCTGGTTGGCATGGGCGAGTTGGAATGAAGGTTCTCTTTCTGTGCTGCACATCTCTTATGACTCAGGACCTTAGTGATAGGAGACCCTACAGACAAGAGATTCTGTGGCCCCAAACGGGAATCCAGGATACACTTGAACTGGAGGGAGACCAATATCCTGGCAGGCAAATTTGCTAGTGCTACAAGGTAGGGTTTAAACTAGATTGGCAGGGGGTGGGATCCTCAACAGCAGGTCACCAAGTGCAAGGCTGGATGGAGATACAGTAGTCAGAAATAGCATGTTGAAGAGACGGGTCAGGCAGGAACAGGACAGGGAATGAGGAATGCCTGTCAGATTAAATTGTATCAATTTCAATGCAAGAGGGCTGACAGGCAAGGTCAATGAACTCAGGGCACAGATAGGTACCTGGCACTAGGATATCATAGACATTACAGAAACATGACTAAGGGAGGGACAGGACTGGCAGCTTAATGTGGCAGGGTACAGGTGCTTTAGGCGGGACAAAGCTAGAGGAAAGAGGGGAGTATCACAGCAGTAGTCAAAGACGAAATAACTGAAGGATCATCCAGTGAGACTTTGTGGGTGGAGCTAAGAAATAAGAAGGGGATGGTGAACTTACAGTTTGTACTATTCGCCCCCAAATAGTCAATGGGAATTAAAGGAATAAATATGCAGGGAGATTGGCGAGTCTTGCAGGAGCAATAGGGTTGTCTATAGTGGGGGATTTTAAATTTTCCTAACACATACAGGGGCTGCCATAGTGTTAAGGGCTAAGACAGGGTGGAATTTGTTAAATGTGTTCAAGAAAGTTTCCTCAAGCAGTACATAGAGGGTCCTATTCGGGAAGGGAAAAAAAACAACACTTGACCTGCTCTTGGGAAATAGGACAGGACAGGTGAGTGAAAGTGGGGGAGCACTTTGGGACCAGCGACCATAGCGCTATTAATTTTAAAATAGTTACCGAGAGGGACAAAACTAGTCCACAGGTTCAAGTCCTAAACTGGGCAAGGCAAATTTTGATGGAATTAGATAGGAGCTTGCAGGGGTTGACTGATGTAGTTTCTTTGCAGGCAAAGGAACCTCTGGCAAGTGCGAAGCCTTTAAAAAAGTGTGATAGCTAGAGTTCAAGGTCTATATGTCCCTGTGAGGGTGAAGGGCAAGGTTGGCAGGGGTAGGGAACCCTAGATGACAAGAGATATTGAGACTTTGACCAGAAAAAAAAAAGGGGGGGGGCATGGCTCAGGTACAGGCAGCTGGGATCAAGGGAATCCCTGGAGATATATAGGGGATACAGGAGGGCAAAAAAGGAGGAACAAAATAGCTTTGGCAGGGAATCAAGAGATATAGTGATTGGGCAAGAAACATAAGTAACTATAATTGCAATAAGTGACAAAGCAGTACCACAGGCTATTGGGTCCATTCCTGAACCTTGGTCTTAGTGGATAAAGCACCAAACAATATGCCACATTATTTGGTACGGTATTGGCATTGAGAGCGAGACAGTGAGAGCGCGATTTCGGAGCTGCATCCAAAAAACATTAAGCGTTTTCCATCGCACACCTAACTTGTGCTTTAGATGGTGGACAGGCTTAGAGTCAGAAAGTGAATAACTCCCTTCAGAACACCTACCTTCTGTCCTATTCTTGTAGCTACAGTATTCATGTGGTTGGTCTAATTACATTTCTGGTCAATGGAAACGCTGTTGGAGAAGATTTGTCAATGGTCATACTATGGAATGTGAAAGTGATGTTCCAAGATTCTTGGAGATGTTATTGTCCGGTACTTTTGTGACATGAATACAATTTGCTTATTAAGGCCAAATTTTGCCCACATCTGACCCTCGGACGCACCTGCATCTGAGGTGTTGCAAATACCACCAAATATTGTGCAATTATCAGGGAACATTTCCAAGTTTGATTTTGAGACAAACAGATCAATAATGAAGCAGTGAAGGCGGCTGGGCCTAGAAAAGTACTCCAAGAAACTTCTTAGGTGATTCCCTGTAGTGGTGACGATTAGAGACCAATAAGCTAACAAACAATCAATCTTTCTCTGTTCTAGGTAGCTGGAGTAGTTTCTCTGGTTTCAAATGATTTTAATTTGACATCACACACAGTCAAATGCAGACTGTGAGGTTGTAGACTCGCTTGCCGAGCCAGTGTGTGTTCGATTGCAGACGTTTTGTCACCCTGCTAGGTAACATCAGTGCACCTCCGGTGAAGGGGTGGTGTCTGTCCCACTTGTTACTTGTATGCCTCGGGTTGCTGGGGTGGTCGGCATCACTTCTGGTTGTTTTTCAGTGGTTTGTGCTTCAGGTCCAGTTCAACGTGTTTGTTGACGGAGTTCCAGTTGGAATGCCAGGCCTCCAGGAATTCCCTGGCATGTCTCTGTTTGGCTTGTGCTATTATTGATGTGTTGTCCTGTTATACCAGACTCAAAACATTAATTTTGCTTCTCCCTCCACAGATGCTCCAGACCTACTGAGTTTCTCCAGCATTCTGTTTGTTTCAGATTTCCAGCATTCACTTTTTTTTTGCTTTTATACTTAAAGGTTCTGCTTTGTTAGGTATATATCCATTTGTAGCTGTATTTGGTCAGCTTGGATAGAGTTGGGGCCCAAAGCGTTTACTGCATCCAACATGCTCAGTGGATTTAGCGATGCATCATAAAACATCAAATTGACTAAAGGCTGGATTTTGTGATCACAGAATTGTATGATGCAGGAGAACTGAATGGTTAAGTTTTGAACAACAGTCAAATCAGACTCAAAATGTTAACTCTGTCTGACTGTGTTTCTCCAGAACTGCTCCCTCCTCCAGAGATGCTGTCAGACCTGTTGTGTTTGTTCCAAAGAATTCTGGAGAAACGCAACGTTGGGGACTGAGATGGATCATCCAACTAGCAACTCAGTCTAATGATGCTTATAAATATTTCAGCCTTTTCTTGCCATCACGAAAAATCAAATTCTCATGAAAGCTGTTCTCAGCTATTCACATATGGTTGTAGCAGCATTGTAATGTTTTGATCCAATCCATTGTTTCTGAAACCATTTAGTTCTGTCCCTAGCATGTTATTGCTGTTGTTTAACAAGTATGTGGTCCTGCATTGTAGACTTACCAGGACAGCATCTTATTTTTTTCGTATGCCTGGAACTCTTTCACAATCCTCAATGAATTAGCTTTGGTCCTTCAGTTTATTGGCAATGGTACAACAAAGAATATCCCCACACCTTGAGGTTACAGGTTATCACTGAATAAAAATTGTGCTTCTACTGATAACATCCAGCATCCCATAGATGTTCAATTTTTCATGGCAAAAACCTGCTTGTAATCTATGTTATTGGGTACAGCCCTAGTAATGCACAACCTAATGGAGGGTGTCCTCTGAGCAAAGCTAGGACTTTATTTCCATAAGGAACAAGTGGTGGTAAATACTGTCAACTCTGTTAATGACAATGTCAAGTTGCAAGCTGAATCTAAAATTGGCAGAAAGCAACAGTATTGGATGACAGGCGTTTGTGACTTGATTGTCCACTGGGGTTCCGCAGGGAACAGGACTAGGACTATTGCTTTTCATGGTATATCTCAACTGTTTAGACTTAAAGTAAAGGGGCACAAAGTTTATGATTAAAAAAAAAAGTCATGTGTTGATAGTGAGGAAGAAAGCTCTAGAAAAGAGTTTGAGGCTACAAAGATATCAATGCACTGATCAGGTGGCAAGTAACAAATTAAATTCAATCCTGAAGTACAAGGTGATGTATGAAGAAAGACAAGGTAAAAAAATACACAAATGCTAGGATACTGGCATGTATACAAGAGTAGACAGACCTTGATATGCATACCTACAGATCTCTAAAGATTATCAAGGCAGGCAGATAAAGTGACTAAAATGACACGCAAGATCATTTCTTTATTAGTCAAGGCACAGCATAGACCAGAGGTAAGGAAAACTTGAGAAATACACAATTAAAGTAGTGCATAGAATTGTCATGACATTGAAATTAAGGATGGAACTGCACAAACACAAGTACAGAGGAAAGCTACAAGGATGCAAGCAAGAAAAATTTAGCTATTTGCAAGATAAGATAAACTATATTAATTTTCTTTGAAAACAAGCGGATACAATTATGGTGGGCTCAAACAGAATAGATATGAAGGACATTTTCCTGAGTAGAGGGGGCTGAGCACACACAAGAATGTGGATCTTACTTCATTTCCTGAAATAATGGTAGAGTAAGAATCCCTCATCACATTTACAAGTACAGTCAGTTCCAATATAACACGATAGTTCCAACCTTGTGCAATCTCACATTATAAGAAAATTGCGCAATAGCCACACCACTTAAACTGATAAGGTTGGAATTGCACTATAGCCAATACAGGTTAAGGAAAGAGACAAAAAAAACTGCAATGCTGAAATCCAAGGTAAATAAACAGGAGGCTGGAAGAACACAGCAAGCCAGGAAACATCTGGAGGAAAGGGGAAGTCAACATTTCAGGTATTACCCTTGTTCGCATTCTACAAATAGCGGTCTAAATTCTTCAATCACATTAAAGCCGATTCGCATTGAAGAAACACGCATTATAGCAGAGCCAACTGTACTTGGATATGCATCTGAAGAACTCTAAAGCAACCAACAAGGCCGTTGATCAAGGATTGGGCAGGATTGCTTTTTGCAGCTGTGACAGACACTATGGCCGAAATAGTCATCTTCCGTGACGTAAATGTTTAGGTAGATTTCTCCGTCACTTTGATCTGTCCATCACCTACTATAAACCCAAAGGCCAGGACTCGACCATTAATGCTACCAAGCCACCCAGTGATAAACTGTGATATTTTCAGCCAGAAAATACCTCAGTGCTTCTTCCAAGTGGTAATCAACATGGAGGAGTACTGATTCATTAGTTGAGGTAGGGGTCGAGGTAATGATTGTTTAAGACTTCATATGGTCCAGAGTCACATGTTGCAAACTCCGCACTATCTTTGCTAGTCTATGCGATGTTTGGGGGCTTGTGCCAAAACTATTAACAAGGAAACCTTTGCAGGGCAATCTGGGCTAAGTGCGCATTTGTCCTGCACAAGTCCTATATCAACACCAAATCAGGTTCCCTTCCAGTTTAAGCACATTATACTACACTGTAGAGATTTGGTGCAACTAAATGGCTTATTGAGCTATGTTGAGCGGGTATTAAGAGTCATCACATTGCTGAAAGTTTGAAGTTATACATCAGCCCTACTAGATGCAAGATTTCCTCAAGAAAATCAGTAAACAAGATGGATTTTTACAACAATTTAGTAGTTACATAGCCACCATTACTGATACCAGCTTTTTAAAATCACATTTGAGACAGATTTTAATTGAACTTAATTTTCCAGCTGTCATTTCAGAATTCAAACTCACGTGGCTAGATCATTAGACCAGGCTTCTGGATTACCAGTCCAGTAACATAACCACTATGCTACCGTTCCTAGTAAATTAGCAGGTCCATCATTATCATTTTTTTCACTCTACCTCCCTTCTTACATAAAATGGAGGACATTTGCAACTTTTCAACCAAAAGACAATACCTAAATCTAGAGAGCTTTGTAAAATTATAACTAATACATCAGCAAGTTCCTTACCTATTTCTTTTAAAGCCTGGTGTGGAAACCATCAGGTCCTGGAGATTTGTCTATCTTAAGGCCCATTATTTTCTCCATTACCATTTTTCTTACTTATATTAAATCCACTGAGCTCCTCCCCTTGACTTATTTTTAGGTCCCCTTGTACCGCTGGTATTTTGTCCTTTTTCTCCACTGTGAAAATGGATACAAAGTACTCATTTAACAAATCTACCATTTGCTTGTTAACTATTATAATTCTTACCTGCATCCTTCTTTAATGGGCCACATTTCCCTTCATAACTCGCTTTTCTAAATACATTAAGAAAAGCAGTCACTGTCATTTTTTTTCAAATTCTCTTTTGCACCTCATTACTTTCTTTGCATCTCGTTTTCTACAGCTCAGAGTCTGCTGGATTCCACATACAGTTGTATGTGCTGAAAACATTTAAATTTTAAAGAAAATAATTTCCAAACCTCATTAGAAATGTTTCCGAACAACTACCAGTGGAAGAATACTGAACTGACTAGATCAAATGCCAAGCTCAACTACTCAAATCACTGGAAAAAAAAAATTTGCCACCCATCAAACGATGTAGCCAAATCCTTTTCAAGATGAGACATACATATGGGCCAAGACTGAAGAAATAGCAACTTGTAGGGAAAATGTCACAAACTTAAAAATAATGCCGAGTAGGCATTAAAATACCTCACTAAGTTACCACAATCAAAAATATCTTGCACCACGTGTTAGGTTAATCTTTTAGATCTAAGATGGGGGAAACTTTTCACAAGTTTACTGTCAGAGTTAATGATTGAGGCTATTTAGCTTCAGCCATTGAATCTATTCATTAATTTTGGCGTTAAGCTCTACAATTATGCATTCTATTATCCCAACATTTTATTCCTCTGCCATAGTTTAACTGGCAGAGGAAAACAGTAAGGCTTGAATTGGAAGGGAGAAAATAAAATCAAGCTCATGCATCTAAAAAAAAAAGTTTGTTCTGTGATCAGTAGAGATTTTTAAAAAAGAAAACTTCTTACTAGTAGTCAGTAGTTAGTTCAATCCAACTCTCTTCTCAGTCACAAAGGTACTGGGATCAAGTCCAACTCCAGAGATTGGAGAACTTAATCTAGCACAGTACTGAAAGATATTAAACTGTCATGGCGCTGTTTTTCAGATAAGATGCTAAAACAAGGCCCCACATTAAAGGGGGCCAGTTAGCTAGGCAGCTGGTTTGCAGTGGAGTAAAGCACGGGTTCAATTACTGCACCAGCTAAGGTTACCGTGAAGGACTCTCCTTCTCACCGTCTCCCCTTGCCTGACCTGATTAAACAGCCACCGGTCATCTCTCTCTCACACAAAAGAGCAGCACTATGCTCTGGTAAGACTATAACAACATTTCCTGGTGTCGTCATGCAACAGTCACTGAAAATAAGTGTGCATGTGCAACATGTTACCTCAGGTAGTAATAAACTATGTTAGCCTCATAGCAAGTGGACTCGATGATAGGAACAAGGATGTCTTGCTGCAATTATATAGGGCATTGGCAAGGCCACATCTGAAATACTGTGGGCAATTTTGATCTCCTTACCTAAGGAACGATGTTCTTGTTGTAGAGGAAATGCAGTCAAGGTTTACTAAATTAATTCCTGGGACAGCAAGATTGATGGATGAGCAGAGCTTAAGTCAGTCAGGACTGTAGTTACTGGAGTTTAGAAGAATGAGGGGGATCTCATAGAAACTTATACAATTCTAACAATACTGTTCAGGTTAGGTACAGTAATGATGTTCCCAATGATGGAAAGTCAGAACCAGAGGTCAGTTTCAGGATAAGGACAATAAGTCCCTTGCGGACTAAGATGAGAAATTTCTTCATGCAGAGAGTGATGAGCCTGTGGGATTCACTACCACAAAAGTCGGTAAGGCAACAACATTGTTGTTTTCAAGGGGATCAAAGAAAATGGAGGAAGGGCATGATTAGGGCATCGAGCTTCACGATCATAATCAAATGGCAGAGAGCAGGCTCAAGGGACTAAATGGGCTACTCTTGCTTCTATTTTCCAAGTTTCTATTTGCCCCCTCAGACAGATGTGAAAGACCCAAAAGTAGCATTGCAAACAAGAGGAGGTCTCTTGTGCTTGGAGCAATATTTGTCTCACAACCAAGATCACCAAAACAGATTTTAGATCATTAGTTCATTGTTGGAATGCCTCAAGTAGTAACTGAGATTTCCTGAATGCTGGAATTCCAATATCTGTGGTCTGAGTATAATGAAAGGAAGATATAGATTGATACAGCATCTTTCAACTCAGAACATTCCAAAAGGCTTCAGACAGACTTCTGTACTTCTTCCAATAGTGCCATAGTATATTTGACATTCTTCTGAACAGGGCAGCCAGGGTCCTGGTTTAATCTCTCATCAGAAAGACAGCACCAGCAACAGTATAATACTTCCTTCAGTAGTGCACTGATGGGTTTGCCTAAAATTATACTATACTCAAGTCTCTGATTAAGACTGAACCCCTCCCTTGATTTAGGAATGTGAAAATGCTACCTTCTAAAGGCTTTTTTGTGACAAGGAAGGAGAAAAGGATAGTTTTTTTCCCCCCCAAGTTGAAACAGAATATGTATGTTGAATTATGTGAACAATTTTGGAAACAAGAATACAAAGTTCATCAAAATTGATAATAAGAACTTTGGCAAGACCTCATTTTCAGAACTAGCAAATTTAGGTTCAACATCTCCAATAACGATTTTCCAAATTTAATTAATGCATGAAAGCTCTTGTTGAACGAGGGGGGTCTGTGGGTTCTTGAAATTTACAAGGCAGGTTTTGTTTTAAATTTAAACACAATTATTTGATTCAGCAATCAATTATTTTAGTATCTTATATCAGCCTTCTTGGTTCCCGATTGATCACTAGTCAAACGGAGGAATCTGCTGCGTCCTGCTTCAAGCTGCAAGAGCACGCAGAAGCAGCCATCCCACTTTTCTCGTGGAGAGATGTTTGACCAAGATTAGTAACATCGACAAAAATCAAACTTTTTTTTTAAATTAAAAGTCGCACAACAAATCTGAAGTCCTTGAAAATGTGAATATGTTTGTGTTAAAATGAGTTGAATGGAACACTAGTGAATAAACCAGGAACTTATCAGTAAATGGAAATTGCCACAAACTAACGAAAAAAGACACTCCATTTTACTTTGAGGTACAGGTTTACATGATCCGCCAGTTAAAATGGAGTGCCTTTCTCCACTAGACCACGGCAAATGTACACAAGTACTAGGAAATCCAGTCTTATAGGTCCCAAATACGTATTAATTAAGTGTACAAGAGAAATTCCGCACAGAAAAAAAAATTGCAAATTTTTTTTGAAAAAAAATCACAAAGGGTTAACTCTCAACAGACTTCGTTTGCTTTGCGTCGGCTCCATTCTGGCGAAACCAAAACCAACCATTAAAGGAATTCGCGTCCTTACACGTTCACCTTTCTCTCTCTCTCTCTCGCTCTCACACACACACACACACACACACACACACACTCCCCAAACACCCCCACCCCCACCCCCCCTTGTTGCCAGCATTTTGAGCGGCCATGGAATTTGAAAATGGGGAGGAGGCTCAGTTCCTGATAGTGAACAATGAGGGAGGAGGGACGGGGTACCAGGGAACACACCTACTGTCACCACCACAGACACAGAGCCCGAAAATAATGACTGCGGGGAGGCAGGGCCGGGATCTCACATATACACACACACAGACAGACAGAGACAGGAGGAGATGGCCTAGGTCCCGTTACCCCACTCTCCCGAACATCAAACAAAAACAAGCCGAGCCGCACTCACTCACCCCGCCATATCCTGGGTAGGCCATCACCTCGAAACGCGCTGCGGTTAACACTGAAAGCCGAGAGCTGCCCAAAGGTCCTGTACACCCCGCAACCCCCGAGCCTCTAAAGACGGCTGAAATTCAAACGGCAGTTGCTCCTGCCAGTCAGTGACGGATGGGACCGCCACCTCCCTCCGGTCCTCACTTTCTTCCCCCGTGTCACACCGAAACAAGTCGCCGATCTATTGCCCGCCTTTCTCACCATCCCAATTGGACAGCCGGCCCCAGGCACCAGCATCCGATTGGGCTATTGTGTTGATTGACGCACCAGCTCGCCAATCGGATGAGAGTACTGTGTTCCTGTGTGACAGTCAGAAGGCGAGCGGACCATGTTGTAGTTTCGCACGTTCAGATTGTGCACTCGGACCTGATGAGACAAACACACTGAAGAAATGCAAAGGTCTGCATGCTGCACACCAGGCCCAAATTCCATACAAGGCTGCATCCCATAACCAATTTAATTACATTATGCGTTTTGAGCAAAATCACACAATGGCTGTTCCAAAACCTTCTAAAACAACTGTTTCCACTCACAACATGCTGCTGCGAGGCAATGTTAACCGTGGGTTTATGTTTTCACTGGGTGTTAGACTCGATATGCTCTAGCTTCATCGAATGTGTTTGTTGAATCCTTCCATGGTGGACTGATTCAATGATTCATCAGCCCAAATCTTCTACTACACAGATCATTGGAGATGGGACAGAAATTGGGAGATATGTGTCAAGACTCAATAGAAGTCTTGGTGCACACACATCGGCTATGACATCGCGGAAGTTTAAGGGCTGCTTCCACTGCTGAGACTTTCCACGAGTGACTCGAAAGCCGACCTCAGTGTCATTTGACTTACCTGCATAATTCATCCTGGGTAGCCCTTATAACCTCTCCCTTGCACACACAGAAATACAGAAGAAAAAGCATGACTGTTAAAAGACAACAAGGTGCAGGGCTGGATGAACACAGCAGGCCAAGCAGCATCATAGGAGGATGCCACCCGAAGGTTGCAGGAACAGCAACTCATATTCCGCTTGGGAACCCTGCAGCCCAATGGTATCAATGTGGATTTCACAAGTTTCAAAATCTCCCCTCCCCCTACCGCATCCCAAAACCAGTCCAGCTCGTCCCTGCCTCCCTAACCTGTTCTTCCTCCCACCTATCCCCTCCTCCCACCTCAAGCCGCACCTCCATCTCCTACTGACCAACCTCATCCCGCCCCCTTGACCTGTCTGTCCTCCCTGGACTGACCTATCCCCTTCCTAACTCCCTACCTACACTCACCTTTACTGGCTCCATCCCCGCCTCTTCGACCTGTTTGTTTCCTCTCCACCTATCCTCTCCTCTATCCCTCTTCTATCCGCCTCCCACTCTCTCCCTATTTATTTCGGAACCCCCTTCCCCTCCCCCTTTTCTGATGAAGGGTCTAGGCCCAAAACGTCGAAAGCCTCTCTGCTCCTATGATGCTGCTTGGCCTGCTGTGTTCATCCAGCCCTGCACCTTGTTGTCTCGGATTCTCCAGCATCTGCAGTTCCTACTATCTATGACTGTTAAAAGCCATGTTAAGATGCATTTAGACACACAAATGAACATGCAGGGAATAGAGAGATATAGACCATATGCAAGCAGATGGGATTAGTTTAGAATGGCAATGTAGTTGACGCAAACATGATGGGCCGAAGGGCCTCGTCCTGTGCTGTACTGTTCTGTGTTCTTAAGGACAGAGGGAAAACTGAGAAAGCAGTTCAGTGGTCTGTGTTCACAGGATCTACTGAGATGATTCTTGTGCTGATCCAAATGTTTTCACTGGTTTGCAGGAGGCACAGGGTAACTGGCTCACACTTATACGAGATCATTGCCTTACTAATTAAAAGTCACAGCTTACAGCAATTTCTTAAAGAAGAGTAAACTGATTTTCTTCAGACTTGAAGAGGTTTTTACTGCAGAGAACAGTCACAACTCCTGAGTTGGTGGTGATCGATGTATTCTCCCTTAAATGTTCACTGCCTCAGGATGTTTAGCTAAGGACTACTCACAATAGTTGTTGGCAGGCAGAAGGCATTTGTCATCAATAATCAGTCTCTACTCCACAGACCAATCAGCTACTTATTGCTGTTTGAATCTCCATTTGTACAAATCCTTGGTTCCAGCTCATATGCACAACCCCCATTACTGCTTGATCCAACAGCTGTGTAAACAGTGCTTACAATGAATGTCAGGCGACTTCCTTTTTAAACTGCTGTAATCCTTCAGCAATCTTTGCTTTTTGTGAAACAGTTCTTTTCCCATTTCAGTCCATACTCAAAAGCATAGAATGAGTTCGCCAATTCTCTTTCTCCAATCTATGTAGATTTTCAGGAATAAAACGGAAGGTACAGGTGGTTATTGGGCAAATCTATACTTATACTGTTTCTTGCTTTTGGTAACACAGTACTCTTTCCTTCCTATATAAACGAATTGGGAAAGCTGAAGATTGCCTTCACTACTTCCATGCTGCAATTTAGAATAGAATAGAATCCCTACAGTGTAGGAATAGGCCATTTGGCCCAGCAAGTCCACACCAATCTTCATAAGTGCGTTCCACCCAGACCCAGCCCTTACCCTATCCCTGTAACCCTGCATTTCACATGGCTACCATTCCTAAACTACACATCCCTGAAGACTATGAGTTATTTAGCTTGGTCAAAAATCACATGACACCATGTTATTGTCCAACAGGTTTATTTGAAAACACAAGCTTTCACAGCATTGCTCCTTTCTCAGATATAGTGAGAGAGGAGGTATCAAGACACAGAATTCATAAGTAAAAGATCAAAGGATTATACAACTGATGGAAATGTATTAAATAAACCTAAAATGACTAGCTGACTCCCTCCTGTTAAATCTTTAATCAGTTAGAAAGGAGATACAGGTTTCAATTGACTAAAGTGCAAATCCTAGCATTTCTTTCAAGTCATTAACCCGAGATAACAAAAAGTTTTATCAGTGTACATGAGAGGTGACATCCCAGATTGGACAGTGCAATTTTAGATGTAAAGCCTTGTTTAGAATCTGTCTTAACTTTAACCTGGAGTCAGACTGGTTTTATTTTCAAAGCAGAAATTTATAAAATGTCCCATTGACTGACTGTGTCTACAAATTGTGCGCTTTTTGAACAAAATAGAATATATCTGCAAGTACAAATTCACCTCGTAGATTTATATGTGTGTGTCTGCACACGTGTGCAGCAAGAACATGCAAACTCCACACATACAGGCGCCTGAAGCCTGAATCAAACCAGGGTCCCTGGCGCTGTAAGCCAACATTGATAACACTGAGCCACCATGCCACTTTCATAATGTTAAAACTCTGTTAACTGACCATGATTTTGTTCAACTTTGTAAGGATTACTTTACCCCTTTGACTGCTGCAATCCAATTCCAATTCTAAAATCATACAAATTCCCTGCATACATTTGGATAGTGTGATACTGCATCGGGTTGTTCCATTCCAAAACTCTGATATTCTCAATCCTGTATAAATACATTATAACAATGCACTTGGATAAGTTCAAGGTAATCCGGTTGTGTCGAGTTCCTCGAAGCCATAACTAATGTCGTGGATAAAGGGAAACCAATGGTTATATTGGACTTAGATTTCCCAAAAGCATTTGATAAGATGCTACATCAAAGATCATTACAGAAATTAAAAGCTCATGGTTAATAGCATGGATAGAAAATTGGGTGGTTAACAATAAACGGAGAGTAGGAATAAATGGGGCTTTTTCAGGCTGGCAGGATATCACAAGTAGTGTGGCACAGGGATTGATGCTGGGACTCAGATCTTTACAATTTATATAAATAATTTGAATGAATCAACTGAAGGTATGGCAGCTAAATTTGCCGATGACACAGAGATAGGTAGGAAAGTGAGTTGTGAAGAGAACATAAGGATGCGGATAGATTAAGCAAGTGAGCAAAGATCTGGCATATGAACTATGATATGGGGAAATATAAAATAGTTAATGTTGGCAGAAGTAATAAAGAAAAATTATATTATCTAACAGGAGAAAGTTTGCAGAGCTCTGAGATGCAGAGAGATCTGGATGGCCAAGTGTATGAATCGAAGATGGTTACTGTGCAGGTATAGGAAATAATCAGGAGAGCTGACATAATTTCGTGTTTTATTTGTGAGGGGAATTGAATGCAAGAGGAGGGAGGTCATACTTCAATTATGCAGGACATTGGTGAGACCATAACTGGAGTACTGTTGGTGCGAAGTTGTTTAGAGTACTTGTGGATTGGGAGGCAGAACATTAGAATTTGATGTTTGTAAAATATTGGTGTTTGTAAAATGCTTGGGGGGAAAGCACTGTGTGGTTTCTTTAAAAGATTATATGCTATTTCTATGCTTAGAGATTCAAAAATGATGTCTGTGGGCAGCAGCTTGTGGGTTTGCAGATGTACAGAGCACCTGAATTGAAATATTTGTTTCAAAAGACCATACAGTTAGCAGGCTAAGCAGCAGTTTTGTTTTGTTATGAAGACAGCAAGTTTTGAATTTAGCCAATTAATTTGAACCAGGCACCGAGATACAAAAACAATTATACTTATACTAAATCTGATGGTATGGACAGCATAGGACCAATCCTAATGCAAGAAATACTGATATGCCATCAAGGGGATAAAAGAAGGGGCAGTTGGGAAAAGACAGGAGACAAAACTGCCATCTGCTGGAGATAACAGAAGACGGAGAAGACACAAAACATTCAGGAAGACACGTAATCTGGCTAGAATTTCAAGAGACTAAACTTTGTTTTTATTTTATGTAAGTGGGACTTGTATTTATTGGAACAGCCTACCATTAGAATCTTGTTTTATTCAGGAATAGTTAGTAGTTAGAAGGGGTTTATTCAGTTTGTTAATAATTTAGTTAATTTGTTCACTGTTAGAGTTAGATAAATAAATTGTTACTTGCTGATTGTAAAAGTGAGGGTCAGGTGTTTCTTTTAGTTAACCACGAGAAGTTGCTGAAAGGCAGGTTACACAACTTTTCACACTCCTTTTTAACAGATTATAGGGTGAGGCACTCCTCTTTAGGTGTTTCAGTTTTAGTGCTCAGAGGAGGGTGTCAGTCTCTGCTTTATAACACTGTGTACAGCACCAGTCAATGTACTTATGGAAGAATTTGAATGAGTTAGAAGCTGTTCTGAGGAAGTTTTATAGACTATAATTCTGAGGAAGGGTCACTGAACCTGAAACATTAACTCTGATTTCTCTCCACAGATGCTGTCAGACCTCCTGACCTTTTCAAGCACTATCTGTTTTTGGTTCTTTATAGACTTAATACCTGGAATAAGTGGATTGCCTTATTAGGAAAGGCTAGACATGCTAGGCTTGTATCCTGTGGATTTTAGAAGAGTCAGAAGTAGCTTGATTGAAACATATAAAATCCTAAGGGGATTTAACTGGGTGGAAGTGGAAAGGATATTTCCTCTTGTGGGAGAATCTAAAACTATTGGACATAGTTTTAAAATAAGGGGTCACCCACTCAAGACATAGATGAGACAAATAAAATTCTCTCATAGTATTGCAAGTCTTTGGAATTCCCTTCTTCAAAAGGTAGTGAGTGCAGATTCATAACATTTTTAGGGCAGAGATAGATAGGTGCTTGATTAGCAAGGTCAGGGTATACAGGAATGTAGAGTTGAGTTTAAAATCAGGTAAATTATAATCTTATTGAATGGCAGAGCACCTTTGAAGGCCTGGATAACCTACTCATGTTCCTTGTTCAAATGTTCCTATGTATGAAGTGGTGTCATCCTATGCAGTATTATGGAAAATAAAGTACCGATCCCATCACCTTAAGGTTTTCACTCTTGCCAGCTATCTTTAGAAGATGTACCCATACTAAACCTCCGAGCTAACACACAGTGATGTTGTTTTCATATTGAGTCAATATTTCAAAGTCAAATTCTTAGTTGCCCAATAGGACACTTCAGTAATATGTTTTCATGGGCTTATTCTATCAATCACGAGCCATACAAGACACACGCATCATTCCTAGCTGCTTCATTAGACGCATTCCTATCCTCACAATGGAGTTTTGTGACAATTCTCGTATGAAGTTCCAGTTGTTCCACCATCCTTATCAGGTAAACTATTATCATTTATCCTCTTTAGGCTCAAAGTGCTAGATAATATTTTCTCTCATCAAAATATCCTTCATCCTCCCCTTTTGCAACCCTACCTCCAGAAATCTCATTTCCTCCTTAATTTGATCTAACAGGTGATGTTGGTGGTTTGTGTGTGTGTGTGTGTGTATGTGTGTGTGTGTGTGTGTGTGTGTGTGTGTGTGTATGTGTGTGCGCGCGCGCGTGCTTGTATGTGTGTGCGCACACGTGTGCGTGTGTGTGTGCGTGTGTTTATGTGTATGTGTGTGTGTGTATGTGTGTGTGTGTCTGTGTTTATGTGTATGTGTGTATATGTGTGTGTGTGTATGTGTGTATGTGTGCGCATGTGCACGTGTGTGTGTGTGCGTGCGTGTGTGTTTATGTGTATATGTGTGTGTATGTGTGTATGTGTGTCTGTGTTTATGTGTATGTGTGTGTATATGTGTGTGTGTGTGTGTGTGTGAGTGTGTGTGTGTGTGTGTGTGCGCGTGTGTGTGTGCGTGTGTGTGTGTGTGTGTGGCCTTACTCAATGAAAAACATTTAGCTTCTTTTCTCCTTTCACCTATATTCGTCTAGCAGATAATTCTTATAAAGTGTTCTTGTTCTTATTCATAAAATGATACAACCATACAGTACAGAAGAGGCCCTTTGGCCCAATGAATCTGCACCAACAAAAACTCTAAATCTATACTCGTCCCACTTTCTAGAACTGGCCATAGCTTTGAATGTTGTCACATTTCAAATGTTCATCCAAGTACTTATTAAAGGTTGTGAATTCTCCCCCCTCAATACCTCCTAGGCAGTATTTTTCAGATTTCCACCACCCTCCAGGCTAAAACATTTTTCCTTAAGTCCCCTCTAAACTTTTCTTTTTCTTTTCTTTTGAACAGAGATGACTGATGGGGGAATTGATTGAGGTGTATAAGATTATGAGGGATACGGACAGGGTGAATGAGAGGGTATAGTCTTAGGGTAAGTGGCAAGAGATTCAGAGGGGATTTGGGAAAAAACTTTTTCACTCGGCACGTGGTGGGAATCTGGAATGCACTGCCTGGGAAGGTAGTGGAGGCTACAAACTTTACAACCTTTAAAAATATTTGTGTGATCACTTGAGATATCATAACATTCAGGGATACAGGACAAATTGGGATGAGCACACCTTTAGTGATATTTATGTCGGTGCAGACTTGATGGGTTGAAGGGTCTTTATGCATTGTGTGAATCTATTAATCTATGGAAACATCCAGCTTTTCACCTTAAATTATGTCCCCTTGCCATTAACCCTTCAACTGAGCAGAACAGT
This sequence comes from Rhincodon typus, assembly GCF_021869965.1. Lineage (NCBI taxonomy): Eukaryota > Metazoa > Chordata > Chondrichthyes > Orectolobiformes > Rhincodontidae > Rhincodon > Rhincodon typus. The sequence continues at coordinate 56,549,031 of NC_063338.1, read as the reverse complement.
TATTTTCTATCTACCCTGTTCAAGCCCTTCAAAATCTTATATTCCGCAATAAGTTCCCATGTCAGCCTTCTCTGCTCTAAAGAAACGATCTGAGCTTATCCAGCCTCTCTTCATAGCTAAAATGCCCCCACCCCATGCAACATCCTGGTGAATGTCATCTGCACCTCCTTAGGTCCTTAATTGTTCAAATTCAAATTTTCCACACTTTCACTAGAATGTACATTCATACCAAATAGATACTTTCACCTAAATCATGAACAAAATGACTTATTTCTCATTTTAATTGGGTGTCCTATTAATTGCCATTTTATCTGATTCAAGGTCTCTGGAGAAACTTTACTCTGCATCAAAAACATATTCAAATGTTTTCATAACATTGTTTAAACAGAAACCAAACATTTCCATCTGGTTCTAGACATTAGAACATTTTGCTTGTTTGATATTTCTTTTCTCAAAAGTAACTTGTTTGATCGGTCAAATAGCAGTTGTTGGGCTGATAGGTTTTGTTATTCCCCTTCAAAAGGAACTTCTTTTCTTCTTCCATATTGACTGAAATCATTAAGACTGTATGTGTCCATGTCTTTTATTGGAACAAAGAATAAAAAACAGTATAGCACAAGAGCAGGCCCTTTGACCTATTTTATGCTTTTCTCAACTAAAACCATTTTGTCTGCACATGGTGCATACCCTGCCTATTCACATATCTGTCAAGCTGCGTCTGAAATTTTGCTATTTTATCTGCCTCCGCTACCTCCTCTGGCAGTGCATTCCAAGCTTACCACTCTCTGTGTAAAAAACTTACCTCTCACATCTCCTTTCTTCTTACCCCCTTTTACTTTAAACCTATATCCCCTCATATTTACATTTCTACCCTGGGAAAAAGACTCCAACTATCCATTCTGTCCCTCTCTCTCATAATTTTATAAACTTCTATCAGGTTGCCCCTCATTCTTCAATGTTCAAGAGAAAACAAACCAAGTTTGTCAAATCTCTCTTCATAGATAATACCCTCCAAACCAGGCAACATCCTGCTAAGACAACAAGGTGCAGGGCTGGATGAACACAGCAGGCCAAGCAGCATCATAGGAGCAGAGAGGCTAGTTCCTACTATCTCTGATTCAACATCCTGCTAAGCTGCTTCTGTACCCTCTCTAAAGCCTCCATATTGTTCTGGTGGTGTGACAACCAGAACTGTAGACAATAGCCCAAATGTGGCCTAGCAAATGCTCTACACAGCTGCAACATGACTTGCCATTATTTATACTCTATGCCCCAACGAATAAAGGCAAGCATGCCATATACCTTATCCAATTGTGTTGCCACTTTCACGGAACTGTGGACCAGTATGCCTAGATCACTCTGTATGTTGATGCCACTAAGGGTTCTGCCATTTACTGTATATTTACCTCCTGTATTACAGCTGGCATTTTTAATGGCTCTCATTTATTTAGATCAAACTCCATCTGCCATTTATCTGCCCAAGTCTCCAGCCTATCTATATCCTGCTGTATCCTCTGACAATTCTCCTCACTATCCACATCTCTCCAAATCTTTGTGTTTTCTGCAAACTTACATATCAGGCCACCTACATTCTCCTCCAAATCATTTGTACATATTACAAACAACAAGGGTCCCAGCATTGATCCCTGTGGAATGATCCTTACATAAAATTTCTTTAAACCCAAATAAGCTTTACTTAATTCATCAACTCCAATTTTTAAATAAATGTTTCACATCATTCATGATGTCATAGAGTTATAGAGCTGTACGGCATGGAAACAGACCCTTCGGTTCAACTCGTCCATGCTGACCAGATATCCTAAATTAATCTAGTCCCATTTGCCAGCATTTGGTCCATATCCCTCTAAACTCTTTCTATTCACGTACCCATCCAGATGCCTTTTAAATGTTGTAATTGTACCAGCCTCCACCACTTCCTCTGGCAGCTTATTCCATACACACACCACTCTCTGTGTCAAAAAGTTGCCCCTTAGGTCCCTTTTAAATCTTTTCCATCTCACTTTAAACCTATGCCCAGCTCTGACACTCCAGGGAAAATAGCCCCAGCCTATTTAGCCTCTCCTATAGCTCAAACCCACCAACCCTGGCAACAAACTTGCAAACCTTTTCTGAACTCTTTCAAGTTCCACAAAATCTTTGCTATAGCAGGGAGACCAGAATTGAATGCAGTATTCCAAAAGTGGCCTAACCAATGTCCTGTACAGCTGCAACATTACGTCCCAACTCCTATACTCAATGCACCGACCAATAAAGGCAAGCATACTAAAAGCATTCCTCACTATGTTGTCTATCTGCGACTCCACTCTCAAGGGACTATGAACCTGCACCCCAACTTCTCCTTGTTCAGCAACACTCCCCAGGGTGTTACCAATAAGTGTATAAGTGATGTGCAGGTGCCAGCGTTGGACTGGGGTGGACAAAGTCAGAAGTCACACGACACCAGGTTATAATCCAACAGGCTTATTTGAAATCACAAGATTTTGGAGTGTGGCCCCTTCATCAGGTGAAATGAGAAAAAAGCACACAGAAACTGAATTTATAGGCAGAGAGATCAAAGGCAGAGAGATCAAAAGATTGTACAAATGGTGTGAGTGGAGTGTCAGATAATAAGTCTGTGCAGCTGATCAAAAGTGTCAGATGGTCTGAGTAAAGTGTTAACAGCTGAATAACAAGTGAAGGGATGACCTGTAAGCTGATTAAATGATGCAGAGAGAAAATTACAAAAAATTAAAAGTAAGCTGGTGCTGGAGACAAACCAAATGCCTGGAATAACATGATAGATATAAGAGTCACATGCTGAGGGTCTAACCAAACTAATAAGTAATCCAAAAATGTACAAACTAATTAAGGTAGAGAGATCATAACAATTTATGATATTATTTTGGAATTCCACAATGAGGGTGGTGTGTGTATGGAATTTTGTGTCAAAACAGGACAGTAAGGAAGATTTTACAGATACAGAACAATTTGTTGGGGTCACATTTAGCGCAACATGAACTGAAGATCACAGTTGAGGTCGTCTTCATGGGTATGAAACATGGCTATTAGTTTCTGCTGGGTGATTCTGCATTGCTCTGTATCTCTAAGGCCGCCTTGGAGGACATTTACCTGAAGATCGAAGGCTGAATGTCATTGACCGCTGAAGTGTTCCCCTACTGGGAGGGAACACTCCCATCTGGTGATTGTTGCATGGTGTCCATTCATCCTTTGTCATAGCGTCTGTATGGTCCGGCCAATATACCATGCACCGGGACATCCTTGCCTGCAGCGTATGAGATAGACAACATTGGCCGAGTCACATGAGTATCTACTGTGTATGTAGTGGGTGCTGTACCTATGTGTGATGGTAGTATCTATGTAAATGATCTGACATGTCTTGCAGAGGTCACCATGGTTGTGTGGCATTGTGGTCGATGTTGTCCTGAAGGCTGGGTAGCTTGCTGTGAACAATAATCTGTTTAAGGTTTGGCAAGAAGTGGAGAAGTGGGATGATCTTGGCAAGGTGCTCATTGTTATTGATAACATATTGAAGGCTGTGAAGAACATGGCATAGTCTCTCTACACCAGGGAAGTATTGGATGATGAAGGGTACTCTATCAGTCGTATCCCGTGTCTGTCTGCTGAGGAGGTTGTTACAGTTTTTTGCTCTGGCACATCAGAACTGGCAATTGATGAGTTGAGCATTGTACCCCATTCTTATGAGAGCATCCTTCAAAATCTTTAGGTATCTGTCATGTTCCTCCTCATTTGAGCAGATCCTGTGTATGCATAGGGCTTGTCTGTATGGAATGGCTTCTTTAATATGTTTAGGGTGGAAGATAGAGAAGTGCAGCATTATGAGGTTATCCGTGGGCTTGCAGTAGAGTGAGTTACTGAGGTGTCCGTCCCTGATGGAGATGCAAGTGTCCAAGAATGAGACTGAGTCTGAAGAGTAGCCCATAGTACGTCTGATTGTGGGATGAAACTTGTTGATATTGCTATATAGTTGTTTCAGTGATTCCTCGTCATGAGTCCAAAGGAAGGAAATGCCGTCAATGTATCTGGTGTATAGCATTGGTTGCAGGTCCTGCACAGCAATAAGTCTTACTCGAACTTGTGCATGAAAATGTTGGCATGTTGGGGTGAAAATTTGATCCCCGTGGCTGTTCCGTTTGTCTGAATAAAGAGCTGGTTGTTGAAGGTAAAGATGTAGTTGTCGAGGATAGAGTGGATGAGTTGTAGGATGGCATCTGGAAATTGACAATTGTTGGTATTGAGTACTGAGGCTGTTGTAGTGATGCCATCATCTAGGGGATGCTGGTGTAGAGTGCCGAAACGTCCATTGTGACAAGGAATGCTCCCGGTTCGACTGATCCAGCGATCTTCGGGTAAGCGTGCTCCAAGATGTTTTTCAAGATACACAACAACGCAGAATTGTGGAGCAGAAACTGATAACCGTGTTCCACACCCATGAAGACGGCCTCAACTGTGATCTTCGGTTCATGTCGCATTACGTGTGACCCCACCACACTATTCTGTATCTGTAAAATCTTCCTACTATCCTGTTTTGACACCATCACCTTGATAAATTGTTATGATCTCTCTACCTTAATTAGTTTGTACTGTTTTGGATTACTTATTACTTTGATTAGACCCTCGGCATGCGATTCTTATATCTATCATGTTATTTCAGGCATTTGGTTTGTCTCCAGCATCGTCTTATTTTTAATTTTTTGCCTCATTTCATCGGATTATAGGTCATCCCTTCGCTTGTTATTCAGTTGACACTTCACTCACACTGTCTGACACTTTTGATCACCTGCAGAGACTTATTCTTCAACACTCCACCCAGGCCAGTTGTATGATCTTTTGATCTCTCTGTCCTTGATCTCTCTGCCTATGAATTCTGTTTCTGTGTGCTTTATTCTTACTTCACCTGATGAAGGGGCAATGCTCTGAAAGATTGTGATTTTAAATAAACCTTTTGGACTATAACCTGTTTGTAACAAGCAGACACACAGAAGTGTCCAATTAAAAAAAATGCACAGAGATAAGACTTATGCAAAGTGTTTCTTGTCTGACATTTGTTTCAACAATATTCTAGGTTACTGTGATACTCCTAATTTAAATCCCACAAATCATTCTCTGACTCCTATCTGAGTTTAATTTCTCCAAGGCCTTGTCAGGAATGGTTTACGATGGATCCCTTTGTCTACTGTTCCATTTCAGTTACAGGATAACCCCACCTCGAGATCATGCTCCTTTAGGACCCTCCATACCCACAGCTGCTTATGAGGTAATTTGCCTGTTATGCACTTCATGACTAACCCATCTTTAGTATGTTCATCTAGACTTTGTCTAGATTTGCCACTCTATAAAAAAATGTTTTTTGCGTCAATGATTCTGGCCTAAATATCAATGGCACACAGAATACAGATCCACTTAATGTGGCACAGCTTTACTACACTATTAAACAAAGGTATATACTCACATTGGCACTGGTTACTATTCATTTAACACCTCACCCATGCCCTCTGCTTCTTTTGCTACTTAACTTGTACTTCTTCATTTTCTGTATGGTAATGCTGTATCCACTTGTATAGACTCCCTAATCAGGGAACGTGTCCTCCCCCCATTTAGTATCCCCAGCTCCTGCTCCTCTTTTTCCTGGCTAGGTTATGCTCAGTGCTGGTTCTTCATTCTTGAAAAGCTGTGTAACACAGCCACAGATCACAAATCTGGACACCCAACTAAGGATTCCTCCTGAATCCAGATAATAGAAGGAGTTAAGCATGGTGACTGCTGAATGATGTCGTTAATGGAAGAATGATGCTCGTGTAACACCTTTCCAGCTGCACCAGAGTCATGAATTAAATCCGTCCAGAATCATTCAGTCACCAGCTAATGAAACTGACTTGGTTGGAATTAGCACAGCTAAGAGGACAGGTGCTCACTGAATGCAATCTGAATTTTGGCAAGAAACCTCTATCTAAAGGTATCCCTGCAGTTGTAAATAGTAATGTTAATATCCTGCTTAGTTCTCTGCTGAGTTATGAGCCAGACATTTATCATAAGCCTCTTTTCACAGTTTGTTAGATCTCTACATCTTTAGACATCCAGTGTGCTCTAGTTTTTGATGCCCTTCCTTCCTCCTCAAGGACTCTGCCTTTTCTGTACCTGAACTATCTCCTCATTAAAGGGTCATTTGCAGCTTTATTTGTCAATCTTTAATTCCATGTTTTCTTCATGATTACTTTTCATCATAACATATTATTAAATATAGAGTAATTTCTCTTTCATCTGTTATCGTTTACGGAATCATGTTTTGTTTGGAAATACTTGTCATATTTCTTGACCCAGCATTAGGCACTATGTTTCAAAATAATTATTTGTGTATCCTGTGGGGATTTTTAAAAAGCTTTAGTAAGGCAATATATGATTTTTTTTCAAAATGACTTAGAAACCTAGCACATTGCCAGTCACTGCCTTGAACTATGTATAAACTTTGTGGACATGACAGCAACTCTGCTTAAACATGGTATTATGATTAATAAGACTTTAAGGGATCACAAAGATGTTAAATAGAATATACATGACTGTCTTTCCCAATTATCGGTTCATTTCAGAAAATACATATTCTGTGAATTCAAACTTTAGCTTGCGTAGAATTTCACATGCCAGCACTGAAAAGGGCCTTTCTCATCTCATTGGAAAGACAGCAAAGTTCTGATCCACGTTAATCTTGTGAAAGGGAAACATAGTCATTTCATACATTTTCGTATAACACCAGGCCAAGGTGCTTCAGATACAACTGGCTACTTTAAAATGGAGAAATTCATTATGCAGAGAAAGATGGCAACTGTTAGTTCATAGAGATATCTTACGAACTATAATATCATTTATCAAAGTGTTCAACGACAGGTCAGCTTTGGTAGATAATTGCCTCTGTGTAATTCTTCTTTGATTTTTTCCAACATTCTAACTAACAAGAGCCTGTCTCCAGCTTGCTACAGTATTCCAGTGAAGCCCAACGCAAGCTGGAGGAACAACACCTCATTTTCCGCTTGGGGACCCTACAGCCCTCCGGACTCAATATTGACTTCAATAATGTTGGGCCTAAACTCTCCCATGTCCCAGCCCCCCACCCAACACACCAGGCACTGTTACCACATAGCCTGCCACTACAAGCCCCCTGTTGTTAGTCACTAACAGTCCCCATTAACAACTACTCACCCTCCCAGCCTGATCGTTAGCAACTCCTCTGTCTGTCCAACAGTCTTTCTCCCTCTTTGGGCTCTATCCTATCGTTTACTCCCTACCCCACCCACCTCCCTATTTTCTGCATTTAAACTGACGTTTTCCCAGCCACTATCAGTTCTGAGGAAGGGTCACCGGACCCAAAACATTAACTCTGTTTTCTCCTTCACAGATGCTGCCAGACCTGCTGAGCTTTTCCAGCAACTTTGTTTTTGTTCCTGATTTACAGCATCTGCAGTTCTTTTGGTTTTTAACAAGAGCCTAATTTGTTCTTCCACAACATGATAAGGAGTACCAAACCATGAAAGACAGCTGTTTGAATGGACAAATTCAAGTGAGACATGAAATTAAGACCTAGCCTACACAATGTGATGGGTCAAGTCAAGGTTGAATATGCCATTATACTAGTTAAAGAACAAGTTAATGTCCCCCAGTGTACTTCCTCAACTAAGATCACTGATTTTCCAACTTTTTGCTATCACTGTTTCTTGAGGATGACCTAAGAAAACTAGTAAAATGTACGTGACATTACAGTGTTAATTTGCTACATGAATGACATACAGAAGCAGGAAAACATGCAAAAACAGAATGGTTAAAAGCATAAAGAGAACAATGCTTTTAATCTCACTCACGGAAGAGGCTGAGAGCAGAAGTGAAAAAAAAAAATTGCCAGGACAAGTAGCATAGCGAATAAATTGCCAGGTGTAATATTTTCTTGGTACACAGGCTATAATTAGACCACTTAGGTTACCAACACTGCTTGTTGCTACAAGAATTCAAAAGATCACAGCATGTGCAGCTTTCGTCTTTATGCTGATCTCATGCAAAGAAGCTCCTAACCATTGAGTGAACCTGCCAGTGTTATTACGAAGTAAAAATAAAAAAGCAACTGCTTCAAACAAAACCTACAGAAGTTATTGGAAATAGATATCATCACTTTCTATGTCAGAGTAGATGCTTTAATATTTGTTGGGTAGGTATCAATGCAAGAATAACTTTTACTGTCCATCTCTCTGGTCCTTCAGTTTCATATGCAGTTTCTCAGCTAATGAAATAAAACAGAAAATACTATTGATCACCAGATGAAGGTGCATCCACAGTGCTGTTCCAGGATTTTGGTTCAGTGGCTATGAATGTGCAGTTATATATCACCATGAGTCGAAACTGTGGGTGCCTTGGAGGACCATTTGAACATAGCAGTGTTTCAAAGCGTCTACTGCCCTCTTTTGTCCAAACATTAAGCTCATGTGTTTGGAATGTGCTATTAAAGCAGGCTTGGTGATATATCTTGTAGGTGGTACACATTGTAGTCATAGTGGGCTAGTGATGGAGAGAGTGAATGTTGACTTGGTGAATGGGGTCCACTCAAGCGGGCCAAATTGTTCTGGATGGTGTCAATGGTGAGTGTTGTTCATGCAGCATTCATCCAGACAAATGATAAGCCATAAATTCTTCTTTTGTGATGTGTATGACACCAAGCAGTAAAGACGTTGCCACCAATATTCATTTACTTCAATTTTACCAGGATTTCTTGGTGCCACCCTTAGTGAAATGCAGCTTTGACGTCAACAATTCTCAACTCTCCTTTGGAACTAATTTATTCTGTTCACATTTAGACCAGTGTTGTAATGGAGCCTTGTGATCTTGATGGAACCATAACTGAGCATGTGAATGGATTATTGGTGAGATAATTGCCACTCATGAGCAAATTCAACATTTTGCTGATGATTGAGAAGTCACTGATTAAATGATATTGATCAGATTAGATTTGTTCTGCTTTTTGTGCATAGGAAATACCTGCACAATTTTCAACATTGCCAGCAAGATTCCACTGTTATAGCTGTATTAGATTAGCTTACTGAGGGACATGACCAGTCAGAGCGTAGATTTTTAATGCTACAGCTGAGATTTTGTTATGGTCCACAACCTTTTGCTATATGCAGTGCGCTCAACTGTTTCTTGATACTAGGTCGAGTAATTCAAGTGGTCTGAAGATTGGCACCTGTTATAGTGAAGACCTCAGCTGGAGATCAAGATGGCTTATCAGCATTTCCGCCTAAAGATAGTATTATGGTCCCTGTTGAGACCAATACACTTTAAAAAGAGAAATGAATGCCCTAGTTACTGATGGAAGGAATCACAGGACAAGATTTCACATTTTGAGACTTTTACTGTAACAAACAAACCAAACTCAGTGCAGACTAAATGTTAATTAACAGGTACAGAATGCACTAAACTATGGAAAATATAGTTTGCCATTACAAATACAACTGAAATAGTTTATGACATGTTTTTACCATATGCCACCTTCCCAGGATAAGAGGAGATTAAATGTTAATCTTCAAGGCTACAAACCTGCTGGGAAGGTGGAGCTGGAGGAACACAGCAGGCCAGGCAGCCTTCATTTTCTGAAGAAGGGTCCTGAACCGAAAAGTCAGCTTTCCTGCTCCTCTGATGCTGCCTGGCCTGCCGTGTTCCTTCAGCTCCACACTGTGTCTCTCTACGAAGCAAGTTTTGAGTAGTCAGCCTGAAATTGTTTCTTCCTTCTCAGCATTTCTGTCAGAAGTTTCCATGACTTTGTACCAGTGTAACATTCTAGAATTCCTCTCCAGACAGCCACTGAAATTACACCTGCTGTCATCTTGGTTTAAGTCCTGTTTAAAAGACACATTGGAGTTGGAAGTTCAATGAGTCTATAGATGATCTATAGGAATCACCAGTACCAATGACACTGATGACTCCTTAAATCTCCAAAGAGAATTCTGCAAGAGGAAACCAGTTTTTACTAGAATCCTACTTGGTTGCAAACCTAAAATGGTCACTTCTTGTACTTTTCATGGCAAAAACCACTTTAACTCCTTCTCAATGTCTCTATACAAGTTTGTATCCTGGTCTTGAAGACCATCTGCCCTCTTTTTGATTTTCAGTAAATTTCAAGCTGGGCCTCTTCATCCGCGACAGTAAGACCACATTGGCGTTCAGTAAGAGTACAGCAGGAGTCATCTCTATTTCCCCCGTTAAGAACATTCTATTGAAACTTATATTAAAGGAAATAGTTTAAAATATAAATATCTAATAACATCTCACAATTGTAATAGTGTTTGCAAATAAAGCCTTGTCTCTTGCACTCACATCCCATCACTGAGGATAAGAATGATGGAGTCACCTTCTCCCATTCTTTGTTTAATTGTTTACTACCATTCATGATTAGAAACAAAATATATAATGTAAATCTTAATTTATCTTTGGCTGCAAAGATACAAATTTTGCAAGTGGTCTGTCCTTTATAAGGCCTTTATAAGGCCTTTATAAGGTCTAACTGAGCATCTGAATGTGTTTCAAGGTCAATCACCAAGATCAACTCTTACAGTAGATTTACACCAGCAAGAAACAATTTGTTTCATTCAGTTTATAAAGTTTGTTGGGAGTAAGAGATAAATTTCCTGGTATATATCAATGAGCTAGGTCTTGGTGTGCAAGGGACAGTTTTAATAGCTAGTCGATCATATGAAACTTAGAAGTTTTGCCAACTGTGAGGAGGACAGTATAGAACTCCAACAGGGCGTACACAAGTTTGTGGCATGGGCAAACAAGTGCCAGATGAAGTGCAAAATAGAGGTGTGTGAGTATTGTGGTAGGATGAACATGGACAGACATACAACGTAGGGGTTATAATACATAAATGGTTTAAGAGCAGAGGGACATGGGAGCATATGTACTTAGATCCCTAAAATTGGAGAACAGGTGGAGAGAACAGTTCATAAAGCATTCAGTACCCTGGGCTGTATTAATATGGATATGGAGTATAAGAGCATAAGGTTACACTGAACTTCTACATGATAAGAGAATGCAAAAGAGATTTACAAAGATGATTCTAGGGTTGAGAAATTTCAATTACAAGGATATCTTAGAGAGACTTGGAACAATTCTCCTTGGAGAGAAGAAAGCTAAGAAGACATCTGACATAAGTATTCAAAATCACGAGAAGTCTGAAACAGAGTAGATAGGAAGAAATCTTTTCTACTCGTAAAAGAATCGAGGAGAGGGATCAGATTTAAAATATTTACAAACATAATAAATGCAACGTACGAATAAAAGCTAACACACAATGAGTGGTTCAGATCTGAAATGTACAGCCTAGAAATGTGATGGAGTCAGAATCAGAAACAATGAACAATGTACAAGTGTATGTATGGGAAAAAGACAGGCAAATGGCAGTAAGTCATAATGCTCATTCTAAATCCAGTGCAGGCATGATGGGCTAAATGGCTTATTTCTACACTGTAACAATTTTGCAGTTGGTTTAAGAACTAATTTTGTAAAATGTATAAATGTTTTAAATCATGCTGTTTGAAAGGTGGTCTCTTCAAAATGCTTAAATTTTAGTTTACAACTAATGGTCATTTTCATCTTTATTGTTAACTGACCGGAAGTGGTGAACAAATTCCTACTGACTCTAGAATCAGATCATAGTTTTAAGCTGGGCCATGTCCTATACCCGCAAAATATTGTGGATCATCTGTGCCAGTTAACATACTCATTCCATACTGAATAAAAACAGGACGAAAAGCCAGAAACTAAATGAACAACAGCCCAGGATGTGTGGTTTATTTTGATATATTACTGGAAATTGGAAGTGCTTTTCAAATATTTGTTCTTTAGGAGTTTGGGAAAATGTTTTCTGTTGAACAAAATAGGATCATCCAAACACACCTAAATATGTTTTATAAACATAGTTGAGAGACAGAAAGGAAAATTGAAACAATTTCACTGTAGTATCAATCATGAAATTAGGAGTCTGTGAACAGAATACTTTCAAAGCTGTTTATTTGATAAGAGGTGCATTTTGCACATTATAAAATCAACACAGATTTGTGTATGCATTAAAACATGAATGAGAAATTATATTTTTAAAACAGAAAATTAGCTAAAGATAGAGAAATCTCAGAGAATATTTAATAAAACTTTCTAAGTCTATGAGGCACTTTGATCAAGAGAAAATAAGAATAGGAATTCTCGTGTTTCAGGTGTCAATAACAAGGGACAGACAATTTAAAATTGCTATTAGGAGAAGGAGAGGAAGAAAAATTAGATGAAATTCCTTTAGACAAATCCTTCTATATGCTATTATCCTTGCATGTTTTAAAAGAACATTGAAACAAAAGATGAAATGGAACTATACTAAAGAAGCAATGGGATTCATTTCAGATATTGCTTTAACAAACAGCTCACTCAGACCTATTGGATCAATTGATCTATTTCTGTACTGTAAACTTCTATAATTGTACATAGCCTTTAGTGTTTGGCTGCACAATGCCACTTTATCCTAAATTCAACACTATTAAATGATAATAATGTTAACATTTTATTTCACTGAATCAGTAGAAAATCCAAAAGCATTAGAAAAGTTTTTCTTTTGAAGTTCACATACCATCAGTACAAGAAGTTGAATTCTGATATGTTAATTTTTTTGACCAAAATGTCAGTTTGAATTTTGGAGCCAGCAATGTGCACAAAAGTTTTAACAATTTCTGAAATGTGGATTTTTCCTGAACTGACATTAAGATCTGAATCCAGCATCAAGGGAATTTTCAGTATTCAGCAATATGATGTAATCCAGCAGATTAAACAGCTAAAACACTGAAGATGTCTTGAAGATTGCAATCCAGGAAGCAAAATCCACTCATTATCTTCTATGTAGGTAATTCTATTTCACCTTAAATCAGAGGTGACAGTTTACATCATAACCATCTTATAAAATCTCACATTTGTAACAGTTTCACAGAGGAAAATAAAAGCTGGAACATATATATCCGATTAAGGTAGAAGCTAAAGTACCATAACCCAACTTTAAAAGCATTTGGTTTTTTAAGCATTCTGGAGCAATTTGACATTGCAGAAATAAAGACATAGTATTTTTGATAACTAAGTATTTAATGTGTTTGTCTTTTCTTCCATCCTCATTCCTAACAATTGTGCCTATAACTCCATAGATTCATTCATGTTTGTGGGCAAAGTTTAATAGTTGTTTACCATTGCCTTCTGCATGATGGCCAACCAGGGAACTCTTGTGCTCTTACCATTTGCAATCATGTGTATTGGAAGGGATTTCACAGGGTGGCAATCAACCTGCTTGGCCATATTGGGAACGTATTTTTCATGGGCAACAGGTCCTGGTACAGGATTTGAACCCAGAGCTTCTGGCCTAGAGATACAAGACCTCCATGATCTTAGTATATCATTAAAAACTCAGTTACGTCTTATTTCAAAAAGGCCTGACATTTTCAACAGCTTTTCAGAGAGAATGTCCCTTGAGGAAGGAAATTTGCACTCCTTACCTGGTCTAGCCAAGATGTAAACCCAAATTCACAACAAGGTTGCTGATGCTTTAATGCCCTCTGAAATGGCCCAATGTGCTATCCCGAGGTTCCAAATGCCACACTAATGTCAAGAAGGAATACAAATGGAAGGAATGCACTAGCATTGACCTAGGCACTTGAGACAGAAATGGCACACCTGCTGTATTGGCATTGTAAAGTCTTCCTTATTAACATAGGGAGCTTATACCAAAATAGAGAGAGTTGCTCAGTCCAAGTTAAACAAAATCCAGACATAGTCATGCTCATAGAATTGTACCTTACTGAGGGCTGCTGTCAGCCTGTGATGCTGTTTAATAGTGAGATTTGGAAATTACTGTTGAAACCTTAAGGGAAAGATTGGAACTTCTTTTCTTAATGTTGAGAATCAAATTTTTTTCAGTCTCACAAATTGTCTCAGGCAACACCATCACCACCCATAAGTATATGATTAATAACTAGTTCTATGTCAGCAAGTTGTGAAAAGTTGTTTCAAACTAAACCTGGCCAATTAATTAAACTCTATCAAACTCTATCAATCTCCTCAGTAAGCAATCTCTAAGCAAATAGTTTCAAATCTGCACCAGCGATTTAATTTTAACAAGTGCTTCTGAAGATTCATTACACCCTGTCCACAGGACCCTAGCACTGTATCCGAGCTGTTTGTCTGAAAGGACTGCTAATGTCCATTCAATAAGGCTGGGACAGGCTGTTCCTTGGTCTTTGAGGGTTGGGTGACGTTTCAGGATCTGCAGTCATCAATGTGAGCTTCCTCTTTCATGTAAAGCTGGTTCTAGTCTTTGGGTCATCTCACCAAAGTAGTCTTCTGGGTCTAGTTGGTCTGATGATGCTCACCTCGAGGTACAAGGAGCTGGAAATGCTGTGCAGCTCAGTTAGCAGTCAAAGGTGCCCCTTGGTGACGATGTTGAAGAAGGTGGAAAAGGTATAGAGCTGGTGCTCCAGGTTGTCTCTTTTATGCTCCTCTTGGTGCCATTCATGAACATCCTGTGGCCTGAATCCAATACAAACATCAGATGCTAAAAGAAGATCCAAAAAGATGACTATTTTCCATTGTTGGAGGTCACACAACATGGTTTTGAACCTTGTCACGCTACTCCTCTAGCCTCCAACTGAGCTGGGTGCCAGCAAGTCTGCATAGTGTTCTTCTAACAAAGCAGCTTCACTGGAGGTGTAAACAATGGTTCATTCTGAAACAACGTGGCCGTTAGCACCTGGCCAGGTAGTTCCAGGCCTGTCTGGTTTTGCCCAGAAGTTGATTGGCTAAGGCCTGGCTACATGAATAGATAGTAGGAACTGCCGATGCTGGAGTCTGAGATAACAAGGTATGGAGTTGGAGGAACACAGCAGGCCAGGTAGCATCAGCGGAAGAAGGGTCCTGACCCAAAATGTCAGCATTCCTGCTCCTCTGATGCTGCCTGCCTGATGTGTTCCTCCAGCTCCACACCTTGTTATCTCTGGCTACATGAATACTGTCTGTTTTAGCTCTGCAGGTTGCAAATTGCAGAGTCTGGCTAGGTTTAAACTTGGCTTCCAAATTTTGAGTTTTTGTCCATGCTCATGTAAAAATATCAATGGTAACAATATTAAAAGTCACGGGTCACCTGACCATACTGGAAGGGTTGTGTGCAATGATGAGAAATGCAGGAAAATATGGCAAGATTGAAAAAAAAAATCTGAATCTTGACGTTGAGAAAAAAGTTCCAATCTTCCCCTTGAAATTTTAACTGTTGGTTCTGAATCTCACTGTTATGTAGAAGCACTATCAGCAGCACTCAATCATATCAAGAGAGATGGGCTTCAGTAGGGCATCCTGGTATGTGAATCAAGAGGCTTCGATGTGATGAGTCAACCATTTGGGGCAGTGAGGGTGAGGATTATTTTCTCATAGAGCAGGAGGAAGCAAATGTGGGTCACCTCACCACCTGTCTTTGTTCTTTCTACCCATTTATGTACTGTTTTCTGGAACAAGAGGAAGGGTGGGATTGACTGAGATGAAAGTGAATAGCACAGCTGTTAGTGCTTGTGCAAGTGGAGGAAAGGTGGTGAGGTGACTTGAGGGAGTGATTAGACAGCACAGAAGCCATGCAGGGTTAGGAGGGCAAGGGCTGGGATGGGTGAGAGCAAGTAAGAGAAGTTGTAATAATGACAGAGGTAGAACATGGGCCTTGGTACGAGGTATGTTCAGTGGCGGAGATAGAGTGAGTGTGAAGTAGCAAAGAGTGTGGCACTTAACCTGGCTAAGTAGAGAAGGCCAATGACCTTCTTCATTTACTGATGGGCAATCTTCCAGAAAACTAAAACCACAATGCCCTATGTGGCAACATTGGACCAGGCTGGCAGCGTTCGATGGCATTGCCTCCTCTACTGGTCCTAGGGGAAGTCAATGTTCATTCTCTGCACTGTCACATCCATCAGGATCTCTGCCACCTGTCTACGAAATAAGATACCCTTATCTGGCACATCTGGGGCAAATATCATGAGCTATGTAGTGCAGCCCTGAACTGAGGGTGCTTCTCCACGTATACGACAACCTTTTAAGATGGCATGGGTGACAGGGATGCCAATTTATTCCAGGCTATGCCAGTAATAGGTGAGTTTTTCCATGTCCTTTCATTCTCTCTTTTTGTCTCTCTCTCTAACTTTATCACGCTGTCTCTCTCTCATAAACACTTTCCCAATCTCTCTCTCCATCCCTCCCTATCTATAGAGAAGTAACCAAAGTCTGGAAGACAAATAGATATTCTCCCACCAGTTGCTGTAAGTATTGCCTCTAACCAGTGACTGAAAAATTGTACAATGAATGTGCCAAACTGAACAAACATGGAAATACAAAGATTAGAGAACAGAATATCTTAGAAGAAATCAAAGGGGTGTCTCATCAAATTGCATGGTCTGAAATCATTATTAAACCATGTTTCCCCAGCTTGCTTTTCCTATCCTAACATCAATGTTTGTTTGTTTGTCTGTGTAGGGTTTTAAGAAGCAGATTAGACTTCCACATAATGGAGTTATTCTTATTTTATTCTTATTCTACTTGTTCAAATGTTGCAATTCGCTTCCAGGACAACTAGAACTCAGATCCTCTGGCTCAGAGGTAGGAACAAAATCACTTTGCTATAGGGCCCTAAAAGTAGTGTTATTTGTTGATAATTTTTAGTTTTGTTTACCTGTTTTTTGAATTAATTTCTTTTTAATGAACTGTAGTCTCTTAATAAGTACAGAGATGAGGTCAGTGTTTTCTATTAACCTGAGTCCATCAGACAGGTAAACTTGGGGCTTTGGGAGTACTGTGGCTCAGTACTTAACATTGCTGCCTCAAAGCACCAGTGACTTGGGTTCAATTCCACCCTCAGGGTGACTGCCTTTGTGGAGTTTTTACATTCACCCCATGCCTGTGTCGGTTTTCTCTCACAGTCCAAAGATGTGCAGGTAGGGTGGATTGGCCATGCTAAATTGTCCATAGTGTTGGGGTGTGCAAGTTAGGTGGATTAGCCATGGGAAATGTAAGGTTACAGGAATGAGTCAGGGTGAGATGCTCTTAGAGGGTTGGTATGGACTCGAAAGGTTGAATGGCCTGCTTCTACGCTGTAGGGATTCTATGATTCTGTGATACTTTGATTAAAACTTTAATGTTTGGGGCTATACCAGGAGCATTGATGTTTAACTATCACCAAACTTTCCAAGTGGATTGTAACAATAAGTTAAGGGGAGGTTGGGGCATAATGGTAATGTCAATAGCTTAGTAATCCAGAGTCCTAGACTTATATTCTGGAGACACAGCTCAAATCCCACCAAGACAGATGGTGAAAATTGAGCTCAATAAAAATATGGAATTGTAAGCTAGGCTAATGGTGGCTATGTAACCACTGCTGATTGTCATAAAAGTTCATCTATTTCACGAATGTACATTAGAGAAGAAAATCTGCCACCTTATCTGCGCTGCTATACATGTCCTTCCAGATCTGAACACTACGCCATCGTATTGTATTTTAAGAAGTTCCGAGTTGTAAGATTTAATGTAATAGGAAAAGTAATACGCATCACTACAAGCTATCAAACACATACTTTGGTGACAATTCATATTATATTTGAGCCAGAATAACTATATGGTTAGAAGTCAAAACAAGGAGTAGCCATGTTTTTATGTCCATAATTTCACATGTTTTATGCTTTTTTACTTCATGTATTACTGCAGGTTAATGATTTTCCAAGAAGATTAGTAAGATTAAACTTTTCTTTGATACTTTGGGGTATAAATTTCCATGTTACCTTTCCAGTTGAAAGTCTAACTAATCTCAATTTTAACTAAGCAATCAAATGATCTATTATACACATTTGGATAATGGTTATATTTCTTTAAGAGAGAATTCCAATGTCGATATCAGAAGTTCTCTCTGGAATTCTAAATGACAACCTCTAAATTTGTTCTCCATTCTTGATTTAATTTTACATGCTTTGTTTTCCTTTTCTATCGGTCTCCGGCGATGATTACCAGCCTCCGGTGAGTGGCGATTCCCGGCCTCCGGTGAGCGATGATTCCCAGCCTCTGGCAAGCGGTGATTCCTAGCCTCCGGTGAGCAATAATTCCCAGCATCTGGTAAGTGGTGATTCTCGGCCTCCAGCGATGGCTCCTGGCCTCTGACGACGGACACCAGCTCTGGCCTGGTGCAGCTGCTTCTTGCCACTCGTTGGTGACCTTCCCACCCAATGCAATAGACTCCCAGAGTGGTATGGTGACCTCCTGACCAGGCGCAGTGTCCTCGTGGCGTGGTGTGGTGACCTCCCGACCAGGCGCATTGTCCTCG
>NC_063338.1:56526897-56530582 GCF_021869965.1 Rhincodon typus | reverse complement strand
GTGGCGTGGTGTGGTGACCTCCCGACCAGGCGCATTGTCCTCGTGGCGTGGTGTGGTGACGTCCCGACCAGGCGCAGTGGCCTCCTGGTGTGGTGTAGTGACCTCCTGACCAGGCGGGCCTCGTGGCGTGGTGGTGACCTCCCGACAAGGCACAGTGGCCTCGTGGCGTGGTGTGGTGACCTCCCAACCAGGCACAGTGGCCTCGTGGTGTGGTGTGGTGACCTCCCGACCAGGCACAGTGGCCTCGTGGCGTGGTGTGGTGACCTCACGGCCTGGCACAGATGTCTCTTCTTGTACAGGCCTCCTGACATGGTGTGGCGAACTCACAGCCTGGCGCAGTGCCCTCCCAAAGTGATGTGTCGCCAGCACAGTGTGGAGCCAGGGCACTATCTTGGATAATTCCATTGTGTTCTAATCCCAATGGGGGCCTTAAAAATTGTGTACTTGCACATTGACTTTATAACTTTCTTATCACATGCAATCTAGATGCAACCTTGATTAATCCACACTACAGACTTTTAATATCTGTGTTGTTCAAAGGTCTCAATGATACCTGTGCTTGCTTCCATTATTCTTGTATCATTTCTCCTATTTGAGGTGACCAGATGTTATTAAATGTTTTCTGTCTCAGTTGTCTGTGTTTCTGTTCAGTCTGATGTATCGTTTCACAATATGTCGTAGCTGTGCTAGTCCATCCCCAATAATGCTTTCAGTTTCTAGGTTAGTGTTCAGTGGGAAACGTGTACTCATGTGTGAACCAACCAACAAGTAATGTAGTGTAATGGATGACGCCATACCAGTTAACTGGAGTGGTTGATTATTTAAAATTATTTGCATCTCTCTTACTTGCCGATATGTATCCAAAGTAGTTTACTTCAAGCTTTCTTTACTTTACCAGTTTTTCCTTTCCACTACCCCTGCTGATACAAGGTGTGCTGTGCTCTTGGTTGATTTTTTTTTTATTGGTAGAGGGATTGAGTTTTGGAGCCATGAGGTCATGTTGCAGCTGTACAAAACTCTGGTGCGGCCACACTTGGAGTATTGTGTACAGTTCTGGTCACCACATTATAGGAAGGATGTGGAAGCATTGGAAAGGGTGCAGAGGAGATTTACCAGGATGTTGCCTGGTATGGAGGGAACGTCTTATGAGGAAAGGCTGAGGGACTTGAGGCTGTCTTCGTTAGAGAGAAGAAGGTTAAGAGGTGACTTAATAGAGACATACAAGATGATCAGAGGATTAGATAGAGTGGACAGCGAGAGCCTTTTTCCTCAGATGGTGATGGCTGGCACAAGGGGACATAGCTTTAAATTGAGGGGTGATAGATATAGAACAGATGTCAGAGGTAGGTTCTTTACTCAGAGAGTAGTAAGGGTGTGGAATGCCCTGCCTGCAAAAGTAGTAGACTCGCCAACTTTAAGGGCATTTAAATGGTCATTGGATAAACATATGGATGATAATGGAATAGTTTAGGTTAGATGGGCTTCAGATTGGTTTCACAGGTCGGCGCAACATCGAGGGCCGAAGGGCCTGTACTGCGCTGTAATGTTCTAATGCAGGCAAGTGTGACTAGTTTGGTTTGGGAAACTTGGTCGGCATGGACTAGTTGGACTGAAGGGTCTGTTTCCATGCTGTATTAATCTATGACTCTATGACTCTATGTTCTATGTTCTATCACTGGAGATTCTACAACAGGTACCTCATGAATTCAGCAGCCCAGATCTTAGTGGAAAGAATGCCCCAGTGAGTGTGCCATGTTCTTTGATCTAAATTTCCAGCAGCACAGCCATGGAGTCAGAGTCATACATCACAGAAACAGACCCTTCGGTCCACCTCGTCCATGCCAACCAGGTATCCTAAACTGATCTAGTCCCATTTGCCTGTGTTCGGCCCATATCCCTCTAAACATTTCCTATTCATGTACCTGTCCACATGTCTTTTAAATTTTGTAATTGTACCCACCTTTACCACTTCCTCTAGCAGCTCATTCCAACTAAGCACCACCTTCTGTGTGTAAAGGTTGCTCCTTAAGTCCCTGTTTAATCTTTCCCCTCTCACCTTAGTCCTATGCCCTCTAGTTTTGGACTCCTCTCCCCTTGGCAAAAGACCTTGTCTATTCACTTTATCTATGCCCCTCATGATTTTATAAACTTCTATAACATCACCCCCCCAGCCTCAACGCTCCAGGGAAAAACGTCCCAGACTATTAAGCTCGCCTTACAAGTCAAACCCTCCAGTCTCGGCAACATCCTGGTAAACTTTTTCTACACCCTCTCCAATTCAAAAATTTCTTTTTTATACCAGGGCAACCAAAATTGTATTCAGTATTCTAAAAGTGAACTCACTAACGTCTTGTACATCTGCAACATGAAAACCCAAGGGTCTAGGCCCGAAACATCAGCTTTCCTGCTCCTCTGATGCTACTTGGCCTGCTGTGTTCATCCAGCTCCACACCTTGTTATGTCTTATCTCAATGCTCTGGCTAATGAAGGCAAGTGTGCCAAACACTTCCTTCACCACTCTGTCTACCTGTGATGCCACTTACAAGGAACTATGCATCCGCACCATAGGTCCCTCCATTCAACAATGCTCCCCAGTGCCTACCGTTAACTGTGTAAGAACTGCCCTGGCTTGCCTTACCAAAATGCAATATGTCGCATTTATCTAAATTAAACTCCATCTGCCACGTCCCAGCCCATTGGCTCATCTGATCAAGATCTCATTGTACTCTTAGATTACCTTCTTCACAGTCCACTATACCACCAATTTTGGTGTCATCCACAAACTTACTAACCATGTCTCCTATATTCTCATCCAAATTGTTGATATAAATGATGTTCAACAGTGGACCCAGAACTGATCCTCGCGGCACACCGCTGGTCACAGTCCTCCAGTCCAAATAACAATTCTCTACCACCACTGTCTGTCTTCTACCATCAAGCCAATCAAACCACTTTGACAGCTCCTGTGAAAAGACAAGTATGGAAGGAAAGCATGGAGTTAGGTAGCAACAGGGGGTGGCAATGGCCTAGTAGTATATTCGCTGGACTGTTAATCCAGAGACCAAGACAACATTCTGGGGACCTGAGTTTGAATCACATGACAGCAGATGGTGGAATTTGAATTCAATAAATATCTGAAATTAAGAATCTAGTGATAATACATGAATCCATTGTCGATTATGGGATAAAACCCATTTGGTTCACTAATGTCCTTTAGGGAAGGGATCTGTCATCTTTGCCTGGTTTGGTCTACATGTGACTCCAGCCCCACAGCAATGTGGTTGACTCTTAACTGCCCTCTGGCCAATAAATGCTGGCCTACCCAGTGGTGCCCTCATCCTGTGAATGAATAAAGAAAAAAAAACTGGTTGAGGGGCTGACAAAGCAGCATGCAGTAGTCAGAGGTAAGTGATACTACAATTGACGGATCACATCTGGGGTTTGCAGTTCTGCAACATCAAGTCATAAATGGACAATTAAGCAATTATCAGGAGGTCTCCATAAATATCCATCTTCAATGGTGGGGGAGTCCAGCACATCAATGAAACATTTGCATCCATCTTCAGACAACAATGCTAAATGAATGAGATAGTAGGAACTGCCGATGCTGGAGTCTAAGATAACACAGTGTGGAGCTGGAGGAACACAGCAGGCCAGGCAGCATCAGAGGAGCAGGAAAGCTGAC
>NC_063338.1:56496904-56521897 GCF_021869965.1 Rhincodon typus | reverse complement strand
CTCCACAAATACCTCATTTATTTGTTACTGAAAAACTTACCTACATCCTTTTTGATCTCAAAATTTGGCAATCCCAATGCACTCCTGAGCAATGCATTCCCCAGATTTAACATTCTGTAAACATGAGGCATTCCAAAACGTTGCTTCACTTGTCCTAACTCGTAACAAGTCTCATTCAAATATTACTACTGTACTTACTAACCTATTTTTCTGGTGACATAAGTGTCCAGAAAAGCTCAGTTCTGAAGAAAAGCTAAATCAGACTCTAAATGCTAACTTCGTTTCTATCTCCACAGATGCTATCAGACCTGATGAGATTCTCCAACATTCTCTGTGTTTTATTTCAGATTTCTAGCATCTGCGGTATTTCACTTTATTGGAGAATGGAGAAGTCCAAAAATTTCACTCGTGCTATTCCTACTCTAATATACCTGCTTGGTTGTTTCTATGCTCAGGCTAGCTCCCACCTTAGAGACCTATACAGACCATATCAAGCATGCTCAGTGTCCGCTGGATACGTAGACCAACCTGCACTCCATCATTGCAGTCAGAGGTGCTTAGCATAAATAACAATGTACAAGGCAGTTTGACCTTAGTCCAGGTGCCCCTTCTTCTCAGGGCAACAGAGTGGTGCCAGAAGGACCCTTGAGGAAGAGAAACAAAATGCAGGACCCCCAGAAGTTCCTTTTGGGACACTTTAGAGGTGTCAAGACCCTCCACTGTCCCCCAGCTTCAAGTTGAGGAGGGTGAGCCTGCATCAGGGCAGGACCCTCTCAATAGGCCAGCCTGCTGAGCTTTTCCAGCAATTTCTGTTTTTAGTGTCAGAGATATCTGCATTGCATATGATGATTGACTCTTGGGCATCCTAAATTGTAATTGCTTCATAATTATTAACCATTAAGGCCCTATGTTCTGAAATTGTTTCCCTAAACCTCTCCACCTCACTACTGCTCATTTCACCTTTAGGATGTTCCTTATTACCACTCTACCTCTTTCAGTCATCTATAATTTCTATACTTAGTTCAGTGCCAAATTTTCTTTAAGGGACTTCTTGGAAGCAACTTGGGATGTTTTAAAGATGCGATATAAATTCAAGTGATTGATGGTTTTGATATTGGATAATGTATTTGATTGGCAAATGGTTGTCAATTGAACTCATGTACTTTTATTGTTGAGTCTGATTAATAAGATACTTTCCATTGGAAATACTGAGGATGTAATTTTTTTTATTAATTCATGTGATGTGGATTTTGCTGGTTGGGCTATATTGTGCATCCATCCATTTATTGTCCATTTCTAATTGCCTTTGAGAAGATGGTAGTGGGCTGCCTCTTGAACCATTGTAGTTGAAACCTGAAAACGATCTTTTCTAACTTAGCTTCCTGAAAATATTACTGTTTCATATTTTTATTCAGATTGAACACGCAACTCAAGGGAATTTCCCATTCACAATCATTTACAATAACTCATCAAAAAAAAGTTACATGATTCAGGCCAAGGTATTGTGAATGCTTGAACTCTGAAATAATAGCAGAGAATTGCGGAAAACAGGTTTGACAGTATAATTAATTAATAATTAAGGTAGCTTCAGTAGGACAAAAAAATTGAAAAATAATCATTTGCTGCATTTCAGAGAAAAAAAAATCAAGAAGTTAATTTCTTTTATTTCCTCATAGGATATAGTTGTTGCTGGCTAGGGAAGAAATTGTTGCTCACCACTAATTTCTATGGGCCAGTTAAGGGTCACTTACATTGCAGTAGGTTTGGAGTCCCATGTAAGCCAAACCAGGAAAGGATTGCAAATTTCCTTCCCAAATGGAAATTTGTGAATGAAATAGATTTTTACAACAATCAAAAGTGGTTATGTGGTAGCCATTAGGCTAGCTTTTAGTTTCAGATTATTTAAAATCGAATTCAAATTTCACCATCTGCCATGTTGGGATTCAAACATATGCTGCCAGAAAATTACGCAGGGTTCTGGACTACAAAACCAGTGATGTTACCAACAATTGTGAACAGTAAGTCAAATCAATTACGATAGTTATAAAAGAAAAAAAACTGCTTTCGTCGTGAAGAAAGTAGCATTTAGAAAATAGATGTAGTTTGTGTGTACAAATTCCAAACACTCTTGATTAAGTGTGTTTTGAAATTGATAGGTAGTTCACAGGCATAAGCAGCTCATGGGCCAGTTTCTGATGAAATTTAAGATGGGTTGTCACTATAATGTAGTATGCTTAAAAATAACAAAAATTCAGTGTTCTTATTTAAACCTCTGGCTAATGTTCATTGGTGAATTTATGCTGTTGATAGAAGGATATTAACCCGAAGCATGAAAGTACATTTTCTGTGTTGCAAAATCTAATATAAACCTTACAGCACAAATGCTACCTTTGAGCTTGTCATTCACTTTTGTCATTGGTGATACTGTTGAATGATATTATCAATAATTACAAAGTACATTGAAATATTTGGAAATCAACTGAAAGAAATAAATGCAAAGCATGTTGAAGATAATTAGATATATTCA
This sequence comes from Rhincodon typus, assembly GCF_021869965.1. Classification (NCBI taxonomy): domain Eukaryota; kingdom Metazoa; phylum Chordata; class Chondrichthyes; order Orectolobiformes; family Rhincodontidae; genus Rhincodon; species Rhincodon typus. Next base: position 56,519,370 of record NC_063338.1, on the reverse strand, counting down.
TGCTGACTTAGCTCGGATAAAAATTATTCTCTATTTATCCCTTTCACTCTTATTTTTAAAATATTTCTCCAGCCCTTTTTGATAGTTTCTTAAATTTCCAGTGTTAACTGGAGCCATAACCAGTACTATAATTCTCGAACAGCAAAAGAAATGCTCTCATTTGGACTTGGCTATGAAGAAGGAGTATACATTGGACTGGATCACAGGAATTGTGGCAAGTGGAAAGCAGGATGAACCTCTGTCAATCAGGATTTTAACCCTGACTGACTTGTGTTTCCTTACTTTGAAGATGATTAGTTGGCTTTGTTCCTCCAATGCTATTCAACGTGGAGGTGGATGGAATGTTAAATGGGCCATTTATTTAATATATTAAGAGAACTGTTTTACTTCCAAGGACAGGCAGTAGGTGTGGTAGAAATATACAAAATAGAAAACCTGACAGCAATTTATCTGCAAAGTGCCTAGTTATGTTTTTTATCTCCAAAGATAGATTCCATTGTTAAAAGTTAATTAGAACAGCATTTTGCGACTTCCATGACTCTCACTTCTTCATAGTAATTAAGGCAGATTAAGGTTAAAATAATTTCTTAATTACTTCGATTTTAGTCGATTTTTGAGGAATGTTCAAGCAACTGAATGCTACTGAAAATGACATATTTCACATAAAATTCAGTACCTGAGGAAAACGCACAAAAGAAGAAAGTTATTGACATGGAAAACCATAACTGAACCATGACAGGAGGGGATAGAGAGTACAAATATAAGAGTAAATCAACAGTTAAGACTAAAAGTTACAAAATGAATAAATGGGCAAAAGTAAGTACTCTATATCTGAATGCATGCAACATTCAAAACAAAACAGATGAATTGAGAAATACATAAAAATATCTGGTAGCCATTATAGAAATGACTGCAGGATGGCACGATTGTGACCTAAACACTGAAGGGTATAGGGAGGACAGGAAGCTAGGAAATGGTGGTGGAGTGGCTCTGTTGGTTAATGGTGATAGAGATGGATGACCTGAGTTCAGGAAAGCAGAATGTGGAAACAGTTTGGGTAGAGATGAGAAACAAAAAAGGCGCAAAGTCACCGGTGGGAGTCTTGTACAGGCCTCCTAACAGTAACCAGATGATAAAGTAGAGCGTAAATGGGCAAAAGCTTGACAGAAAGACTGGCTATAATTATAGGACATTTTAAATTACACATAGAATAGAAAGGTCAGATGTCCAAAACTAACCTAAATGACGAGTTCTGGGTAGCTGCTTAGAGCAGCATTTTTCTATTATTCACTCATGGGACAAGGGCATCGTTGGCTGCCCAGCATTTATTGCCTGTCACTAGTTGCTCTTGAGGAGGTGGTGGGTAGCTGCCTTCTTGAACCGCTGCATGGTGACCCACAATGGCAATACAGAGGCAATTCTAGGATTTTGATTCAGCAGCAGTGAAGGAATAACGATATTTTTCCAAGTCAAGATGGTGTGTGGCTTGGAGGGAATATTGCAGGTGGTGTTGGTTCCCATATATCTGCTGTCCTTATCCTTCCAGACAGAACTTGTTGTGGGCTTAGCAGGTGCTATCGAAGGATCTTTTGTGAATTTCTATAGTGCATGTTGTAAATAGCACATACTGCTGCTACTGAATGTCAGTGAATGTACTGAGCAGATGCTTGTGGATGTGGTACCAATCAAGCAGGCTGCTGTAGATGGTGTCAAGCTTCTTGAGTGTTATTGGAACTGCATTCATCCAGACAAATGGGGAGTATTCCATCACACTCCTGACTTATGCCTTGTGGATGGTCAACAGGCTTTGGGGAATCTGGAGGTGAGTTACTTGCTGCAGTATTCCTAGACTCTGACCTGCTGTTGTAGCCATTGTAGTTATATGGCAAGTACAGTTGAGTTTCAATGTTGATAGCAGGGGATTTAATGATGGTATTACCATTGAATGTCAAGTGGTGATTGTTAGAATGTCTCTTATTGGAGATGGTCATTGACTGGCTTTTGTGTAACATGGATGTTGCTTGCTATTTGTCACCCTGAACCTGGCTATAGTCCAGATCAAGTGCACTTGAACACGGGGTGCTTCAGCATCTGAGAAGTCACAAATTGTGTTGAACATTGTGCAATCATTGGTGAACATCCCAACTTCTGACATTATGATTGAGGGAAGGTCGTCGATGAAGTAGCTGAAGATGGTTGGACTTAGGAGCCTACTTGGAGGAACATTTGCAGAAATGTCCTTGAACAATCACAACTTTCTTTCTACATGCCAGGTATGAATTCAAACAGAGGAGAGCTTGCTCTTATTCACATTGTTTCCAGTTTTGCTAGGGCTCTTTGATACCACACTTGATCAAGTGCAGCCTTGAAGTCAAGGTTTGTCACTGTCACTTCACCTCTGGAATTCAGCTCTTTTGTCCATATTTGAACCAAAGGTGTAGAGGGCGGCACGGTGGCTCAGTGGTTAGCATTGCTGCCTCACAGTGCCAGGGACCTGGGTTTGATTCCAACCTCAGGAGACTGTCTATGTGGAACTTGCACATCCTCCCCATGTCTGCGTGGGTTTCCTCCAGGTGCTCTGAATTCCACCCACAGTCCAAAGACGTGCAAGTTAGGTGGATTGGCTTTGCTAAATTGCCCGTAGTGTCCAGGGATGTGTAAGTCAGGTGCATTAGCCATGGGAAATGCAGGGTTACAGGAATAGGGTAGAGGTATTGGTCTGGGTGAGATGCTATTCGGAGGGTCAGTGTGGACTTGTTGGGCCAAATGACCTGTTCCACACTATGGGAATTTATAACCCAAACTGGGTGTCACTGAGCAGGTGCTACTCGATAGCACTATTGATGACACCTTCCATCACATGATCAAAAGTAGGCTGATGGGAGTGCAAATTGGCTAGGTTGGACATGTCCTCTTTATTGTGTTACAGGGCACACCTGGGCAAATTTTTTCACATTGTTGGGTAAATGCTGGCAGTGTAGCATGTTCTGGAGTCAACTAGAGTGCAGGCTGTATGAGAGTTTGTATGGTGCAGCCTGATAGGATTAATTAATGATCTCATAAAGAAGGTTGCCTAAGTAACAACGACAATAATTTGATTAAATTTTACATTTAGTTTGAGGAAGAGAAGAGTGGGTGTAAGACACTTTTTAAAAACTTAAATGCAATGATTGTGGTGGCATGAAACCAGACCTAGTTAAAGTGAATTGAGCAATTTAAGTTAAATGATAGCATCACAGAATCACAGAATTATTATGGTGCAGAAGGAAGCCATTCAGCCTAACATGCCTGCACTGGCTTTATTATCTAGTACCAATCTCCTGCTTTTCTCCCACTTCCTTGCACACTATTACTAACCAAAAACATCCAAAGCCTCCTTAAATGCCTAATTGTACCTGTTTCCACTGCATTTCCAGGCAGTGCCTTCCATGCCCTAACAAATCGTTGGGAGAAGAAGCCTTTTCTCACATCACCCTTGCTTCATTTGAACATTAGTTTAAATCTTCTACCATTCACAAGTAGAAACAACTTCACTCTAGACCAAAGATATGCAGTTTAGGTGGACTGGCTGTGCTAAATTGCCCATAGTGTTCAGGGATGTGCAGGCTAGGTGGATAACTGTGGAAATGCAGGTTAATAGGGATAGCAAAGAGAGGGTGGGTCTGGGTGGGTTCGTGTTGGAGGGTCAGTGTGGACTCATGGGTTAAATGGCCTGCTTTCACACTGTAGGGATTCTGATTCTATGATTCTGTCTTCACTGTCTGGCCCACTCATGGTTTTGAAAACCTGAATCAGACCCCTTCTCATCCTTCTTCTCTTTGAGAGAATCTAGAACTATAGGCCACTGTTTAAAAGCAAGGAGTCACCCTTCTAAAACAGAGATGAGGTATTGTTTTCCTTACAGAAAGTTGCGGGTTTTTAGAACTCTCTTTCTGAAAGCAAGGAAGTGGGTGAAAGATTATCAGGGGTAGGTTGGAATGCCAATTTGACAGTACAGTCGGATCAACCTTGTTCGAAGGTGTTGCAGGCTCAAGGGCTGGAGAGGCCTACTCCTGCTTCTTGTTCTTATGAACTAGAGAAAAAGACTGAAAGTGCAACTGGATCTTTTAATGGGATGTATATGTTCTAAGTATCTTAAAAGTCTGTTCTACTTTGCTTTTGAATTTTACTTAGTAGATGAATTGTCTTGTACAAGTCTAGTTTAGCATATCTTCTATTTTCAGAAAGACTAAAAAGTAAAGAGATTCCTACTTATATTTGACTTTCACCACAATTGATTTCTTAGACCAGGTTACCCCTTCACAGCTAAGGGGCATTTTGAGATTATTGACCACTCACCCAAGAGGCATCAGAACAATTTATTTTTACTGTTCCTTTTATGTAAAATTCAACTCAACAGAGGTAAACAACCATGACCAACTTTGGGAATCTGGATTAAAATTCAGTAATTGAGGGAATTTACCAGGACCAGTATCTAACCACGATGCCTTATTTTGCAAAGAATATTAGATGGATAAAATATTATTTGTTAATACCGCCCACAAAATAACTTATATATTTTCAGCTCGGTGTGTTCCTGTGAGCTCAGTGAATCTTGCATCAAAAAAGGTGGTAAACTGTTTGATTGGGAGCCCAACTAACTAATTTGTATAATGAATTCTCCACACCATATGATACACAACCCCTTATGTAGTACCTTATTGAAATTGTTTGGATGTCTAAGTGGGTGATCTCTAACAGATCTTCCTGATGCCTTGCACCAATTTTTGTAGGTGGAAATTTGGATTTGTCAAGCAAGAATATTACTTTATGAAATGGTGTTTGGTATCCATTGTAGCTACTGTTTGTTGAAAGTGCTCATTTATTCCTCTGTTACTTTGTATTATCACACCTACCACAGAAATTAGATTTACTGGTTAAAAAATCTCCAGATTTGACTTCCCACTTTTGTGAACCAGGAATTGTAACACATTAGAAGCTGTAAGGGAACAAAAACAGAAATTGCTGGAAAATCTCAGCAGGTTTGGCAGCATCTGAGGTGAGAAATCAGAGTGAACATTTTGGGTCCAGTGTCCCTTCTTCAGAATTGATGGTAAATAGGAAAACCTGCAAGGGATCAAACCTTGACCATCAGGGGTATGGAACAAGGGAAAGGTTGACGTGTCAAATTAACTCCATCAAATACACAATCAGGATTCAGGGGATTACAGAAAATTATCATCGGGTTTGTTGCATAAAGGCAGGTTATTCTGCCAAATTCGTCTATGCCAGCATTTTTAAAAATCATTTTTGTGGGATGTGGGTGTTGCTGGCCAGCCAGTGTCTACGCTGGTCCCTAGTTGCCCTTGAAAAAGTGGTGGTGAGCTGCCTTCTTGAACCACTGCAGTCCACCTGTTGTGTGTTGACCCACAATGCCATTAGGGAGGGAATTCCAGGATTTGGACCCAGCGACAGTGAAGGAATAGCGATATATTTCCAAGTCAGGATGGTGAATGGCTTGGAGGGGAACTTGAAGGTCGTGGTGTTCCCATATATCTGCAGCTCTTGTCCTTCTATATGGAAATGGTCGTGCGTTTGGAAGGTGTTGTCTAAGGATCTTTGGTGGATTTCTGCAGTGCATCTTGTAGATAGTACACACTGCTGCTACTGAGCGTTGGTGGTGGAGGGAGCGGATGCTTATGAATGCAGTGCCAATCAAGTGGGCTGCTTTGTCCTAGATGATCTCAAGCTTCTTGAGTGTTGTTGGGGCTGCACTCATCTAGGCAAGTAGGGAGTATTCCATCACAGTCCTGATTTGTGCATTGTAGATGGTGGACAGGCTTTGAGAAGTCAGGAGGTGAGTTTCTTGTTGCAGTATTCCTAGGCTCTGACCTGTCCTTGCAGCCACTGCATTTATGATGTGAGCCCAGCTGGGCTTCTGATCAATGATAACTCGCAGGATGTTGATAGTGGGGGATTCAGTGATGGTAACACCACTGAATGTCAAAGGACAGTGGTCAGATTGTCTCTTATTGCTGATGGGCATAGCCTGGCATTTGTGTGGTGCAAATATTTCTTGCCATTTGTCAGCCCAAGCCTGGATATCATCCAGATCTTGTTGCATTTGGACACAAACTGCTTCAGTATCTGAGGAGTCGCAAACGGTGCTGAACATTGTGCAATGATCAGTGAACATCCCCAGTTCTGACCTTATGATGGAGGGAAGGTCATTGATGAAGCAGCTGAAGATGGTTGGGTCTCAGATACTACCCTGAGGAACTCCTGTAGTAATGTCCTGGAGCTGAGATGACTGACCTCTAACAACCACGACCATCTTCCAATGTGTCAGGTATGACTTTAACCATCGGAGAGTTTGCCCCGATACCCACTGATTCCAGTTTTACTAGGGCTCCTTATGCCACACTTGGTCGAATGCAGCCTTGATATCAAGGGCTTTCACTCTGAACTCACCTCTGAAATTCAGCTCTTTTGTCCATGTTTGAACCAAGTCTGTAATGAGGTCAGGAGCTGAGTAGCCCTGGTGGAACCCAAACTGAATGTCATTGAGCAGGTTATTGCTGAGCAGGTGCTGCTTGATACCACTGTTCATGACACCTTCCATCATTTTACTTATATCAACAGTAGACTGATGGGGCGGTAATTGGCTGGGTTGGATTTGTCCTACTTTTTATGTACAGGACATACTTGGGCAATTTTCCACATTGTTGGGATGATGCTAGTGTTGTACCTGTACTGGAACAGCTTGGTGAGGGAAGCTGAGAGTTCTAGAGCGCAAGTCTTCAGTACTATTGCTGGAATGTTGTCAGAGGCCATAGCCTTTGCAGTATCCAGTGCCTCCATCCTTTATTTGATATCATGTGGAGTGAATCGAATTGGCTGAAGACTAGTATCTGTAATGCTGGGGGCCACTGGAGGAGGCTGAGATGGATCATCCACTTGGCACTTCTGGCTGAAGATTGCTGTGAAAGCTTCAGCCTTATATTTTGCACTGATTTGCTGAGCTCTTCCATCATTGAGGATGAGGATATTTGTGGAGCCTCCTCCTCCAGTGAGTAGTTTAATTATCCACCACCATTCGAATTGGATGTGGCAGGACTGCGTAGCTTCGATCTGATCCATTGGTGTGGGATCTGTCTATCACTTGCTGCTTATGCTGCTTGGCACACAAGGAGCCCTGTTTGGTGGCTTCACCAGGATAACACATCATTTTCATGTATGCCTGGTGCTGCTCCTGGCATGTCCTTCTGCACTCTCCATTGAACCAGTGTTAACCCCCTGTCTTGATGGTAATGGTTGAGTGGGGGATATGCCGGGCTATGAGGTTACAGATTGTGCTGGAGTACAATTCTGCTGCTGTTGATGGCCCACAGTGCCTCATGGATGCCTAGTCTTAAGTTGCTAGATCTGTTCAAAGTGTGTTCCATTTAGCACAGTGATAGTGCCACATAACATGATGGGGGTTACTTTCAATGTGAAGGCGGGGCTTCATCTCCATAAGGACTGTGTGGTGGTTGTTCTTACCAACACTGTCATGGAAAGATACATCTGCAGGTAGTAGGTTGGTAAGGACGAGGTCAAGCATGTTTTTGCCCTCTTGTTGGCTCCCTCACCACCTGCTGCAGACCCAGTCTGGCAGCTATGTCCTTTAGGACCCAACCAACTCGATCAGTAGTACCACTGCCAAGCCACGCTTGGCGTAGGACATTGCAATCCCCCAACCAGAAGACATTTGGTGCCCTTGCCATCCTCAGTGCTTCCTGTAAGTGTTGTTCAACATGGAGGTGTCCTGATTCATCAGCTGAGGGAGGACGGTACATTTTAATCAGCAGGAGGTTTCTTTACGTATGTTTAAACTGAAGCTATGAGACTTCATTGGGTCCGGAGTCAGTGCTGAGGACTCCCAGAGCAACACCCTCCTGACTGTATACCACTGTGCTGCCCCCTCTGTTGGGTCTGTCCTGCCGGTGGGACAGGACATATCCAGGGATGGAGATGGTGGTGTCTTGGAAATTGTTTGTAAGGTATGATTCTGTAAGTATGACTATGTCAGACTGTTGCTTAACTAGTCTGTGAGACAGTTCTCCCAATTTTGGCACTAGCCCCCAGATGTTAGCGAGGAGGACTTTGCAGGGTCGACAGGGCTGTTTCTGGTTCATCTTTTACGGTGCCTAGGTCAATGCCAGCTGATCCATCCAGTTTCATTTCTTCAAGACTTTGTAGCGATTGGTACCACTGAATGGCTTGCTAGGTCACTTCAGAGGGCAATTAAAAGTCAACCACATTGCTGTTGGTCTGGAATCCCATGTCGGCCAGACCAGGAGACGATGGCAAATTTCTTTCCCTGAAGGGGGCATTAGTAAACCAGACGGTTTTTTCTGACAATCAACAATGATTTCATGGCCATCAGTAGATTCTTAATTCCACCATCTGCAGTGGCAGGATTTGAACATGGGTTCACAGAACATTACCTGGGTCTGTGGATTAATAGTCTAGAGATAATAGCACTAGGCCATCACCTTTTCTGTTATGTGTGGTAACGCCACACATGAGCCATATGAATACAAAAATGATAAGAATTTGATTTTATTTTATTTGATTTGATTTACTACTATTGTCTCATGTACCAAGACAGAGCGAAAAGTTTTGCATGCTATCCGGGCAAATCATACCTTACATAATTACAAATAGGGTAACAGACCAGAATCCTGGATGTAGTGTTGCAGCTACGTCATAGTCATAGAGTAATACAGCATGGAAACAGGCCCTTTGGCCCAAACTGGTCCATGCTGACCATGGTGCCCACTCACCTAGTTCCAATTGCCTGCATTTGGTCCATATCCCTCTAAACCCTTCCCATTATTATATCAATGCAGATGTTTTTTTAAATGTTGCTAATGTACCTGCCTCAACCACTTTCGTTGGCAGGCCATTCCACATATGCACAACTCTCTGCGTGAAGAAGTTGTTCCTCAGATTCTTCTTAAATCTTTCCCCTCTCACCTTAAACCCATGCCCTCTAGTTTTCAATTCCCCATCCCTGGGAAAAAGACTATATGTATTCATCCTATCTATGCCCCTCATGTGTTTATACATCTCAATAAAGTCAATCCTCATTCTCCTACCTTCCAAGGAATAAAGTCCTCTCCAAGCCAAACTCTCTCTATAACTCAGGCCTACTAGTCCTGGCAACTTCCTCATAAATCTTCTTTGCACATTTTTCAGTTTCGTGTGTCTTTCCTATCACAGCGTGACTGAAACTGTACACAATACCCCAAGTGCAGCCTTACCAATGACTTATACAACTGTAACATAACGCCCTAACTCCTATACTCAATGCCTTGACTGATGAAGGCCAACATGTTAAATGTCTTCTTCACCACCTTGTCCACCTGTGACGCTGCTTTCAATGAACTACGTACTTGTACTCCTAGGTCCCTCTGTTCCACAACACTCCTCAGGACATACTATTTACTGTACAAGTCCCACCTTGATTTGACTTTCCAAAGTGCAACACCTCACACTTACCTGCATTGAATTGCATTTGCCAATCCTCAGCCCACTTCCCCATCTGATAAAGAACTCTCTGTAATTTTTGATAACCTTCCTCACTCTCAATGTTATATCCTAATTTTGTATCATATACAAACTTACTAATCATGCCTTGTGCATTCACAACCAGATCATTTATGTAAATAACAAATAACAGAGGTCCCAGCACCGACCCCTGTGACACACCACTAGTCATAAGCCTCCAGTCCAAGAAAAACCATTCAACCATCACCTACTGCTCCCTACCATCGAGCCAATTTTGAATCCAATTAGCTACCTCTCCCTGGATCCCATGCAACCTAATCTTCATCACTAGCCTGCTGTGCGGGACCTTGTCAAAGGCCTTACTAAAGTCCATATCAACAACATCCACTGCCCTACCCTCATTATTCCTTTTGGTTACCTCTTCAAAAAACTCTAAAAGATTTGTCAGACATGACTTTCTGCATGCAAATCCATGCTGACTATCCCTAATCAGATCTTGACTATCCAAATGTTGGTTGCTCCTGACCCCCAGTATCCTCTCCAATAACTTGCCTACCACTGATGTCAGGCTCATTGGCCTGTAGTTCCCTGGCTTTTTTTGCTACCTTTCTTAAATAATGGAGCAACATTAGCCACCCTCTAGTTTTCTGGAACTTCACCAGTGGCTAAAGATGAAGCAAAAATCTCTGCAAGGGCCTCTGCAATTTCTTCCTAGCCTCCCACAATGTCCGAGGATGGACTTGAACAGGTGCAGAGAAAGACCAACTCTAGTATATGGGAGATCCATTCAAAAGTCTAATAACAGCAGGGAAGAAGCTGTTCTTGAGTCTGCTGACACGTGTTTTTAAACTTTTGTATCTTCTGACTGATGGAAGAAGGTGGAAGAGAGTATAGCTAGTGTAGGAGGGGTCCTTGACTATTTGGCTGCTTTCCCAAGGCAGTGGGCTGTATAGACAGAGTCAATGGAAGGAAGGCTGGGATAACAAGGTGTAGAGCTGGATGAACACAGCAGGCCAAGCAGCATCAGAGGAGCAGCAAAGCTGACATTTTGGGCCTAGACCCTTCTTCAGGCTGGTTTGTGTGATGGACTGGGCTGTGTTCACAACTCTCTGTAAGTTCTTGCAGTCTTGGGCAAAGCAATTGCCATACCAAGCTGTGATGCAACTGGGTAGGATGCTTTCTATGATGCATCTATAAAGGTTGCTAAGAGTCATCATGGACATGGCGAATTTCGTTAGCCTTCTGAGGAAGTAGATGCGTTGATGCGCTTTCTTGACTGTAGCATTGATGTGGATGGACCAGGGCAGATTGTTGGTGACATTTACTCCCAGGAACATTGAGGGACAGATTATTGTCACTAAGCTCTCTATCTCTTTCCTGTACTCTGTTTTGTTGTTGTTTAAGATCTGACCAACTATGGGTGGTGTCATCAGCAAACTTGTAAATTTAGAGTCACAGAGTCATACAGCATGGAAACAGATCCTTCCACCTAACTCGTCTATGCCAATCAGTTTCCCAAACTAAACTACTCCCATTTGCCGACGTTTGGCCCATTTCCCTCTAAACCTTTCCTTTTAAAGTACCTATCCAAATGTCTTTTAAATAAGGTAACTTAACGTGTACCTACCACTTCCTCTGACAGCTCGTTCCACACACAAACCACCCCTTGTGTGGAAAAAGTTGCCCCTCTGGTCTCTTTTAAATCTTTTTCCTCTCACATTAAAATTATGCCCTCTAGTTTTTGAACTCCCCTACCTCAGGGAAAAGACCTTTGCTATTCACCTTATCTATGCCCTTCATGATTTTATAAACCTCTATAATGTCACCACCTTGAAAAATAAAATGAGGAGGGGAGAGGGGGGAGAAATCAGAGAAGAAAAGCAGTAAATAAAGTGGAAAGGACAATAGTTTGATCAAAAACAGTGCATTATAAATAAGAGGTAACAAGTTGTAGAGGTGGATGAACACAGCAGGCCAGACAGCATCAGAGGAGCTGGAAGGCTGATGTTTCGGGCCTAGAGAAGGGTCTAAGCCTGAAACGTCAGCCTTCCTGCTCCTCTGATGCTGCTTGGCCTGCTGTGTTCATCCAGCTCTACACCTTGTTATTCTCAGATTCTCCAGCATCTGCAGTTCCTACAATCTCTGATGCATTATAAATAAGATTGAATTATTCTTAAAGGCAGATTAATCAATTAAACATCAATAAAATGTAATTATTTTGATATATTTTTCTTATGTATACAATTCACTGGATCTTGTACACGAGAATGAGGCAAAATTATCCAGAGTGCATCATAACCTTGAAGTCTGGAATGATTTGTTTTTATGCTAATCAGAAAGTACATGATCTATTTGTAAAAGGGAATCTGATCGTTTGGTTTTTTGATCTGGTAAACAGAAACAGAAATCGAGACTTTGCTTCACTGTTTACTGGGCTTTCTACTGTACATTGCTAAGTGTATATCTTCTTCCATATACTGCGGCTGGAAGTCCCCTTTTCCCATGTCAGCTGGGTTTCACTGCGTGACTTTATAGAATCGAAACCGAAACTGATCGCCTTAAAACAGGAAGAAGAGAGGAGCGAGCGTTCAGTGTTGCTTTCCGCTGTCGCAGAGCTGTTCACCATGAGCTCCACCGGTTGTGAGCAGGAGCGAGAGCAGCAGCGCCTGTTACTGATCGAATGTTTCCGCAGCCGCTTGGTCGCGATCATCCAAGTGGATCCAGTGCTGGACTTAATCACGTTCATGCAAGAGGCCGATAAGGAGGAGATCCGGGCCATGAAACTGCAAAAAGGCAACCAGGCTGCTGTCAACCTGCTGCTCACCAAGATCACCAGGAAGCCCCCTGCAGTTGGTTGGTTTGGAGAGTTTGTTACTGCCCTTGTGGAAGGGGGGTGTTCTCATGCCGTTCAGTATGTCCGTTTCGATGCAGATACCGGAATATCCCCTTCACTGGAAGCTCAAAATGATCTGGAGGTGAAACTCATCGAAGTCTTGTCCCCAGCTTTAATCGACAAGCTAAAACCATTTGAGATTTCTGTACACTGTTTTACCAGTGACATTTTGAGCCAAGAAGACGTGGAGAATGTAAGTTTTTTTTTATCAGAATCACTTGTAGAACTGAATTTTCCTTTTTAGATATTGATGCAATGAGTAAAATTAGGCTTCCTCAAAGTAAATCAAGTGATGTCATGGCAGTGCAATTGAACTAATGGGTGTTAGTCAAATACAAATGGTAGGTGTGTCCTGTGACTTTCTTTAATTACTTGACAATGCAGGTCCACTCATTTCTGCGTATTACGGATGAGGCATAAAGATATGAGTCACAATGGCAAAGTTGGAGGTTGACATGAATGTATTATATACAAGACATATTGTATAAAGAGAGGAAAACATAAGCAGATTAACAAAATGAGCAAAAACCGGTTAGATACAATTTGATTTGAATAATTATGGTGGTACGTTATGGAGATTAAAACGTTATACTTTGATCTCAATGAAAGCATGCTGAAGGATGTACTGAAAGAAGTCAAATGGCATGTTGATCTTAACTGCAAAGAGGGTTTGTGTACAGGAGCAACAGTGTGTTGCTATGACTGTACAGGACCTTGGTGAGACCACATTGGGAAAATTGTGTGCGGTTTTGGTCTCCTTTCCAAAGAAAAGATATTCTGATGAAGTGTGGCCGGACTTGAAATGTTCATTCTGCTTTCTCTCCAGATGCTACCAGACCTGCTGAGTTTTGCCAGCAATTCCTGTTAGGAGCAGAATTAGGCCATTCAGCCCATTGTGTCTGCACCACCATTCCATCAGGTCTGATATGTTTCTCAACTCCACTCTCCTGCCTTCTCCCGTAACCCTATATCCCACTACTAACCAAGAACCTATCTATCTCTGTCTTAAATACATTCAATGACTTGGCCTCCACAGTCTTGTGCTGCAATGAGTTCCACAGATGAATACTACCCCACCCCCCACCCCCCAAGCCCACTGACTGAAGAAATCCCTCCTCATCTCAGTTCTAATGGGTCATCCCTTCATTTTGAGGCTTGCTTTCGGATCATAGTCTCTCTTCTTAATGGAACCATTTTGTCCATGTTTTATCTATCCAGACCACTCAGTATTCTGTAAATTCCAATCAGATACCACTTTCATTGTTCTACGTTCTACAGTCCCAGACTCCTCAATCAATCCTCATATGACAAGCTCTTCATCCCTGGGATCATTCTTGTAAACCTTCTCTGGACTCCTTCCAACAGCAGCATATCCTTCCTTAGATACAGGGCCAAAACTGCTCAAAAAATTTCCAAATGCAATCTGACCAGAGCCTTATGCATCCTCAACAGTACATTTCTGCTGTCATACTCTAGTCCTCTTGAAATGAATACTAATATTGCATTTCCCTTCATAACTGCCAAGTGAACCTGCCTTTGAACCTTAAGAGAATCTTGAACGAGGACTTCCAAGTCCCTTTGCGCTTTAGATTTGTGAGGCCTTTCCCCATTTAGAAAATAGTCAATGCTTCTTCTTCCTACCGAAGTGCATAACCTTGCATTTGTCCATTTTGTATTCTATCTGCCACTTCTTTGCCCATTGACCTAGTCAATCCAAATCCTTTTGCAGCCTCCTCATTTCCTCAACACTACCTGACCCTCCATCTACCTTTGTGTCAACTGTAAACTTAACAACAATGCCCTCAGTTCCTTCATCCAGAACGTCAAAGTATAAAGTGAATAGTTGTGGTCCCAACACTGACCCCTGCAAACTCCACTAGTCCACCAGCTGTCATCCTGAAAAATATCCCTTTATCCTAACGTTTTGCTTTCTGCCAGTCAGATAACCCTCTACCCATGCCATTACCTTGCCCCAGCACCATAGGCTCTTATCTTGTGGCACAGTGCACAGGCTGTCCTTTGTCTAACTTGCTCATTCCCTCTCAAATAATCCTAACAGGTTTGTCACGCATGATCTCCCCTTCATGAAGTTGTGCTGACTCTACCCTAGTTTACCAAGCATTTCCAAGCACTCTGCTATTGCCCTTAATAATGAATTCTAAAATCTTACCAACAACTTGGGTCAGGGTAACTGGCTTATAGTTTCCTGTCTTCTACCTCCCTCTCTTCTTAAACAAGGGTATTACATCAGCCATTTTCCAGTCATCTGGGATACTCCCTGACTCCCATCATTCCTGAGAAATCACCGGTAATGCCTCCACATTCTCCTCAGCTTTCTCCTTTAGAACTCTGGGTGTATCTGGTCTGATCCTTTAATCTTCACGACATCATATGCTTTTTCCTTTACTTTTATGCTGTTCCAAACCTCATGTCAGCCATGGTTGTCTTGCCTTCCCATTAGTATGTTTCTTCTTCCTTGGAGTGAAATCTGCTGTGCCTCCCGAATTATCCTCAGAAACTCCCGCCATTGTTGCTTTACCGTCTTCCCGGCTAGGCTTCACTTCAAATGAACTCTGGCCAGCTCCTCCCTCATGCCTTGGTAACTATGTTTACTCAATTGTAAAATCATTACATCTGATTCCAACTTCTCCCCCTCAAACGGCAGGGTGAATCCTACCATATAATGGTTACGGCCTCCTAGGGGTTCCTTCACCTTAAACTCCCAATTAAGTCTGCCTCATTACAAAACACCAAGTCTAGAATTGCCTGTTCCTTTGTGGACTCAATCACAAGCTGCTCCTTTCAATAGCATGCATATCCTTGGATATTTAATTTGCAGTTCTGATCCCCTTGCAGCCTTGTCTCTGTGATACCTACTACCTCATATCTGCCAATTTCATTCTGTGCTACAAACTCATTTACCTTGTTTCGTATACTGCATGCATTTAAGTACAACACCCTGAGTCCTGCGTTGACTGGCCCCTTGTCATTGTTGTCCCCCTACCTGCTGTTCCTGAAGTTAGGTCCCTGACCTTTTGCGTACTCTCTGTTCTTTTACTTGCTCTGGAAACTTCAATAACCTGTGCTTAGCCTTCTTCATCTTTAATTTTTTCTATAAGTTTCCATTCAACTAAACCCACTAGACACCCCCACTATTTACTTTAAATCCCGATCCACATCCCTAGTTAAATGATTCACCAGGACTCTGGTTCCAGCATGATTCAGAATGAGATAGGTTTCTAGGCACTAAATGCATCAAAGGATATGGGAGAGGATGGGTCTGTATTGTTCAAATAGAGAATTGGCCATGATCATGTTGACTGGCAGAGCTGGCTTGAAGGGCTGAATGGCCTACTCTTGCTCGTATTTTCTAGTTTCTTTGTGAATGAAGGGCAAAGCTATATGTTCAAATGTTTAATTTCACTTGAGAAATAACTAAAGCCATTTAAAAAAAAAACAGCCAATAACATTTTGAGTTTATCAAGAAGGAGCAAAGGAAAGAAATATTCCAAAAGTTGCAAAGGCATTAGTTAATAGACTGATCAGTGCAGTAATGAATGTTGTAGAAAAAAATCAGTAAAGGCATAGAGTGTGCTGTTTCAATTAGATTGAAATCTGGAGTCATGAGACAAATCAGGGATAGACCAATTCTATTAGAGTAGAGAAAAGCAAGAGGAGGTTTAACAGTCATTTTGAAAAAGCAATTGGGAAAAGCAGTTTCCTATGGGTGGAAAGATAGTGAATTGGGGTCATCAACTCAGAATTGTCAACTGAAAGAATGGGAAAATAGATTTAGAGCAAATCATTAAAACAGTCTCTTCTCTTATGTCAGGCTTGCCATTCCAGGGATCAATTTGGTAAACCTTCATTGTACTCGTTCTGTAGCCAGAACATTCTTCCTCAGATGAGGAGACTAAAACTTCACACAATACTTAACAAGGTCCTGTACAATTGCAGCAAGACATCCCTGCTCCTGTATTCAAATTGTCTCACTATGAAGGCTAACGTCCCCTTTGCCTTCTTCACCATGTGCTGCACCTGCATGCTTACTATCAGCAACTGATGTACAAGGGCACCTGGATCTCTTTACACATCCCCCTTTCCCAATCTATCAGCATTCAGATCATGATCTGCCTGCCTGTTTTTACAACCAAAGTGGATAACCTCACTTCTATCCATAATGTACTGCATCTGCTCTTTATTTGCCCATTTACTTAACTTGTCCAACTCACACTGAATCATCTCTGCATCCTCCTCACAACTCACCATCCCACCCAGCTTTGTGTCTTCTGCAAACTTGGAGATATGACATGTAGTTTCCTCATCTAAATCATTATTACATATTGTGAATAGCTGGGGTCCAAGCACTGATTCCTGTGGTCCCATGAGTCAGTGCGTGCCACTTGAATTTCTATTTTGTCTGTGTTTTCTACAACTGAATATTCGGTTCCTATTCCTGGTCACTCTGCAGCCACATTTCTGTAATCCCCACTATATCATACCTGTAAGATCTATTTGCATGACTAATTCAGCCACAAGGCCTTAATGCTTGTCTTTTTAGCATTCTTACTTCCATTTACTGTGGCTCCTGCTTGCCTTTCTTATATCCCATTTGTCTTTTGTTTTAGTCCATATTTCTGTATTATCCATCTCCCAGTAAAGATTTCCATCCCCCTGCCAATTCACTTTAAACCTTCCCCACCTACACACTTAAAGACATCCCTGGGGCCATCAGTTCCAGTCCAGCTCAGTTGCACTCATCCAGCCTGGACTGGTTCCATCTCCTCCTCAATCAGTGCCAATACAATTTAGACGAATGAGTGGTGACTCATTGGGACTTAGAGGATTCTAAAGGGGTCCCGAAGAAGGGTGTAAACCCGAAACATCAACTTTCCTGCTCCTCTGATAATACCTGACCTGCTGTGCTCCTCCAGCTGCACACTGTATTGACCATGATTCTGAAGGGACTGGACAGGGTAAGTATTGACAGGATGTTTCCCTTCATGGGAGAGTCTAGGACCAGATGGCATATTCTCAGAATTTAAGGCTGAGATGAGGAAGAATTTCTTCTATCAGAGGGTTATGAGTCTTTGAAACACCTTGCCAAAGAGCACTGTTGGGGCAGAGACCTTGTAATTACTTAAGGCTGAGAGTGAAATAGATCCTTGATTGGTTGGGGAATTAAGGGTTATGGGGTAGGAAAATGGACATGAGGAGTGTTGGATCAGCCATGATCATATTGAGTGGCACAGCAGTATTAAGGGTCGAAACATCCCATTCCTGTTCTTACTTCTAATCATCTTATGATATCTTACATAATAAAAGCTATGCAATTACGGATCTTGTTTTCCTAAGACTTACTTTCTGCCTGCTTTTTTAAATACCTTAACAGAATGAGAATCAATGGCTATGCCAGCATTTTTTGCCCATCTGTAATTGTCCCTGAGACATTTGTGGTGAAGGCACACCCAGAGGGCTAATAGGAAGGGAGCTCCATAGTTTTGACCCAGTGTTTGAATGATAATATATTTCCAAGTCAGTGTTGGGTGTTGCTTGAAGGGGAACTTGCAGGCTGCAGGGTTCTCATAAATCTGCTACTCTTGCCTTTCTCAGTGATAGACGTCACTGGAGTGGAGGTGCAGTTAAGCAACCTTGGTGGTTTGCTGTAGATGATGTATTCTACAAAGTGCTGGTACTGGAAGGATTGAATGTTTAAGGTGATGAAAGAGGTGCTTTGTTGTAGAAGTTGTTAAGCCTCTTTAATGTTGGTGGCACAGTCATTTAAGAAAGTAAGAGTATTCTATCGTAGGGTCAAGGATGTCTCAGAGCAGTTGCACCAAATTCTGAAGGGCGAGCGTGAGCAGCCGGAAGTCATCATACACATTGGTACAGAGGAGATAGGTAGAGAAAGGGATGATGTTCTGCAGAGTGATATTAAGAAGTTAGGCAGGAGGTTCAAAAGCAGGACCTCAAGGATAGTAACCTCTGGATTACTTCTGGTGCGGTGTGCTATTGAGAGTAGGATAGAAGGACAGGGCAGATAAACGAGTGGCTGACGAGATGGTGCAGGGGACAGGGGTTCAGATTTTTGGATCATTGGGATCTCCTTTGGGTAGAAGTGAGCTGTACAAGGGGAGTGGGGTTCACCTGAACTGGAAGGGACCAATACCCTGGAAGGGAGATTCGCTTGTGCTACTCAGTAGCCTTTAAACTGGTGCGAGCAGGGGAGACAGGTGATCCTAAGCAGTAGTGAGAAAAGAGCGAGGTTGAGGATAGCTCAGAAGTTAAAGGGAGCAAGTTAAACAGAAAAAGCAGGCAAGTTCATAGCAGAGAATCTGGTAAAACTAAAGAATTAAACTGCATTAATTTCAATGCAAGAGGCCTGACAGATAAGGCAGTTGAACTCAGGGCATGGATGGAAACATAGGACTGGGATGTCATAGCTATTAGAGAAATGTGGTTGAGTGAGAGATAGGAGTAGCAACTTAATATTCCAGGATATAGATGCTTTTGGAAGGATAGAAAGGGAAGCAAGAGAGGAGGGGGTGGGGCGTTTTTGATTAGGGAAAACATCAAAAACTCTGGTTGTTTTCTCTGGAGTAGCGGCTGAGAGGAGACTTGATAGAAGTCTATAAAATTATGAGATGCACAGATAGAGTTGACGGTCAGAATCTTTTTCGCAGAATTGAAATGTCGAAGGTGAGAGGGTAAAAATTCAAAGGAGATGTGAGGGGCAAGATTTTTACACAGAGAGTGGGTAGATGTTTGGAACGCACTGCCAGGAGTAGTGGTGGAGGCAGATATGATAAGGGCGTTTTAAGATACTTTTTGATAAGCACATGAACATGCAGGAAGTGGAGGATGTAGACCAAGGGCCGGCAGGAGAGATTACTTTAGTTCGGCATCATGTTCGACTGTGCTGTCCATTTCTATGTTCTATGTCTATGTTCCATTGCTCTACTTAGAGAGGATATTTCCGGTGGATTGTCCAGTGAAGCTATATGGGTGGAACTGACAAATAAGAAGAGGATGATCACTTTGATGGGATTGTACTATAGGTCCTCCAGTAGTCAACTGGAAACTGAGGAGTAAATATGTAGGCAGATCTCAGATATCTGTAAGAATAATAGGATTGTAATACTAGGGTATTTTAACTTTTCAAACATAGATTGGGACCACCATAGTGTTTAAACCTTGTATAAAAGTTAAAGTCCTAAATTGGAGCAAGGCCCATTTTGATGGTATTAGATGGGAACTTTCAAAAGTTGTTTGGGGTAGGCCGTTTGCAGGCAAAGGGATGACTGGCAAGTGGGAGGCCGTCAAAAGTGAGATAATGAGAGTTCAGAGACAGTGCATTCCTGTTAGAATGAAAGACAAGGCTGGTAAGAGGAGGGAACACTGGATCAGATGAGATATTGAGGCTGTGCACAAGACAAAGAAGGATGTATATGTCAGGTATAAACAGCTAAGATCAAATGATTCCCTTGAGGAATATAGGGGTAGAAAGGGCATGCTTAAGAGGGAAATCAGGAGGACATAAAGGGGATTTGAGATAGCTTTGGTAGATAATGTTAAAGAGCATCAAAAGAGATTCCACAAGTACATTAAGGGCAAAAGAGCAACTACGAAGAGAATAGGGGCCCTTAAAGATCAACAAGGCCATCTATGTGTGGAACCATAGGAGATGAGCACGATACTACACAAATATTTTGCATCAGTATTTACTGTGGAGAAAGACATGGAAGCTAGAGAACTTGGGAAAATAAATATTGATGTCTTGAAAACAGTCCATATTATAGAAAAGGAGGGGCTGGAGGTCTTAAAACACAGAAATGTAGGTAAATCCCTGGGACCTGATCAGCATATCCCAGGACATTGTTGGAAGCTAAGGAAGAAATTGCGGGGCCCCTAGCAGAAATATTTGTATCATTGACAGTCACAGGTGAGGTGCTGGAAGACTGGAGGATGGCTGAGGTTGTGCCTTTATTTAAGAGAGGAGTTAAGGAAAAGCCAGGGAATTATAGACTGGTGAGTCTGAAGTCAGCGTTGGGTAAGTTGTTGAAGGGAATTCTGAGAGACAGGATCAACATGCATTTGGAGAAGCAAGAATTGATTAGGGATAGTCAGCAAGACTTTGTGCGTGGGAAATCGTGTCACACAAAATTGATTGAGTTTTTTGAGGATGAGACCAAGAAGATAGATGAGGGAAGAGCAGTCGACATTGTCCAAAAGGACTTTTGCAAGGCCTTCAACAAGATTCCGCATGGTAGACTGCTTCATAAAGTTAGATCACATGGGATTCGGGCAGAGCTAGCCAAGTCGATACAAAATTGGCTGGACGGTAGGAGTCATAGGTTGATGGTAGAGGGTTGTTTTTTGGACTGGTGGTCTGTGACTAGTGGTGTTCTGCAGGGAATGATTTTGGGTTTACTGTTGTTTGCCATTTATATAAACAATTTGGGTGAGAATAGGAAGCAGGGTCAATAAATTTGTGGATGACACCAAAATTGGTGCTGTAGTATACAGTGATGAAAGTTATCTAAGAGTAAAATGGAATATTGATAAGTTGGGCCAATGGGCGGAGGAGTGGCAGATTGAGTTTAATTTAGAAACGTACGAGGTATTGCATTTTGGTAAGACTTAAGACCAGGGTATGACTTAAACAGTTAACGGTAGGGCCCTGAGGAGTATTGTCGAAGAGAGAGACCTAGGGGTTCAGGGACATAGTTCCTTGAAAGTGGCATCACAGGTAGACAGGTTGGTGAGAAAGGCGTTTGGCATTCTTGCCTTCATTGATCAGAGCATTGAGTATAGGAGTTGTGACATCATGTTACGGCTGTACAAGACGTTGGTTCGGCCATTTTTGGAGTACTGCGTACAGTTCTGGTCACCCTGCTATAGGAAGGATATTATTAAATTGGAAAGGGTACAGAAAACGTTAGCAGGAGTGGAGGGTTTGAGCTGAAAGAAGAGTCTTATTAGTCCGGAACATTTTCCCCAGAATGTAGGAGGTTGAGGGCTGACCTTCTGTAGTTTGTAGAATCATTAGCAGCATAGATAAGGTGAAAAGCAAACGATAGGGGATTTTAAAACTAGAAGGCATAGGTTTAAAGTGAGAGGTGAAAGATTTAAAAGGGACCTGAGGGGCAGCATTTTCACACAGAGGGTGGTGCATATATAGAATGAGCTGTCAGAAGAAGTGGTAGAGGCAGGTACAATTACAACGTTTAAAAGATATCTGGCAGGTACATGAATAGAAAATGTTTAGAGGGATTTGGGCCAAACACACACAAATGGGACTAGTTTAGCTGGGGAAATCTGGTCGGCATGGACAAGTTGGACCAAAGGGTCTGTTTCCATGCTGAATGACTCTATGACTATGACACTATACTGCAGACTTGTGCCATAGATGGTGGACTGGCTTTGGGAATTCAGGAGGTGAGTTATTCACAGAGTCATTCCCAGCTACTGATGATCTCCTGTAGCTAGAGTATTAGGTGACTGGTGCAGTTAGGTTTAATGCCACTGGCAACCCAGTTGATAGTGGTGGATTCAGCAATGCTCGTGTCATTGAACATTAAGAGAAGATGGCTAGATTCTGACTTGTGGGAGATGGTTATTGTGAAGCACTTTTCATGTGCGAATGTTGCTAACCATTTATCAGCTCAAGTATTCCATGCTCACTTCTCGTTGCACCTGAGAAGATAGTGGTAATATGCATAATAAAAACCAAAAGAACTGCGGATGCTGTATATCAATATGCATCATTGAAAGGCTGCAGTCTATGGCTTGTCAATACATATCGGTAATAATTTTTTAGGAAAAGTTACCAAAAAGTTTTGACCTAGTGACAGTGAAAGAGCAGTAATAGAGTTCAGGCCAGGATGTTATTGCATTTGGTGGTGTGCCCAGCTGTTGCTGACTATGTTTTTCTAGATGATAGAAGCCAGGAATTTGGAAGATGCTCTCAGAGATGGCTTTGCAGGGTGCCAAAGAGCATCCTGTAGTCAGTACACGCTGCTGCTACTGTCGACCACTG
>NC_063338.1:56488438-56496404 GCF_021869965.1 Rhincodon typus | reverse complement strand
GTGGAAGGTGACTGTTTAAGGAGGTAGATAGATGGTCAATCAAGTAGGCTATTTTGACCTGAATGTATCAAGCTTCTTTGATCCTTGGTGGAGCTGTAACTCATCCAAACAAGTTGGGTAGGCTAAGTACTCTATCGCTGTCCTGACTTACGTCTTGTAGATATTGAACAGTTATGGGTGATTAGGAGCTAAATTACTCAATGCAGAATACTAATCTCTGACCAGCTATTGTAGCTGCAGTATATATGTGGCTAGTCCAGTTAATTTTCATGTCAATAGTAATGCTCAAGATGTTGTTGCTGGGGGTTTTCTCCAATGATAATTCCATTGAATGTCAAGTTTATATAATTTGATTCTCTTCTTGTCGAGATTGTCGTTGCCTCACATTTATGTGAGATGTATGTTATTCATCACTTATTAGCTCAAGCCTGAATGTTGTTCTAGGTTTTGCTTCATTTTTTGTGGAATTGTAAATGGAATTAAAGTACTGTGATCATCAGAAAACGTCCCTGGTTCTGACCTTCTGATGGACATAGATCATTGTTGAAACTTTTAGGCTGAGAACGCTGTTCTGCGAAGATCCTGCAGTGATGCCGTGAGGGTGAGATGATTGACTTCCACCTTCCTTGGTGCTCAGTGACTCCAGTCAGTGGAGAGTTCACTTAGTTTCCCATCAATTTTAAATTTATTAGAGCTCCTTGATGTGAGCCTTGATTAAATGCTGCCTCGATGTCAAGGACAATCTGTCTCACCTCATGTATTTTGATGAAATTTAGCTTCTTTGCCAATGTTTAAAACAAGACTGAAATGAGATCAGGAACCAAATAGTGTTAGAGATCGCAAACTAAGCATCAGAGAACAGGTATGCAATGTTATTTGTAAGATGCTGGAGTATCAACTGACTAGATTGTGCTGTTTGTGGACAGTATCATCCAAATCTCATGAAAGAACAAGTTAAGTGTGAAGTTTCCACTTTGGTAGGAGGAACAGAAGTACAGAATATTTCATGAATTGTGAGAGATTGGGAAGTGTTAATATCCAAAGGGACTGAGGAGTCCTTGTTCATAAGTCGCCGAAAGCTAACATCCATGTGCAACATGCAATTAGGAAGACAAATTCCTTCATGCGATAAGATTTGAGTGCAGTAGCAAGGATGTTTTGCTTCAATTGAATACAATATTAATTTGACCTCACCAGGATGATTTGTGTGCTGTATTGATCCCCTTCCCTAAGGAAGGATATACCTCCTATAGAGAGTATTCAACTGAGGTTCAGCAGACTAATTCCTGGGATTGCAGGAGAGATTCTTGGTTTTTTTTTGTATTCATTCACAGGATGATGGCATCGCTGGCTAGGCCAGCATTTATTGCTCATCCCTAATTGCTAAGAGTCAACCACATCACTGTGGCTTTGGAGTCACATGTAGCCAGGCGAGATAAGGATGGCAGATTTCCTTCACTAAAGGACATTACTGAGCCAGAGGGGTTTTTCCCAACAATCAGTAATGGTTTCATGGTCATCATTAGACACTTAATTCCAGATTTTTGTTGAATTCAAATTCCATCATTTGCCATTGGAAAGATTTGAACCCTAGTTCCCAGAACCTGGCCTGGTCTCTGGATTAATAGTCCAGTGATAATATCACTAGGCCATCACCTACCCCTAGAAGGAAGGATGAGATGTCATCTCATTGAAACTTCCAAAATTCTTAAAGGATGAGACAACGTAACTATTGAAAAGATGTATCCTTGTGGCTAGTATGGAAGGGGTCTAAAACCAAAGGATACAGTGTCAGAATGATGGGCAAGATATTTAGGACTGAGATAAGTCAGAACTTCTTTACTTGAAATGAAATGAAATTTTCAATTCCTCAGAGGGCCATGGAAGCACAGATATTGAGTACGTTCAAGACAGAGATAGATTTCTATATAATAATATCAAGAGACATGGGATTGGTGCTGGAAAATGGTGTTGAGGTCAACGATCAGCCATGTTCTAGTAGAGTGGAGGAGTAGGCTCAGGTATTAAATGACCAACACCTGCTCCGATGTTCCTATTTTCCTGTCAAAGAGAGCACCAAAGAATCTTTAATGCATTCCTACGGTGAGAACAAAGTCCACTGTGTTGTCCGAAGGGAGTACTCAAATCTGTAACCAAGGAATTCTTCCCTTGTGTGACAGACAAAAGATAGGCAGCTGACTCAGACATTAATTAAAGAAGCCCTTCTTTATTTAACTCTTGAGTACCCTCAATATAAAATATAGATTTGTTGCAACATTTACTTTTTACTTCATCCAATAAATTCAACTTTAACTTATCCATATTACTTCACTTTACCTTACTTTAACTTAATTCACATTTAGCTTTAAATCAATAAGTTTGGCTTGAAACAATACTACCCTGATTCGAGTGAAGCTCTTCGTGTAGATCAGCTCTTTGTCTTCTCTGACGATGATTTCAGGGCATGTGCTTCTTGAGTGTGGGTCACGATGGCTCCTCATGCAAATCCTTTGTTCTACTAACTTTTATAACAAAATGTGCTCAATTCCAGAAATTTCTCTGGCATTCAGCCAATGAATTGACCAAACCCTGATCACACCATTTGATCCTAGCCAATGCGGTTTACTGGTAAACAACTCCCATACCAAGTCATAACAAGCTTCATACTATACTCCATATAAGGTAATATGGTGTCAGTATGTCTAGCAGACAACGATAAAACCTCCTTTATTTGGTCAACACATGAAACATGAAACTGCAGGTCACAGCTTACAAGACAGGTTAACATGTCCTGGCTGCAGTTTTAACTGAGGTCAGAGTTTAAACTAGCTTGACCAAAATTCCCAGCATGCTTGATTGTAACTATTAACCAGTCTCATAGCTATTTCTGCTGATGGCCACCTGACCACAGCTGCTTCACAGCTGGTCAGCTATACAGAGAGCCAGGAGGAAAACGGGAAGTCAATAGTGATAGGAGATTTGATCATTAGGGGAACAGATTGGTGTTTCTGTCACCTCAAGCATGAATCCAGGATGGTACGTTGCCTTCCTGGTGCCAGTTTCAAGCATGTTACCAAGTGGCTGGATAGCATTGTGAAGGGAGAATGAGAATAACCAGTAGTTGTGGTCCAAATGATATTAGTAGGAAGAGGGGTGAGGATCTGCAGGCAGTGTTTGGGGATCTGCACAACCTCAAAGATAGTAATCTTCCCTGAATTACCTGTGGAGCCATATGCATGTTGACATAGGATGGAACAGGTGAATGCTTGGATGCAGAGTTAGTGCAGGAGGGAGGGCTTTAGTTTTCTGGAAAATTTGGACAGATTCTGGATGAGATGAGGGTTGCACAGGTGGAATAGGTTGCACCTAAACTTACTTGGAATCAATAACTTCTCAGGACAATTTAATAGTGCTGTGTTAGAGGGTTTTAACTAACTTTGCAGGAGTGTGAAAAACAGGAATTATTAGAAAAGGGCACAGAAATGGGAGAAACAGATACCACTAGAGTAGGAAATAGTAAGGTATTTGGTGGTGTCAATATGAGAGAAAATAAAATAAAATCTTAATTAGTTTACCCTACATGGATGTGAATTTACAGGTGTGGTAAATAATAGGCACAGATTGCCATGTGTAAAATATGAGGCAATATCCAACAAGGGCAGGACAGTGTATTAGACATTCCCAGATTCAAGCTTTTCAGGAAAGATAGGATGAAAGAAAGGAAGGGGGATAATTGTATTGATTCAGGACAACACTACCATACTGGAGACAAGATGTCTTAGAAGGGTCAAGGAGATAATTGAATTGGTTAGAGCTAAGAAACAACAGAGGGAGAGGTTTCCTTGGGGGAGTAGAGGTATTGTTTAAGTAAGAGTTTTCCATTTAAGATGAACATGAGGGATTTTCTTTTTCTCTTTAGAGGATAAGGAGTCTAAGGAATTCTCATTCTCAGAGATCTCTGGATACAGAGCCACTAAGTATCTTTAAGGCAGACCTAGATAAACTGTTGACTAACAAGGGGCTTAAACAGAATCAGTGTAGGCATTAAGGTAGGGTTGAGGCCAAACTCACAACAACCATAATCTTATTGAATGGTGCAGTAGCCTCAAGGAGCCAAATTATCTACTCCTGCTCCAAATTTTAGTGTACATATATTCATATGCACTGCTGAGTAGGCCTCAGCGTAGGCCTCCAACAAGGAATGATACAGACGGACAAAGTTGCAAGGAAATTATAGAAAGGTGCAAGAATTTCTATCAGGAGAATTCTCTACACAGTACGTTTCCATGAATGACAGTAGGAGGCCTTGGTATTTCTGGTTCTGAGGAATGAGCTGCATCAATTGGATCTAGTATCAGTGATGGAACATTTAGTGACAACAATCACAGTAACATAAAATTTAAATTGGCTATGGAAAAGGACAAGAAGCATTCTAAGACAACAATAATTAGTTAGGGAAGTCCAATTTTAATGGTTTAAGAAGGGATCTGACCAATATAGATTGGAATAAAAGATTGACAGGAAAAACTGTAATAGAACAATGGTCTCCCTTCAAAGAGAAAACAGTTTGGTGTAGTCAAGGTACATTCCCATAAGGGGGAACTATCAGGCATACAAACCTAGCACTCCATGGACAATGAAAGGGATAGAAAAGAGTGGACAACAGAATTCAGAATCAGGTGAAATTTAAAAGGTCAGAGGGGACGTAAAGATGCAACACAGAGGAGTAAAGAGTGAGAATTAGAAGAGACTGGTAACTACTTTAAAAGGAACAAAAAGTCTTCCTTAACATCTGAACCGTAAAAGAGCACTAAAAGGAAGCATGGAGCCATATAGCCACCAAAAACAACTTACAAATTGAAGTAGTGGGCATGGCTGAGGTACTAATAATTGCTTTGTTATCTGTCTTTACCAGTCAAGGAGATGCTGCCCATGTCATAATGAAAGAAGAAGTTGTTAAAATACTAAATAGTAGGTGGACTAAAAATTGATAAAATGAAGAAATTGGTTTAAGTACGAGGAATCCAGGGGCAGGGGAATTCTGGAAAGTTACCCCGTTTGGGTCTGGGGTAGAAAGGGAGTTACTTCCCTCAAAGTCAGCCTTTCTGCAAAGTCTGATGTCCATGGGAGCTCTTCCACTCACCCCTCATCCCTCTCCTCCCCTCCCCCAACAACAAGCCTCTCCAGTAAGAACCACCTGTACTCACACTGTGTGAACCTCACCTCTATGTGCCTCACCCTGCACATATCTGGTATAGGATTCCAGGCAACCTGCTTGTAGTCATAGCTCTTGCCAATGTTGTAACTGATGTTGCTCGGACAACAGAGCTGCCAGTAAATTTGAAGAGCCGACAGCCCAGAGAGGAAATAAAACGTGAAAAAAAAAACACAGCATTACTTGGAAAACGAAGCTACTAGTTGTACTGCAGCTCCATTTTCTGGGATACAAGCCAAGTCAGACCAGTATGTGTCATTCAAGCTTTCCTGATTTTTCATTTTGGGAGAACCCTGAAGTGGGACATTCAGCCAAATGTGAGTAGAAGTCCTGTTTATGTCTCCTTGGTACATTAAATAGCTGCCAGACCTCTGTGCTCAGTGGGTCTACATTCCCCACTGTCTCTTCAGGTGACATTGCCAGAAAACCTCACCATCCAGAAAATTCTGCCCTTGAATAATTGTGGATTAATTAAGGAAATTCAGCAGGGATTTTCAAAAGAAGAGACTGAGAGAAATGGCGTCAATATTTTTGGGACCAGAGAAATGTTTATAAGGAATACAGTGTTCCCCAGGGGTCAGTATTCGAGGATCTGTGGGGATACTAATGACAGCGATCAAAAGGAAATAGACAAGTTGGTGAAAAGGATGTACGTGTAATAAATCAGAAGCAATGTTCTCCCTTACTGGTTTCTATTGTGTTAATGTTGTTGTGTCTCTCTGTTCCTACTTTTCTGTTTCTGTCTTTATCCTGCTCTTTCTGAATTTTCTATTTTTGCTTCTTTCACTGTCCTCTTACCTTTTCGAAAGAAATTGGGAGATGTTTAAGGAAGCCACCAGTTCCTGCAGTCCGTATTTTGGGTGGGATGGAGGAGCAAAGTATTGCCACCAGCAGCTCTAGCCCACCCAAGCATGCACTTCTCACAGTTTAACTTCCAATATCTCCATCATTTCACACTAGTTGATTAGGGCAATAGATAAAGTGGGACAATCTAATAGATAAATAAGCATTGATGGGCCTCCTCTTTCATATGTATCAGAACTCTATTGGAGCTCCAAAGCATGAATAACACATATGTAGCCGCAGTCAGTCTCTACCATGAATAAAACATGTAGCCACTGTGCTCACACCATGAATAACTCATACATCTCGACAGTACAGGCTTTAAAATGAAATACATATGTGAGCACAGTGCACCGCTCATCATGAATAAAGCATTAACTGCAGTGCAGCTCTTTATCATGAATAACATACATTGGACTTCGACCAATCCATTCATTTCTTGACCTTGATGTTGCATTCGAGATTGACAGCCACTCCACATGTTGCATTTTAGCAATCTTTACCCACAGAGCTGTGTGGATAGAACTGATATCATTTATTTTTGTCACCAAGGAAATTATTACTTTGACCTCACCTTGCCAATTCTAGATCCATTTAGAAGATCCTGTAGGAATTCAAGAAGAACTTCTTTATTTGGAGTGCAGAAAAGGTGAAATTCACATTGGCACATTGGATAGTTAATGTATGGGGAAGCTAGAGAGAAAATAATAGAAGGATGAGCTGATAGATTGAGATGAAGTAACGTTAGAGAAGGCTTGTGCGGATGGTAAACTTTGACATAGACTAATGCAGCTAAATGGAAATCCGGTGCCCAAAATTTGTGTACAATGGTTACAAATGCAGCAATTTATGTAACTCTGACAGTCTAAGCCAGTAATAATGTAATGGTAATGGCACCGGACTAGCAATTCTGTTGGTTCAATTCCACTCTTGGGCAACTGTCTGTGTGGAGTTTGTATGTTCTCCCCGTGTCTGCGTGGGTTTCCTCCGGATGCTCCGGTTTCCTCCCACAATCCAAAGGGTATGCAGGTTAGGTGGATTGGCCATGTTAAATTGCCCGTAGTGTTCAGGGATGTGTAGGTTAGGTGGGTTATAGGGGGATGGGTTTGGGTGGGTGCTTGGAGGGTTGGTGTGGACTTGTTGGGCCGAAGGGCCTGTTTCCACACTGTAGGGATTCTATGATCTATGATTCTAATACTTTGGGAGATGGGTTCAAATCCTACTCTGGTAATTGGTTGAGTTTAAATTCAAGTAATAAATCTGGAATTGAAAGCTAGACTCACTGTGACCAAAACACTCTCATCAATTATTGCAAACCCCATTTGGTCTGCACTGTCCTTCTGGAGGGAAATATCTGGACTGGCCTACATGTGGGTTCACATCCACAACAATGATTCTAACTCTCCTTTGAAGTGACCTAGCAAGTTATTCATGGCAAGTAGGTGACAAATGCATCTAATCAGCGATACTCCCGTCCCATGAAAGCATAAAGAAATCTCTGGATTGTTTTCCACAAGTATGGGATGCCATTGATTGTACATATGTAGCAATCCAAGACCACTGAATAAAATAGGAGGTTTTATCAACAACATATGATTTCATTCTATCAATGTAGAGTTGGTAAGAACGACTCATGCATTTGTACAGTAGATTCCTTCGGAACTATCATGGTGCTTTTATACAGCAGAAGAAAGAAAGACACATACTTTCCAGACCACTGGACAACCCAAAGTGCTTTGCAGCCTATGAAGTAGTTTTGTGAAAGGCAGTCACTGTTGTAAAGACATAGTAGGAACTGCAGATGCTGGAGAATCTGAGATAACAAGGTGTAGAGCTGGATGAACACAGCAGGCCAAGCAGCATCAGAGGAGCAGGAAGGCTGATGTTTCAGGCCTAGACCTTTCTTCA
>NC_063338.1:56456583-56488038 GCF_021869965.1 Rhincodon typus | reverse complement strand
TGAAGAAAGGTCTAGGCCTGAAACATCAGCCTTCCTGCTCCTCTGATGCTGCTTGGCCTGCTGTGTTCATCCAGCTCTACACCTTGTTATCTCACTATTGTAAATGTGGCTGCCAGTCTGGTTTTCACACTGCAAGCTCCTGCAAACAATATATGTGATAATGAGCAGTAAGCCTGCTTTTAAAGATGTTTACTGAGGCATAAACGTTGGCCAGCACAACAGCGAAAAATACGCCTGCTCTGGAATAAAATCAGAAAGCATAGGAGAAAGTCAGCAAGTCTGGGAGCATCTGTGGACATAGTACTAAAGTATTTGAGTCCACTTGACTTTTCTCCAAACTAGTGCCATGGATTATTTTACATCGACCTTAGCAGAGGCTCAGTTTATCCGAAAACAAAGGTAAACAAGTGAGTGATCAGTACATGACCATCTTTTATACTTTGACACACAGTTCTTAACTCAAAATACACTCACTATGAATGTTAACCAAATAAAGCTTTTGTAATAGGTTTCCTAGTTTTTCTTCAAATTGTTTTGAAAGATGTAACTACCTTAAATCTGCTGACGACTAAGGAAAATCTCAGTTGAACGGACCTGAATTGTGCATTTTGAAAATTAATCAGAGTGCATATAATCAGGCTGCACTTCCCAAATTCATTTTCTAGTGTCATCACTAACATCAGCAAGAAAAAACGCTGAGACCTTCAAATTAAAGCATGAATGCAAGCATTCCAAAGGCTACAAAAGACAATTAAATGTATACTTCGTTTTGATAATTTTATTGTAGTACAGTAATTTATAGCATAAATTTCTGCTATGGTGTAAAATTAGTGTCAAATATTTTCAACGTTTTGAGTGATTTATGTGGGAAAGATAATACAGTGTCACCAAGTGGCTAAGTTCTGCAATTACAACAAGACTCATTTATAAAAACAGTTTTCATGAAGAATAGAATATAGAGATACACTTAGAAGGGAAACATCTTGACAAAATGCGACAGTTAGAAGTAGGAAATGTACGCAGATGTAAGGAGCCGAGTGATCCAGTCTGCAGTGACTGGGAGCAATATATCTCATGGAATTGTCCACTCTTTACCTCAGTTTTACAACCAGGGTGTTTTCTTGGAGAATCATTCTGCTGAGGAGGCAGAAGTCCTCACCACTGCCAGGACCTTCTTGCATATATGCTGCTGATGTCATAGTCAAACTCAGTTGCACATCACTTCAGCTGCGACAGGCTAACAACTGGCCCTCACTCTGTGCTGCAGGACTTTTATCATCGAAGCCATGACCTAGAGGGAAAGAAAGTTCACATCCTGCTTCACGGACAGGGATCTGGAGGTGCTTGTGTTTGGACAGGGCAGTCCTTTCACCTGCTGACTACCACAGGAGGCTGGGCCACCAGACCAAGCTAGCCTGTACCCAGATTGCCACTTGGATTATTCGATGCCCTGGGTGAAGCAGGATGCCAAGCAGTGCAGAAAGAATGTTAATGATCTGTTTTCTGCAAGGGTGAGTGCAACCATCTTCTTTATGCCACCTCACAATCTCAGGGCCACCTCTGCCACTGCACACACCCCTCGCCCAGGCACATGGACTCTCACTATTACATGAATCATGTTGATTCAATGGCTCCCGCCTACCTCATGCTCCTAAATACTATGCCTTTCTTCCCTCTCTGCTTCCTTACCTCATTCACTAGTGACAGCTCATCACCTCTACTTCTCCAGTATCATCACTAACTACTCTTCAATCTAATTCCATCATACTTAATCCAATCCTTTGTTTCACTGCAGGAAATGGTGGCCCACAACCAGATCAAGATGAAGAGGCCTCAACCAATCAAGTACTAGCCATTTTGCAATGCTGCACTGTTCTCCCACAGTGAGCAGTGCAAACTCATTTTCAGTCTGCACAACCTTTATCCCTCTTAAACAGCTACTCCCCTTTCTTCTTATATGCAGGCACTGGCAACACCCAGCGAACTCCTGCCAAGAAGAGACCAGTGTCAGAGATTCTTAACTCAACCTTCACTTTGGCAGAGGAAAACATTAAAGTCTGACAGGATGCACAGGCAAGGCTTCCACCTGCACCATCTACCAGCTCAGAGAACTTCACCTCTGAAGGTTGTGTATCTAGGTTAGACTTGCAAACATAGATTTGGTGAGCATACCACTATCTTGTTTCCAGAGATGATCAAGGAAGAAAAGCCCCAGGTCTCTGACACACATAGGACTGCCAGAGACTAGGTACCAGTTCATCTCATGGCCTTGAGCATTAATGACATTGTCAAAATGCACAGAGAGGCACAGGAACAACAGACAGGTCAGAGGCACTCATGGATGGAAGATGGAGGAGTCTACCATTGAAAGCCAGATCCAGCACACTCAGTGTCTTTAGGTTATGCGCAGAGACCTGCACTCCATCACTCTTGCCATGGGCATTCAGCATCAATGACAAAATGAGAGGGTGATCAAGGATCTTGATCTCACTCCAGGTGCCCCTTCCTTTCAGGGAGACAGGGTGGTGCCAGTAGGCACCCATAGAGAGGAGCTGCCACTCATAGGATTCCCCAAGTTTCTTCTGAGGGCACTCCAAAGGCACCTGGCCCCTTCTTTTCACCCCTGCCTGTGTTTGCAAATGTGGAAGTTGAGGAAAGTGAGCCTGCATCTGGGCAGGAGACTCAGTGGGTCTAGGCCCGCCAAGCCTAAAGGCACCAATGATGACCAAGCCAAGTATTTCAAGCCAACAGGGCCGACTGCTAAGCAGCTTCTCTCCATCCCAGCCAGAGAAGACTGCACATAAACATGGTAGTGTACAAAGCAAAAAGAAGATTTATCGAGGGCACATAGGTGACATGGGTGAAGCATCATTGTAAATAACCTTTTAATTTTGTAAATATACGTTTGCTTGCGCTGATAACATGCCTACTGTATTCTAAAATGTTGCTGTTGGACCTGCTAAAGTTACATCCATGTGAGAGAGGAGCAGCTTTTTCAGACATTCCGAGAATCAAAGAAGTTGTAATGGCCAAATATTGATCACCTCTCTCAACCAATAGACTCCCTAACTGCAGAGAGCCTCAAAGGTCAGGGATTCTTAAACCATGCATTGATAGCAGCACAAGGTAATGCATAATTAATAAATAACAAGATCCACATGTCCCTTGCATTAAGCAGGGGCTACTTGCCAGATTACCAGTAAATCTAAATTTAAACAATTAACTGAAAGTCTAAACCCAGATCATTTATCCTGGAAGTGTGGTTTGTTGAGAGCTTCCCAGTTTGATGATGTGCTGCTATCTCATGCTCACTTGGCCTGCTGTTCTGGTCAATGTGCTAATCCTCATCTTCATCTTCAGAAGATTGCTGTCAATCTCCTATTTTGTCTCCTTCCAGGACATTCTCCCTTTGTTGGCTTTTGTTGTCAAGGGCTGTGAAGGACGCAGCATGGCCAATAAATACTGGCCTAGCCAGCAGATCCAACATTTCATGAACAAATAAAAAAGCCACAATGATGTGAGACAACCTTTCTGGGTTATACTGTAAAACTGAGCTTAAGTCTTCCAGGAATCAGTACTCCATCTTAAGGATGTTATGGTCTGTTCCACTATGGCCCTGGTGGAAGTGCGGGCAGCACTGAATCTTTGTTCTGTGTCAGTCTGAGGATTTTGTAATTTTGAGCCCTGTTTCGAAGTGGGTAGCCATTATTTCTGAGCAGCCATCCCTGATGGACTGAGTACTTTGGAAAAAGACAGGAACCTGAGTGTCTGTAGTATGTAAAGACCATGGCAGCTCACAGGATATCTGGTGCAGACCTTCAGCAGTTAGCATCGGTTACCACTTTGTACATGGCGTTAGCAATTTTGTGCAAGCGATTGCACATTTAATATTCAATCAGACATGGCGAGGTGCCAACTTCATATGCAAGTGAATGACTTGCAACCCTGCTGACATGAACATCCCTCCATCCTTCATACTTCCCTTTGTGTTGTTGTCAATGTGGCCCCTATGACTTTTCAGCCTCTCCCATTTCTGTTGAACACCTTGACTGACTGTGATTATACCCTCTAACTCTCTGTAGTGCCCCTTCAGCTCACTAAAGACTGCTCTCTTTGATTTTTAAACATGGCCATTTTCTTGGACCACATGCAGTGTTGTGTAAAAACTGTTGGCTTGTGCTGCAGACGTGCTGTTAATATAGCACGGAGCTGCAGAGCGAAATGTCCACCTCCTTGACTGCTCAGTGATCCTCAGTATGACAACTTGCCTGCCTCTTACCCTGTGCTATAAAGCAATCCCAGCCACAGAAGCTGACAGCCTGCATCGTAGCATGAAGACCCTGTTGGTTAAAAAAGCGATGTGTGCCTCAAAGGCTGGTAACCTGTAATTAAACACTAAAACTTCTGAGTGCTAAAAAAGACATGTGAACTAGGCAGAGGCTGGTAGCCTCCAAGTAAGAGAAAAGTGAGTAATAAGAAAACAAGCTAACAGCCATATTATATACCCTGATGCAGATATATGAGATGCATGTGCATTTCTCAATGCAAAGAAACCTGGAAGTAGCATGCAAGTCATAGTTATCCCTGAGGTCCAAATTAAAGTGTTGAAGAGCTGAAGTAGTGTGTGAATGGGTGCAGCAGCAGGCATGGTGATGGAGTGAGGCTAGGGGTTTTCCAGTTCCAACTTGTGTGGACAAAGGTTCAAGGTGGATGGTGGCCAGGAACATTGTTCAGAAAAAGGATTAGCGAGTTGCAGCCAGCAGGTACCTACTCTGATTTACATACCATGGAAGGAGGAGAGAAGAAGAGAACTTGAAGGTGAGATGCAAATACATGGAAAAAAGTTCATCACCGCACCAACAATTCTGAAGCTGCCATTTCAAGCTTGAGGGAAAACTGGCACAATTTTTTCTCTATGTCAAGCTTCTGGTTATTTCATTCTTCCAGATTTTCCCATCTTTTATGCTATTGCTCATGCCACAATGGGAATGGGAAATTCTGTCCAATGATTGTGTAGTTGGCTTGATTCAGTTGTACCCACTCATCCTTTGAGTCGAACATTTTCTAGGAATTTGACCATGCTATCTCTGTTAGTTTGTCAGCATAGTGTCAGAGGAGGCCTGTATTCTTAAATACATCATCATCCAGACATATTAAATTTTAGCTTCCCTGGTTTAGGAAAATGATAACGATACAAATGTATGATACATGCTATTAGCAATCATTCGATTAACAGCACCAAGGTATCTGAATAAAAAATATACATGTAAGCTAATGTTTATTATGACAACCTTTTTAATGCTCATCTAAACTTGTCCTTTCAGATTTTAAGTGAAACCAAACAAAATGGAAACCGAGCAGGAGCTCGTAAATTATTGAGCAGAGTAATTAAGAAACCTCCCGGGTGGTTCTCCAAATTTTTGGGAGTACTGCAAAATACAGGACATGGGGATCTTGCAAACTTGTTAGCTGGCAATGATAACAGCTTATCTAAAACAGAAGGTAAGTTCTGAACTATTAATGTTGATGCTAATGTTTCTGAATTTAATGGTCCTTCTAATGTATTAAAGATGATACAAATAATGGCTGACTACTTTCTTACAATATTAAGTCAATGCCAAGAGTTGTTTCACAAAATCATGGATTTTCATAGACACATAATTTACAGATTTGTAGGCTTTAACATGGTAACAATTCTTTAAATAAATAAGTCACCAAAGATCATTATGATAATCCATTTCATTAACAACACAGTGAGTAAGTTAAATACATTTTGATGGACAAAAATCAGAAAATAAACTTAAGGATTTGGAATAAATTTCTGCCAGTTATCAAGTAAAACTGGAATTATAAAAAAACGCAAAGTTCTGAAGAAGAGTTATATTGGACTTGAAATATTAACTTGATTTCTCTCTTCACAGGTGCTGCCAGAGCTGCTGAGTTTCTCCAGCATTCTCTGTGTTTGTAATAAATAGGACTGCTTGAACTGACACAGTATTAGAGTCGTAGAATTAATCAGCATAGAAATAGACCCTTCCTCCAACTCGCCCCATTTCCCAGCAATTGTCCCATATCCTTCTAAACCCTTCCAATTCATGTACCCATCCAGATGCCTTTTAAATGTTGTAATTGTACCAGCCTCCACCACCTCCTCTGGCAGCTCATTCCATACATGCACCACCCTCTGCGTGAAAAAGTTGCCCCTCAGGTTCCTTTTAAATGTTTCCCCTCTCACCTCAAACCTATGCCCTCTAGTTTTGGACTCCCCTACCTTGGGGAAAAGACCTTGTCGATTCACCCTATCCATGCCCCTCATGATTTTTAAACTTCTATGAGGTCACCCCTCAGCCTCCGACACTCCGGGAAAAAAGCCCCAGCCTTTTCAGCCTCACAGTATAGCTCAAACCCTCTAACCTTGGCAACCAATAAGTCTTTTTCCATTTGTCACAGTGAAACTACAGAAATTTATACTACAGAAAGAAGCTATTAGAAACATGGAATCTTTTATTTCATTTATTCTTTCATTGAATGTGGGCATCAATAGCAGGATGTTGTTAATCCCTAATTACCCTTAAAGCGATTAGTATGCTGGACCATTTCAGAAGGCAGTAAAGAGTAAATCATTTTGCTGCAGGTCTGGAGGTAAGGATGGCATGTTTCCTTTCCTGAAGGAAATCTAGTGAGTGAGGTGGGATTTTCTGACAATCGATGTTAGTTACAAAGATAACAATCACTGAGACCAGCTTACTGTTCCAGATTTATGAAGTGAATTCAAATTCAAACATCTACCAAGATGAAATTTAAAGCTGTGTCCCCAGAAAATTAGCCTGGTCCATTGACAATACCACAGCACCATCAATCTTCCCATTAGCTGCTTTGTTTCTTTGCTTAAGCAGCTTGAAACTGTTCTGATAGGGCTGATTTCCGCCATTGGATGAAATTTAACGGTGATAATCTGGTGGCCTAATTGGTGCAATACCTGATGTACTCCATTGCCTGTGGTCCATTGCACGATCAGCAATTTGATGCAGTGATTGACCATTGATTGAGAAATCCCACAGATGTCTCCAGAAGAACTTTGGAATGGGTGTGTGGTATGAAAGTGAAGCATCATGATCTCCTTGACCCCACTGGCCATAATATCCCTTCGGCCTCAACTGCTCCTCCAATTTTGTATACAGCTCTGTCATCACCTGTCTGGACAGACACAGGTTTCAGAACCACTGGTACTCTGAACTTCTATGAAGTTAAACCTCTGCGTGTAAACTCTTTCAGATGATTATTGTGTTCTGTGAACATTAGTCTACATTCATGGTCCAATACACCCTCCTCGTTCATATCATCTTTCAGCCTCATGAGGTGGTCCTTCTCTCACTTTTCCAGCTGCACTCTGTATGACTGAACTGTTCTATCACTTTCTCTTCCTCTCATATAAGCACTCTGCTCCTCAGTGGAGGGGTCAAACACAGGATGTACTGCCAGCATTGAGAATTTAAGACTCCATGGGAGACATTCTTTCAGTATGACTTCAAATGATGCAGCCTTCCCAAACCAGCATTCCAATCCTTTGCTGAACCTAACCTCAGCTGCATGGTGGACAATGAAATTATCCTCAATGGTGGCCACTTCCATCAGGCACTCACCTGTTTACGTACTGTCATTTCATTTTGGCAAGTGTAACTCTGATTGTTATGATGAGAGATCAGAACACCTAAGCATTTACATTTGAACAAAAGGCTATACAGCCATGGAATGACTGTGGATGTGGATTTAATGATTGTGTTGAGGGAGAAATCCTGGAATGTCACACCTGGTAAGGTATCCGGGACACTTCAAACAGATGGACTTAAAAGGAAGAAATGCACAAAAACTAAACTGTAACATCCCGGGAATTATTTCAGACTGTGAACATGATGGGGGAAAAGACAGCAGTTAGGGTCAGAGACTGTTTGTGTCTTCCCTTTTCACAATACCCAAGAACGAAGTTAAAAGACAATTCAACCCTGTTTGTGCTTGTGGAAGCAGCTGTGTTAAATGAGCAGGGGTGCTTATATGGGCCAGTGGACTGAGGTACGCAGGTGAGCTAGCCTGGATTCCAGTGCCGGTGTATTGTGAAGGTCTCAGTTGAAGAGCCTCCCTCCAGTCACCCCTGTATTCTAGGTAAAGTATCTCTTACTCAAGATGCTAGAAACTAGTTAACCAGCCTGTCAAAAGGAAGCATGACAAAAGAACTCTATTTGTGTGAGTGCTACTGGTGAACCAAACCAAAATGAACTGGATTAAAAGAATTTCAATTAACCTATCAAACCAAGAATCCTGAAATTGACTGTTGAACTATCAATTTTTCACTATCTATTCTTCACAAATGACTTACAGATTCTGATCCATATATCTTTTACTTTTTCTTTCTTTTTTGGACTCATTTCTAATCTGTATATGTATATTGTATTAATTTTTTTCTTATGTTTCATTAGCAATAAACTCTCTCTTATTAATTCAAAAAAGCCAGGCTAAATGATTCCTTCTAAAACAAAAACTCATTTGATCTGGAAGAAAGATGTATGCAATTTATAAATTAATCTCATTGCAACCAATTGAGGGTGGGTGGGGAGTGATGAAAAGTAATCAGTTCATTTCTCATGGGAGCTTTATAGTTAGGGATATCCTGCCTGGAACTGGAATAAATTGGTGAACCTCACTTAGGGCCCAATTATAACACTGGCACTCTATAGAACATGTGAGTTCCATAGTAGATCTAAAAGACAGCTCACAATGACTGACAGTTGGTTGCTTGACAGTCTCACATGCCAACTCCCTGCTATCCCATTTCTTCCTAATCCAACTGCATGAAACCAATGCAAAATTTGACATCTTTTCCTGATGTTTTCCTGGCCCAGATTTGTATTCGGAGCTGAGAGGTTCCCAATTACTGCTGCGTTATTTCGATTTCTTCATACTGCTGTGTTCACCCACTCTGCAATGGCATTGGGGTCATTTCAGGTTAAAGTGAATGCAGAAAGAAACATGGTAAGGAAAGCCAAGGAATAATAGATGGGTGAACCTGACATCAGTGGTGGGCAAGTTGTTGGAGGGGTTCCTGAGGGACAGGATTTACATGTATGTGGAAAGGCAATGACTGATTAGGGTTGGTCAACAAGGCTGTGTGTGTAGGAAATCGTGTCTCACTAACTTGATTGAGTTTTTTGAAGAAGTAACAAAGAGGATTAATGAGAGCAGAGTGGTGGATGTGATCTATATAGACTTCAGTAAGGCGTTCAGCAAGTTTCCTCATTGTAGACTGGTTAGCAAGTTTAGATCAGATGGAATACAGCTATTTGGATACAGAACCGGCTCAAAGGTAGAAGACCTTTGAGAAGGTGGTGGTGGAGTGTTGTTTTTCAGACTGGAGGCCTGTAACCAGCAGTGTGCCACAAGGATCAGTGCTGGGTCCACTGCTTTTTGTCATTTATATAAGTGATTTGGCTGTGAACCTAGGTGGTATGGTTAGTAAGTTTGCAGGTGACACTAAAATTGGAGGTGTAGTGGACAGCGAAGAAGGTTACCTCAGACTACAATGGGATCTTGATCAGATGGGCCCATGGGCCAAGGAGTGGCAGGTGAAATTTGATTTAGATAAATGTGAGGTACTGCATTTTGGAAAGGCAAATCAGGTCAGGACTTATACACTTAATGGAAAGGTCCTGGGGAGTGTTGCTGAACAAAGAGACCTTGGAGTGCAGGTTCCTGGTTCCTTGAATGTGGAGTTGAAGGTAGACAGGATAGTGAAGAAGGCGTTTGGTCCTTGCCTTTATTGGTCAGTGCATTGAGTATAGGAGTTGAGAGGTCATGTTGCGTCTGTACAGGACATTGGTTCAGCTACTTTTGGAGTATTGCATGCAATTCTGGTCTCCCTCCTATAGTAAGGATGTTGGGAAACTAGAAAAGTTCAGAAAAGATTTACGAGGATGCTGCCAGGGTTGGAGGGTTTGAGCTATAGGGAGAGGCTGAATAGGCTGGGGCTATTTTCCCTGGAGTGTCAGAGGCTAAGGGGTGATCTTTTGGAAGTTTATATAATCATGAGGGGCATGGATAGGGTAAATAGGCAAGGTCTTTTCCCTGGGTTTAGGGAATCCAAACCTAGAGGGCATAGGTTTAAGGTGAGAGGGAAAAGATGTAAAAGGGCCCTGAGGGGCAACTTTTTCACGCAGAGGGCGATGTGTGTATGGAATAAGCTGCCAGAGGAAGTGGTGGAGACTGGTACAATTACAACATTTAAAAGGCATCTGGATGAGTATATGAATAGGAAGAGTTTAGAAGGATATAGGCCAAATACTAGCCAATGGGTCTAAGATTTATATAGGGTATCTGGTTGGCATGGATGGATTGGA
Organism: Rhincodon typus; assembly: GCF_021869965.1. Lineage (NCBI taxonomy): Eukaryota > Metazoa > Chordata > Chondrichthyes > Orectolobiformes > Rhincodontidae > Rhincodon > Rhincodon typus. The sequence goes on along the minus strand of NC_063338.1, from coordinate 56,477,650 downwards.
TGAAAGAGTCTGTTTCCGTGCTGTATATCTGTATGACTCTGTGACTCTATAATTTGGCATAGTTTTGTCTTGCTCTAGAAATTGCTCCAGAAATAGTGTGAACCTTTCCATCCAGAACCAGCCATGTGTTGATCAATTGAATCTTCCTCTCATTAACCTGTCCAGTGTATTTCATTTTCTAACTCTGGAATAATTGGTAAAACTCAAATAATAGTGGAGTCAATAGACAGGGACCACAAGAAGTTCAACACTGCATTTCTTACAATACCAAATGTAAAGCAAGCCACCAAAAGAGATTGTTGAAAACATACATGTTTACTTATGATTAGTTGCTGATTATGTCAGTTTAGGTTTGACCATTTGATTGAAGATTGACTTTTTTTTCTATGATTGGCCATTGTGAATTTGCCGCCTGCTTAAATAACATTAGCAGCTAGCAGTTTCCACTCGCTGTTGCTGATTGTGGGTGGAAGGTGAGCAACATGTCAATCTTTATTTTTCTGTAAGTTTTGAATAGCAGGTGAAATATTCCTCATCTGATGTGATCATTAGCCTTTTAAAATATTGATTTAAATACAATGGGAAATTAATAAATTGTGTCCATTCATTTACACTAATTTATTTTGGAAATGAGAATTTTCGGACTGTCTATGCATCTGCTTGACAAATCCAATAAAAAGAGTTAAGTGATCTGAAGATCTTTTGAATAGTAATTAGTAGGATTATTGTAAAACAGTTATTGTAAAATATAATACATCTGTAGAACACTGTAAAATAATTTTTACTATATATAACTTACTGATTTTATTACAAAATTTAAAGTACTCTGGAGCATTTCTTATAGTAAGCCTGGTTGTTTCTGCACAGAATGTTCCACATTGAGGTTATGAAGCATGGATGATGCTATTAATGCTGAACTTAATGGATGCTGTCATTTTACTGAACACAACTGACCATTCTCAATGGAAATAGAGTACTGTAAAATGAGAAAATGATGGAACAACATTTTGCTTATATGAAGCTAAAAAAGTCTCGCTTTCAAAATGCCAGAGGTCCTACTCTTTTTTTAAAAATAATAAATTTTGTAACCTACAGTATAATGACTTAATCATCGTGCATGCTTCACCTGTCAGAAAAACATGTTTCTGAGGTGAAAGTAAGGTGTAGACATGTTCTTATTGAATGTTGGTGTATTTAAACTATAAAAGCAAAAAGCCGCATTAAATCATAGGGCACTTTCTTCATAGCTGAAGTTGTAAGGTTATGTGCTTTAAGGTATTCAATTTGATAATACTTAGTTATGATCTTTTCTAAGGTATGTAGTGGTAAATGTTTCTATTCTGCAATTGTGGCTATCTTTGAGTTAACTTTTTTGAATACATGTTATTGTGCATGCATTGCACTACATTGAAAAGCAATTGAAATGGCTACTTTCTGATTCTTATTAACCTTCAATTCTTGATAACAATGAAACATTGTTCCACTTAAATATTGCACTAATGAGTGCCATGAAGCTTTTTGTCCTCCCGGCACACTTGATTCCCATCTTGCCGAAGTAATCAGCTAGTACAATGAGAAAGACATGAGTTACGTTGGTTCCTGGTACCAGCAATCTCCAGATTGTGAACTGATTCTGTTCTTGAGTCCATTCTCAAGTCTGTTTGTGTTCAAGTCAGAACACAATGCAGGACAATATAAAGTAGCTGCTTGTAAGTACAGGAAATGTTTGTGTGTCAGATGTTTAAAATTATACCCTGTGTGGGATTGTGCTCATAGGTACAGGATTTGTAAGTCAGATGTTTGTAAATTGGAGACCCCATGTATTTGATACATATTAGTGGACAATTCAGGAGATATTTTATTTGGATGATAAACAATGAACAATAGGATTTTTTTCATAAGGTAATGTTGGAGAACTTTCTGCCATTAGGTGGGAGCTGTGGGAACTTTAATGTCCACATGTGCTAGGAGATGGATGTCTGTATAACTGCTCATGCAGAGGATATCACTGTCAATGACACAGTACTGTAGCATAGCTGCGTGAAATATTTGTCTAATTTCCATGCTCATGTCTTGCTTTCCTTGAACCCTCAACCTCTGACTGTAGTGCTAACAATTAAGCCATATAAACATCGGAAAGTAATGTACATTGCAGAATTAATTAAAAGTGGATGAAAATAATAAAAATAGAGATTAAATAAAACTGGAATACATTATTAAACAAGCACTTTTTTTATGCAGAACCAGCAGAAGAAAGTAAAAATGTAACAGATGAACAACTACCAAATGAAATACAGAATAATGTGGATAATGCTAAACCAGACAAGTTAGCTGTTGAAAAAAATGAGCAGCCACCAGAAGACCTGTACAGTAGCCCTACTACAGCAGAAGAAAATCGTGAAAACAACAGGCAGAGCGATGAAAACAGCATTTTATCGGGGATTTCTGATTTGGATCTGTCTATGAATGCAGGTAAAAAATTGTGTCAGCTTAGTATCATGATTAAATTCAGGATGTAGCTGAGATAAAAAATGCTGAAGATGTTTTTCTGTATATGAAATGTTCCTGCTTATTTGCTCCCCTATCATTTCACCCTTTCTGCCCCATTGAAGTTGTCATTCTAGATTGTCTTAGGTGACTAATTATAATGACTAAAAGATGAGGCAGGCGTCAACATTGATTACTTTATTTAATTACTGACCAAAAGACTCAATGGTAAAAGACTCAATGACCAAAAGACTCTCCTGGGTCCCATCCTGCGGCAAGACTGAAATGAGTAGAGTTGAGGGTAAAACTGGTCCATAGTTTTACCTTCTAACTCAGTGTAACTACTTGCTGTGCGACTTTAGAATTAATATATTTGCATTAATTGATCAAACTCTTTTGAAGTAAGTTTGTCAACTCCAGTTGAGAGCTTCTCACAAAATGAAAACAGAAAATGCTGTACCATTGTCAGGAAGAGAATTAGAAAGATGGATTTTAGATTCTCAAGAACTGGCAGATTGGAGTTGAGGGAGATGTTGCATTTTAAATCTGACCCTAACTCCTCTCCAACATAATCTGCTCTACCCAGAAGGATTTTTTCAATCTTGGGAAACCTGGAGGTGAGAGAGGCTAGGACTCTTTGAGGTGAAAGTCCAATGTATTTGCACCACAGCTTGTCAACCAGGAGGAGCAGAGGTGTTTACTTCTGATTCTGCAAGTTCCCTTTTTCATTAAAACCCTCCTCCCATAAAAAGCCATCTGGAGTGTGGGATCAGATCCTCTTCCCAACTTGAAGCTACCCTTCAATGGGCTGACTTCTGAGTGTTGAACCTCTCAATGAGAAAGACCACTCAGTGTGGAGTAAAACTCCACAGCACAGAAGTTTGAGCTTCCCATCCTAAGCTGTCCCCTTCCCAATCCTTGATCTATGTCAGTGGACCCTAGCAATTTGGAGCTTTGGTTGGCATTTCAGATCAATGACATTTTAGTAAAGAGATAGTCATCATGTAAAATTTATTTTCTGGATGATTTTCTTTGTGTTATTTATTAGTTTTATACCATGTCAATAATGTTACAATGACTTGAGCATTGTCAGGGTGACAAAAATTTTCCAATATGTGACAGTGGCTCTTTGAAGCTGTTGTGAATGGGAATATTTTCCTAACCTTTCAGATAAAAAGCAGCAGCAGAGGAAAAGCAATTAAGTGTTCAGTTGTTGAAATCTTTTCAAATAATTTTGTTTGAAGTCATTCCTTGCAGATTTGTAGCACTGTGGGACTATGATACTGCAATATTTTCATAAGCATGGAGCAAAAGGTGCTCTCTTAATTGTATCTTTCGAAATCCTTTGTGTTGTTGCAGCCCACAGACTTGTAACATTTAATGACAGCAGTTTTAACCTGTCACAACAAAATGCTGAAGCTGTTGTAAATTTCAGAAAGTCTTTTTACTTTTGAAAGAAAAAAGATGCCTTGAGACATTCCAAAGCACTTTACAGCCAATGAATACCTTTGAGTTGTAATTCAATGTTGTAGCGTGGGGATCAATTTATGGATAGCAAGATTCCAGAAAGAACAACGAAAGGAAATTACTTTTAGTACTGTTGCCTGGAGTTTAAATATTGACTTCATTCTTTCATTTCCACCTAAAAGGGCAGTTGGGGAAGTGGCTTAATATTTTGTCTGACAGTGTTGCACTTGGTAATGCATGATTTTCAGTCAGCATATTGTAATCAGTTATCTGCATTGGAATTTGAATCCACTAAACTTCTGAATTAGGAGTGATAACATTACCTTTTCAATGCTGAATCTGCAACCTGAATGAATGTCTCATTGTAATATTTCTCAAAATAACAACCTTGCTGACCATTTCCCACAGATCCCTCTCCCCACAACATTTAAACATATATTAACTTCAATGTTAATACATAAACACTTACTAAATGTAGGTAAGTTTTATGGGCCTGCACAAAACACATACCTTCAAGGTTGGCTCCACTGAATTGTTTCTAAATGTTAAAAAAGAGTTCGCAATTTAATATTTTTCAAATCTTTTCAGGCTGGACATTCCACAAATATTCTTAGCTTCTCACACACCTATAGTTAAAGACACAGGCAGTGCAAAAACAACCTCTCTCATCCTTTGTTCCCACTATTCTCAATTTCTTTTACCTCTCTGTCCAATGCTTATGTCCTCATATTTGTTTCCTATGCAGCTTGCTCCTTTATTTCTCTTTCTATGTGGCTGCATCCTGCTCCTTTTCTCTCCCTGCCTTTCAAATTCTTCTCTGCCTTTTCTTGTGTTCTCACTCTTCACTATCTCCTTTTTTCTCATGTCCTGGGTTCTCTCTCCTCCCTTTCCTGTTTTTATGTCTGCCTTAATTTTTCCTTTGTCTTTAGCTTTCACGACCTGCTTTATCACCTTATATTGCTTTTTGCCTCATAAACGGTTGCTTTCCACTCCAACTTCAACAACATTCAAACTGCCACCTATTGAGGACAATGAGGTACTTGTAGCCAACCTGTGACAATTACCATGTAGAAAACTATTGAAGAAGATTGAGTGGTATAAAATTAGAAGAAAGTATAATTCCACATCTGTAGAAACACAGAATATATCTGTTGCTCGCATGAACCCTGCATTTTATTTACTCTGTTATTAAGTTAGTAGGTGGCCTTCTTTATCACCACTCTGTTCCATTGCAATTACAAGATAACTCAGCAGGGCGACAGATAATGGCTCAGCAAGTTCATAAAGTCTCTAGCTTGTTAAGTCAGCAGAGGAGCCACATAGGTTAGGAAGATTCCATATTTGAATCCTAGCATTAAGGACTTCCAGTAAGAAATAGGAAAACCAGGAAGAGTTCTTGCTTCTGAAAGCTCTCCTGTGACCTTTGTTGAACAGAGTGGATGTTTGCTGATCAGAAAGGATGAATTCAGGATGGGCTCTGATCCCAATCCTCAATATTGAGGATCCCACATGTCAATTGAATGAGGAACCAGAAAGCATGCAGTGCCTTTGCAAACACACCAAAGGACAAAAAGAGAAGGGAGGAGCAAATCAAGAAAATTGTTGCTTATAAATTTTCTCCTCGTTGGTTTCCAAACCACTCCCAACTTTACATTGATCACAGGGGCAGCGTTACAACCATTTCCATTTAAAAACAGTCATTACATAAAAATAATTAATGTTCCTCCAGTTTGTGTATCCGCATTAACAAATATATTATTAAATATATACAAATATATTAATTACCATTATAGAATTTCCTGTTATACCACCCAGGCTTATTAAAATTGTCACACTTGTAAATTCACTGTAAATAACATCATTTGGAATTTTAATCAGTATATTATCATGACAGAAGTCAGTAAGTCTGAAATTATTTGTGACAAGTTACTTGCATTAGCAAACAATCAACATGTAATTATACTCAATAACTACAATTTTATTTTCGTTATGAATTTAATGGCTCAAATAATTTCTTCAGATGATATTTGAAAAGGCATTGTTCTCTGATAGTTCATTTCATACTTCAGTACACGCTTGCTACATTTGAATGATCCTCCAGTGTAGATATTATTAATTGGTGGTTGCAAGGGTTCTTGTCAGTCTTCAGATTATCAAGTTCTTCTTAAATTTACTTACAGAATAAGACCCATTTTTCTTTCCCCCAGTAAGCTTCTACCAGATTGCTTCTGATTGTGAAAACTAGCTGTAAAATAGAAAATATTCTGTTGCAGAATGATATATTTCTTATAAATGAATGTAGATATAAACATTATTAGAAGTGGAAGCTTACAGAAGAATAACGAAGAGGTTGCTCCACGATAGGGCTCCTCCAGCTACTGATACTCAAAAGTTTTCCGCTCTTCTGTCATCTTGCCCTTTAATTGGGCCGAAGTCTTATCCTTCCTAGTGGGAGAGAACCAAGGAAGGGCAGATATCTGGCTGCAAAATCACCCGGGATGGCTATTCAGGTTTCTGTTAGAAAAGTGTGGTGGGTTAGTGGTAGTTTCATGATGATGGGCACTAGGACCACTTCCAAAAGCACTGGAATCTAGGCCTTTATCTCAGCGCCAGGACATAAGCTCGGGGTCGTTGCTAATTTTAGTTCTTCAGAATTAAGGACATTTATACATGCATGCGCACACACACGCTGATCACTTCTGATCTTCTGCTAAAGGAAAAGGTGGTATGGCACTGCTTCCTCTGCCGATTAGTTAATGAGTAATTTACTCTTCTTTGGATACATTTACTATCATTTGTGCCAGCCAATTAGTAAATTGTAGATTAAGTAAACAACTGATAAATATAAAGTTTATTCCAAAACAGTTCCATTGGCAGAAGGGATTCTCAGCTCAGTTCCCTATTCCAGATTGAAAATGTCAAAGATCACAGTGTCACAGCTGATCCATGCAGCATTTGATGCCTTCAAAATGTGTTATACACTACTCTACAAAACATGCACTGTGGAAGATAGCCAAGAGGTTAGCAGCTTTTACTAATGATGTTAGGGCCTCACTAGTAAAATATTAATTTTAATTAAAAGTCAGGGCAGTATTAAATGCCGTACTTTTTTTTATTTTCATTGCAATGCCAATGTTGGTGAAATGTAATATCCATATTTCAACTGGTGTAATTAATTGGAGTTAAAAGTGACACAATTGGGACAAAATATTGCTCAGTTGTTGGTTCCAAAATCCACACTACCCAATAAATTAAGCCTTTTGACATGTTTCTTTATTAAAGTATATATATATATATTAATCAGTAAAACTATCTGGATGATTGAATTTTGTTTGAATGCTACACATCAAATTATTCCAGCTGTGGAACATATTGTGACATTCTAATGTTAGTGGCCTTAGCTCATAAATGGGTTGATTGAGGAAGGTTAGAGCCAGTAGATTTTAATGACCAAGTCCAACAGAGAGAAAATCAGTCTCTTTCACTACTCCATGCTTGATGCCCTGCCAAATTTGCATTTCTCCCTACAAAGTGACTAGAGGCAAAATTTGGTACATTTGGAAAGACTGAGTGACATTTCTTCATTCTGCCTGGAAGTTAGTTATGAGCTGATAATGATTCATAGTCAACTTTGAATTGAAATGCTGTTCAAAGACTTTGCTATCCTTTCTGGTAAAAAAAAGATGTTCCCTAATGTAATCTGCAACCGAAGACAAATTATTTATTAAAATCTGTACAGTACAGCTAAACTGAATAAGACTAATTGATAATAAAGTTTATTGCAAACTCTTTACTGCATGGTAAATACTGCATGAGTCAAACAGGTAGTACAGGGCAAAATTTAGTCTCAGCGATACTGGGTCTTCCAACAGTTGCAGAACGAGTGGGAGTTCTGCATTGCTGTTATGCATACTCTGGGTAATCAGACACAATTTAAATGTAATCTTGCACTTTGCTGGCCAGTGTTTGGGCTCCTACGGAATCCAGGACCATGAGGATGGAAATTCTGGTGCCGAGAGCTGCTAGTTACTCAGAGATCAGCAGCTTTCCATTATTAGCGGTACCACTGGGAGTGATGGCTGCTGCTGGAAATGATTGGAGACCTTCATCAGGGATCAGAGCAGGCCCCTGGAAACAGTGGAGTGGGGAAAATAGGGGATTGCTGGTGAAGGGCTGAGGAAATAGCACAGCCATGTGAGACATCTGAGTAATGTTTAAATCCCAGTGGCCCTTCCCACCCCCAACCTCCAACCAATTTAGGACAGTTTTCACAGCAAGGGATTTGGAAGGTTCTCCTGCCCAATTCTCCTGGTGTGTTCTATTAAATTCTAGCCAAACATTGCCCAAAATTTAAATCAGTCTAGGAATGAAAGTGGGTCCTGAGCTTGTACAGTGGATATTGAGACCCAAAGGACAAGTTTTACTGCTGTCAGCGATTTAAAAGGCTCCGACTCTGACTGCCATTCAATTAAGGACGGAAGCCTCACTTTTAGAACTACTAGTCTAATTACAGAACTGGCACCATGGACACCGTCATCAATTGATGTGGCTGAGGGAGTAAGGAAGAGCTCCCCAACAGGAAGCTGCCCCCTACTGCCCTGGGAAGTTATTTGGAGACAACCACAGTTTTCCTGCTGGTGCTCCCCCATGTTGGGGAACATTTCAATTCTGATAAAGCACCAGCAGTGACGTAAATTAGCTGTAATATGGCAATTAAGTGAATTAATTGCACATCTGTCTCCGGTCAATGAGCACCTGAACCATTCCTGTTTCAGAGAATTTCTTGTGGTGGCAGGAACACATTGGACTTTCTGCCACTTTATGAGTGCTCCCACTCTCCAGCCTGTCTCCAGAGGGCAGGGGAAATTCAGCTCATTTTGTGTAGTTGCCACCAAACCTAGTGGTCTGCAAGACAGCAATATGAAAGATGAAACTTTCAATGGCAACACTGTTTTACTTTCTAGTTTTATTTCTTACATTCCAAAGATTAAGACTGAAGAAGCAATTAGGTACCTTCATTAGGACTTTAGTTTCTTCTCTTAATTGTATAGTTGCCGACTAATGGGATTTTTATTTATTTATGGGATATGAACATTACTGGCAAGTCCGGCATTTTTTGCTCATCCTTAATTGTCTGTGAGAAGGTGACAGAGAACTCATACAACCACTGCACGTTATGAGGTGTAAGCACATTCACAATCTGTTACTAAGGGAATTCCAGCTTTTTAGCCCAGCAACAGCGAAGGGAAAGTGATATAATTCCACGCCAGAATGATTTGCTATACATGGGTATACTTACATGAAAGGACCAGCAGAAATTTCTACATACCATGGCATTAATGCTTCCACTGCATTTTAACTATACTTTGTAATTTTTAGCTTATTGCTATTTGTTATTGCTAGAACATTATCCCCCGATGAGCTTGATAATACAGCTCTTCATTCAGTTCTTGCGCCAATAATGCTTCCATTGGTGTTGAAAAATATTCTCCAAGACCTAATGTCTGCTCTGTTATGGCCCTGGTCAAAGAATAGGAAGCATTGTATCTACGTTCTGCTACTTTGGCAGTGAGTAACCCTTGTACCCCAGCAACTAACCTTGCAAGGCATCTGACCCTTCAAATGCAGCAGGACCACAAGAGTTCTGCAGAATATAGGATTCGTGGGAGCTCCTAGCTTACCAGGCGCAAACCTCTAAGAAGTGAAACCAGTGATTACAGACCAGTTGCACATTGATGGAATGGAATCCTTTTCTTCTGATGAAGTTTGCTGCATTGTGATATAGTTTTCTCAGCGTGACGCGTGTGCACTCAATGGCATTCTGTACTTGGCTGTGTTTCCAAATTCTACTGCCAGTGTTGTCATACTGACCTCATCGTGGGAAACAAGATGAACCATTTTGATCTGCCACAAATGACATCAGTCACATTCTTGATGCATTTGTGAACGCATGTTTGAGGGATTCCATTTAGGTCCCCCATGGCTTCCTGGAAGAAGCAAGGTTCATAGAAATTCAAAGCAGCTGTCACCTTGATGGCCACAGGGATAGGATAATCACACACTCCTTCAGGTTGAAGCTCCCATTCCAGCAGCTGACATAGTTCAGCTCCAGTGTCCTGGGACCCTCTCAGCCTGTGCCAACACTGTGCCTCATTCATGAGGATGAAATGACAAGGACTAAAGAGCTGGGGCTCTTGTGCAACCTGAGGAAACCTTCAACTGTGACTTCTTCATGTAGTGAAGACTGTTCAGCTTCTGTGGCAGGCCATTGCTAGCCCAAAGCTTGTTGGCACATCTGTTCCTCTTCTACCACCCTGTGCCTTTGCATTACAGCAAGAGTGATGATAACCCCTGCTGTGGCTGGATCCTCCAGTCACATTCTCAATTAAGCAGTGTTGGGAATGCTAGAAACATCTTAGCAATGAGGAGTCAATAATCACATCTCTTATAAATGATAGCTTGATGTATTACTTCATAGAGTGAAAGATGAAACTTTCCAGCAAAGAGGACTATGTATTGAGGCATTTTAGCACTTTGATGTAAGACCTTATTTCAGTGAATGCTCCATCAGTCATGTGACAAATAGCAGTACAGTCTAAGTGCTGCAAGTATAATTTCTCTTCACATTGCTATATCAATCATGAAAGGCATCAATGCACATATGAGAGGCTTGCGATGTCCTGTCAGTTCAGGTGGAGAGCGAATCAGTTCCATGTGCACTCCAGGAGGATCTTGCATTAGCTCTGTTTGTCGTGACCTGCAGCTGCCTCTTCTAATGTCAGCCGTCATTATTTCTGCTTCACAGAGATGCCTTGTCTTTAATTTGCAAGGACCAATGACATGGCCAACATTGTTTGTGACAAGAATTTGCACCTACACACTTGATCATTGCCTGCATTTCACATGCACGATGATATGGCCAGAAATGATGTGAACCTGTGCACTGCTGCATGGGTGATAGATGCACTTCCCCCTCCTGAAATGCAGCCTGTGTTTTTCGCCATCAGAATTATGCTGACCCTACCGACTTGCAATGTGATCCAAGCTATTTTGCGTTCACAGGTCACTTTTAGCTCTCAGCAGATCATAGTTGGAAATTCAGGTCATGCTGTACACCATGGAAACCACACTAGGCCTGGTCAGTAACACACCCACCCCTACCCGCACCAACAAAGCCTCCATGTCGCTGTTTACTCATCATTCCTTGGAGAACCCATCTTGACTGTACCCCCGTGTGTTCCAACCCACTTCCTTGAATTGAGAATTCAACTGTCTTCTTCACTTTCTGAGTCCCATCACTACACTTAGGTGATACACACCATTGGGCTGTTTAGCCCCCATCTCCAATCAGACCATGGTGCGGATGACTCTCACAGCATCCTCCTTTCTCCCATACACTACCTGCTCTCTCTTATGTATGAAATGTATCTCCTTCCTGGTCTTGTCACCTTTAAATCCCAGACTGATGCTTACAATTGCCAGCATTGATTCCCTCCACCTCCCCACTAATACAGAGTCCCCTTGATACCAATCCATTCCCTTGAATGAGCAAGCAAGTAGCCCTGCAATGCAGCTTGTGTAGCGTTAAAATGAGGAGTGCTAGTACACTCCAAAGTGGAAAATAGAAGTGCAGTAGCATGCTGTAAGTGGGATGAGCGATGTGACATGATGTTGCACTGAGGCTGGCATATGTCAGATGCCAAGGTCATTGTCGTGGGCTATATGCTGTCTCTGCTCTTGGAGCATGTCCATCGGTACCTCAAAGATAATGCTCAAAAGGAGCAAGCAGCAAATTGGAGTTGTCTGATACCCGCTCTGGCTTCCATGTCGACAATTCTAGTCTAGTTTTTATCTGACCGGTGGGAAAATGGGAACCAGCATATGAATGAGGTAAAATTGGATAATAATGAGAGTAATAATGAGCAATAATCCCAATTAAAAGGCCTCTTCTGTTCACTAGAAAGCAACTCATCTCATTGTCCATAACTCTGTTGTAAACTGTGACTTGTTGCTCCTGACGTTAAGAAAGGCCTTTCTCCACTTCTCATGCCACTGTCCCACATTTCCCATCATAGCCCCTTCCTCCTCAGTAATTTAGCCTACTTTTAACCTTTCACCTTAACTCCTTGTTGTACTTTATCTTCCACAGGTTCACACTGAGAAACCAGAGATCTCCTTGTTCTCAAGAAAGTTTTCTCCTATACACTCTTCACCTTCTGTTTCCTATTTTTACTCCTCAGATCTTTCTTTGCTTCCAAAAGTAAGTTTGCCTCTCTAAATCAAATTAGAATGTGCAATGTGACTGTCTTCACACTCTTTCTACTTGTCTTTTCTCTTCCTGTTTCCTTTTGGCTCATGGTTACGAGAACGTGAGAGTACCTATCCTACTTGCTCTTTAGTTAAAATTTATGTAAATGAAACAGCGGTTGAGAGAATAAGTTGGCTTAAAATTTCCTTTAAAATGATACATTTTTATGAAAATTGAAGTAACTGTAATTGAAGAAAATCTGTAGCTGGGATTTTCCCTTTTCTTTCTAAGTATGCGTGATTGCATTAGATTGTGATTTACAGACTGCTCTCATCAGTGAGAGAATTCACCTGATTGTGTCCCTGTCAGTTCATTTAGAGCTGATAGACTCTTAATATAGGTGAGTTTCTTGCTCTATCTGGCACCTTGACACTGATATTTCAGGTTGCCAGATCAGATCAGAGGCCAGAAGCTTCTGGGTCATAAACTTGACTGTGTCGATGACTGCTCCAGCACCAAGAAGCTAGGGTTTTTTCAAATCTACTTGCAGTAGGGTCTGCCTAATGGAGAGAGGGGGCTTTCAGGATCAGAGGCAGCAGCAGATATGAGCAATTGTCAGCACCACAATCCCATTCTCAGCAGGCAGGCAACTTTTCTACCCTCTTGGGATGCAATTGATTGTGGAAGTTGTGAGTTATGGTCTTTACATGGCCATTAATTTACCACTTAAAGACCTTAATTGCTGGCAAATCAAATCTAAATCACCCAGCAATTAATTGCAGGGGGTGGTGAGTTTCTGTCCGATGCCAACTTGCTCAATTATTTCATATTGTTGACATCTCTCGCCAATTCCAGGGTAGTAATATTCCATCTGTGCCTCTTGCTCAACTTTCTTCTGTCTATCCTCTGTGACACAAATCCCCATCTCTTCATCTTTCTCTTGCTCACATCTTTTAAAAAAAACCATGATATGAATTTAACTTCAAAGCTTTGAAACTTCAAAGTGCTTTTGTTTTTCAAAATTATTTGATAGCTACTAAGTTGAATATGCTAGAAGTTGGGCATATAGTCCATCAGTATAGTGATGGAATAATGTGAATGCTTTTTGGGAAATTAGACATGTGACACAAGATCAAATTTAGCATCCAAATTCAGCTCAGAGTGAAAGTTGTTCCTGAGTGTAACTGGGGAGAAAGGTTTTGAAATACTTCTCTGATTATGACCTATTTATATAGGGTTTATACAGGATAGCCAAATCTATCAAGCTCATGACCGCATTTTGAGAGCAGCTCATACTGACAAGAATAAATTTTAAAGAAGTCACAAATACAATATTAATTTAATGTATTTTATGAATGTGGGATGATCCTCCCCTTTTCTCAGCTTTCAGCTATCCATTACAAGATGTATTTCAGAGAAGCAGGGTTTCAACTTTTTGAGTGCCGTGATTTTAAAGAACAGACACAAGGCAGACTTTCTTGTAAGTTTCAGTCAAAAGAACTAGCATTTATCCTCACAAAATTCAAAATATAATCATAACAGTCTGCACTCTGTTCTCACACATCCCTGATAATATGCACACACAAGAATAGATGATTGCTAAAGATGAAACATTACTTAAAGTTCCATGGGTCACTAATACTTTGCTTCTAAAGGAAGGTTCTGAAAATCTTTGCAAGTTTGGAAATTGTCCCCTAGTTCACTGATGAAGAAAAAATGTTAGTTCATAGGTTTACTGTAATAAACTCACAATAATGTTCCAAAAAATAGCAGATTTGTGACATTTTAGTTAACCTGTGGTTGAACTCATAGTATTGAACTATATTTTGGCAGATAAGTGCCAGTTTTCTGCCAAAGGTGACTTGTGAGGCAGAGTCCTCTCTTGTGTTGGATGAAAGATGAATTCCCTCTAGTTTTTGTATTCCAGTCTGCCCAATTGGGATGTCCTTGTTGAGTAAAAAGTTTTTCATGATCTCTCTCTCTCTTTCTCTGTCTCTAACCGGTTACAATTATATGATAACTGTATTGATCTTTTCCATTCTTCACAAAATGAGTTGAAACCAATATAACTGATACACAATGGAGGAAGTGTTTGATATCCTACCAACTTTCTAGCTTTGATTATCCTCTTCAATGACTTCAGTTGAAATTGCATTTCCATAGGGCCGACACATCTAGCAACAATTGCTATTTTAAAACCTCTGTGTTTGTGTCTTTAATGGTCTAGATCATGCTTTTAAATTCCCTTCCAAAACTCTCCATGTTTCCCATCTCTCAGCCTTCCTTTAAGAGCCTCTTTAAAACTGACCTCTGTGACCATTCCTGTTTGGATTAGCATCAGGTTTTCATTTCACCTTTATTGAATGAGTTAGAATATTGTTGTCTATGTTAAAAACCCTATATAAATAGGTCATAATCAGAGAAGTGTTTCAAAATCTTTTTACCCAGTTACACTCAGGAAACAACTTTCACACCGCAGGCAAAGAATTTGCTAAACACTTTCCTACATCTGATGGAGAGTCCTAGTATTTAATCTAAAAGAAATCAAATTTCTTAATCTTAGAAAATCTGTTTGAAATCTATTTAAATTGCTCTCTCAACCCAAATTGTCCACGCATTTCTGACTGCACCTTCTCCCCTGGATACTAATTATTCCCTATTCCTTCAAAACGCCTTCCCTTTGAGCACTCGCTCCATTTGGCTCCTTGTGTTTTCATTTTTCCCCATAGTGCATTTCCTCCTAGCCATATTCTGGACAAGACTGGAAAATATGACCCAAAGCTGTATTACTCTATGGGCTACATCCCTAAACTAATTCTCACCTAATACATGCATTCTAAATGTAGCCTCGATCTTGATTGAAGTATTGTCCATATCCCTCTTGTGTCCTTTTACAAGTTTCCTCTAACTCCTGCCATAAATATTTTCAAATTCCTATGCCTTAATGTTCCATCTCCCTTTGTCCCCCCCCAACCCCAACTAAACTTCCCATTCTTTCCCCTCGCTTTTCCTTCACATTTCTTCCACTTCCTACGTTGCCTACTGTGCCTATTGTGCTGTGGCTATCACTCCTGGTATCACCACAAAATACCATCCACTGAACTCCCATAATCTTCAACCTGAAAGATATAATAAACATAGGAGACACAATAGCAGAAAGGGTCAGAATGAAAGGCAATGAATATAATAATCCACCCTTGTCTGGCAGCATCTGTGGCGAGAAAGCAGAGTTAACGTTTTGAGTCCAGTGCCTGTTCATCAGAACTGCTTTATAGTTTTTCAATTTCTGTTTTGTTTCATATCTCCAGCATATGCGTTTCTTTGTTTTATTTTAACCCATAAACTTTTCTTACCTTCTTTATTGCTTTAATTTGTATTTTCAATCATTCTCTCTTTTTTTCTTCCATTTATCTTTTCTTTCCTAAATTTGTTTTCGTCACACTTAATTCCTGCTGCACCTTGTTTTTTTGTATGAGAAATGTTGTTTGAAATGCCAGGTATGGAGGTGCTGTGTACTACAGATCATATTTGTCAGTGCCAGATGCAGAAAAAACACAGCCTATACTACTCAGCAGCTGTTTTCTTGACTCTCTCTCCTGTAGGCTTGCTACTTCTGTAACCAATTCTACTTCAACTCTCCTCCTATTTGAACTAGTTACTCCTTGGGGCTAATTTAGACTCTGAGGGTTAGTGCAAAATGGGCAACGTTGATTTAGCTGCACTTACATGTTTCTCCAGAATTTCATTTTCAAAATAAAAGTTGGGAGATATAAAAGACATCTGGGTTTGAACCAATATTGAATTTTTACAGCATCATCCAGTATCAAAATTACCTACTGCCTCCATATCCTCCCACTTACCTCGGTCCCTTGTTGCTTATGTTTCTCTTTTTCTCTGTTCCTTTCAACCACTGAGTTCACTCACGGCAATGTAATGAAAGACCCATCCTCCCCACTTGGCCTCACCATGTTGCTTACATTATCCCCTCTTATCTTCCCTCTCATTTCCCCCCATCCTGCCCATTACTCTGTGAGTCCTCAGTGCTCCATATCCTATCACGATCTGTAGTTTGTTGATTGCCAGTCGAACCTGTATTCTCCCATCGTCTGATCTTCCCATTCTCCACTACTGCCACAGCACAAAACTGATGGGTGTAAGTGAGCGGGTGTGTGTGCACTGCAGGTGATAGACCTGAGTGAAATAAGGCATGTGAATAGTCAGTGATGAGTTTGGGCAGAGGTTGGGTCAATTGGCATGGGTAAATCAGAGTGTGTGGCTGGAAGCCTTAACTTCCAAGGGCTAGCAGGCAGGGGAAAGGAAACAATTTGGAGTGCAAAAAACCTGAACTGAAATTATATTAAATTTCTTAAAACCTCACTTGACAGTGGCTTAAACTAAAGCTTACATGAATTAAAATTCAGATACTTAACCATGAGAAGAGTGGTTCACTAAGGCTCACTCTTTAACTTGCATTAAAGAAGATTATCTGCAGCATCAGCTGAAGAACAGACCTGGAAAGTGCAGCTTATGGACTAGTAGCAATGAGGGGGATTGTAAATGAAGTACACAAATCTGATGCCCATACTGTACAGTTCAAATAAATACAGAACTTTTAAAAAAAATTCCAAACTTTATACCATGTTAAAATAAAAACAGAAATTGCTGAAAAGTCTCAGCAGGACTGGCAGCATCTGTGAAGAAAAGGCAGAGTTATTATTTCAGGTTCAGTGACCTTTCTTCAGAACCTATTAAATATATATTGTAATTTATTACATGTTTACAATGAGTTATACACTACAGCATTTGCTCACTTGGAGAAATCTGAATGCAGTATCTTACTTTTGAATTGATATTTGCTGTTGCTGTGATTTTCCAAGAGATGGCAGTTCTTGTTACGTTTTGGGTGTCATTATATCTTAATACCAGCAGAGGGCAGTTACTGACCGCAAACACAGGCAGCGTTTGTGATTTGTTTTTCTATGAAATAGTGTGAACAAAGGCAAACATTAAACTACAGATGAATATGTGGAAAGTAAATCCACATGTTGCTTTCGATAATGCAATATGCAGAAGTTTGCTCAGGTACAACAAGGAGGTATCTTAGACACTGATGTGAATATTGTTATAAAATAATAGAATAATACAGTAGCAGACTATTTGGCCCATCATACCTATACTGACTCTTTTAAGGAACTGTGCAATTAACTCCATTTCCTTTTCCTTATATCTAATCCCGTTCTGAAAATTAAATACACTTTCATCACTGTTTCAGGCAATGCATGCCAGATCGTAAAATTTGCTGAGCAAAAGTGTCTCCTCATCTTGCCTCTCGTTTTTTTGTGAATGATCTTAAGTTTCTGTTCTCTGGTTACTTGATCTTTTGCCGTTGAAAATAGTATCTGTTTACTCAACTCTACCAAACTCCTTCTTGATTTTGAACACCTCTATTAAGTCAACCCTTAGCCTTCTTTGCTGCTAGAAGGCCAACATTAGTTTCTGATCTCTGAAAGTAACTGAGGTCCTGCATCTCTGGCACTATTTTAGTCCGGATGTTGTTTTATGTACCTTTCCCAAGACCTTGACTTCATTACTAATGTGTGATGTCCCAATCTGAACATTGGCCTGGATGTTTACATTCCACAACTTGACAGTTAACAACACTACTGCTTTACCATCTCACCGACTCCCTCCACTGTGTTTGTGCTGTCAGACTTCATAGTCAATGTTAATTGAGAAGTAAGTCCATATGAGAAGAAAGTCATTCGTGAAGAATAGATTATAGTATGTCGACAGTTGAGCAGGCTATTTTGAGATTCTTGGCTTTGCAAATTAGCTGGTTTCTGGCTCCTTTTTATCCTGGTTCCTTTTGAGCTGGCTTACTAACTGACTTCCATCACTCACAGTGATAGAACCTGTAGTGCATGGGTAGCTTTTGGTTAGTTCTTTCACTTTCGCAGAACACTAGCGCTCAAGCCAAGGCTAATAAACACAAGTATTCAACACATTACTACACACAAGCACCTCATCCCATGAACACACACATACCAAGGTTAAAAGTTACTTGTCACTGTAGACTCTATGTATTCTTGAAAAGAGAAAATGCAAATAATACTCCCACCCAGACCTTATCTTTTCTCCCATCATATTCACTGTCTGAGATATTCACAGGAGATTTCAGGTCTGTACGTAATGTATTTCTGCCTTTGAAACTTCCTTGGCACCTTCAGGTATAACATTCTATGTTTCCTCTCCAGACAGCCGTTGAATTTACATAAGTTGTCATCATTTGGCTGTAACTTCTCATTTTCTAAAACACCTATAGCAATTAAAAGTTCATTATGTCTGTAAGTGATCTGGGATTATTATCCATGGTCATGACAGAATTTTAGTAAGGTTATACTAAAGGTTCAGAATTCTCATATGTCCATTACAGGAGTGAACTCTGCAATGTTACCCACTCCTGGGCCAACAAATTCAAGATTAATGAATGGAAAATTGCTGGACACGATATTTTGATCTGTGTTCCTACAACTCACGAAGCAGATACATTTGATGTTTTACATTTAATTTTGTAGTATGATTGTTGCAATAAGTTGTACAATACAATCAAGTAATTATGATATTCAAATACATAGTTAAAAGGTCGTACTTGAAAAATCTGCTTCAAAATCAGAATTTGCATTAATTTGATTCCTCCCATGATTTATGAATTGTTCAAAGTGCCTCACAGTCAATTATATACTTCTGAAATATAGCCAACATTGAATGCTGGGAAGCACAGTTTGTACGCAGGAATGTCCCACAACCAGCAATGAGATAAACATTTAAGCAATATACTTTAGTGGAACTGTCTGAAGGATGAACATTGGCTAACGTATCAGAAGAATTCACCTACTCTTCGTCACACAATGACATTGAGCCTTTGAAATTTTAAATCAAATTTAAATAATTGAGAATACATTCAGGGATTCATTTCAGCACCTTATCTAAAAGATGGTACCTCTGACATTGTAACACTCCCACAGAATTGTACTTATTGTCTCCCCTTTGGAGTAATAAATACTTCAGGTTTGCATGCATCTTCAGGATCCGATCGCTCTATGGCACTGCAGAATAACTTTGGTGGGTGATTTTTCTATTTTTTGCCCCAACATCTTTATTGTATTTCTCTTCAAGTATATTTCCCAATTCTTGTTTCACTCTCCTACCTTTGGTCAAGTACAGAGTTAAGTTTAATGTTTTGAATCCTGCCAGTTTTTAAAAAAAAATCTGTTATGGGATATGAGTGCCACTGGCTGGGCCAGTATTTATTGCCCATCCCTAATTGCCCAAAGAGGAGTTAAGAGTCAACCACATTGCTGTGGATCTGGAGTTGCATGTAAGCCAGATTGGGTAAGGACAGCAGATTTCCTTCACTAAAGGACATTCATTAACCAGAAGGCTTTTTAAGATGATTGACAATGGTTATAGGGTCCCTTTAAAAAAATTCTATATCATAGAATCCCTACAGTGTGGAGCAGGTCATTTGGCCCATCAAGTCCACATCGACCCTCCGAAGAGCAGCCCACCCAGACCCAACCCCCCATCCCTACAACCCTGCATTCTCAATGGCTAATCCACCTAGCCGGTATATCCCTGGACACTGTGGGCAATTTATCATGGCCAATCCACCTAACCTGTACATCTTTGGATTGTGGGAGGAAACTGGAGCACCTGGAGGAAACCTACGCATACATGGGGTGAATGTGCAAACTCCACACAGTCACCCAAGGATGGAATCAAACCTGGGTCCCTGGCTCTGTGAGGCAGCAGTGCTAGCCACTGAGCCACCATGCCACCTATAGTTCTATTGAATTCAAATACAACCAGCTGCTATGGAGGGATTCACACACATGTTCCCAGATTATTGCCCTGGGACTCTGCATTACTGGTGCAGTGACATTCCCACTGCTCCGTCACCTTTCCACTAGACTAAGTTTCTCAGTGCTTTCTTTCTGTTCTGTGCCTGTTGTAACTGACTGTGGACATTTCAGTGGGCGACTCTTATTGGTAGACACAGGGCCACCACCTCCACCTAGAATGCATTCTTATGTTTTTAACCTCCCTCAGACACTTCTCCAAGCAATATTCAATCACGGAGAGGGCTGATATATCAGTTAAGGGGAGTGCAAAAGGTGGTGATCATCAATTTACATTGATGTTGTTTGACCTGAAATTATGGGATTTCACAGGATCCAGAGAAAATGGACATTCCCAGGCCTTTTCCCATCTGACTATACCACTATACATACACATTTGGTATTTCTAGCCTGCTGATAGATGAAGACATAGCCAGGGTTGATAATGGTGCAAGGTAAAATGTTGATTGACAGATATGAGTGCTGACACAAATTTTGGAACTTTGACAGTAGATCTTTCTGATTTATAAAGCACTTATGTCTTAGCTATTTATGTCTTAAAGCATTTATAGGCATTGAATTACTTTCAAAATGCAATATTGTTGCCAAGAAGATAAGCACAATATTATACAACATTATGCATGCTATGCATAATCACAATTGCTGAGAAGGAAGACAGTTCAGGGGTTACAGAGCCAATCAGTCAAGGCCCATGAGACTATTGTAAAAGTGATAAGGTTTTGGAATGTCAAACAAAGACAATTAAAACTAAACAAGATATACTATTTATGCTTTGTATAAGACCTTGTCCAGGCCACATATCGAATACTGGGTTCAGTTTTAGCAGTATCTTATGATGGCACCATAGTTCAAATGTAGTCCACTTGAGTATTCGAGATAACAAGGTGTAGAGCTGGATGAACACAGCAGGCCAAGCAGCATCAGAGGAGCAGGAAAGCTATCGTTT
>NC_063338.1:56446404-56456183 GCF_021869965.1 Rhincodon typus | reverse complement strand
GCATGGTGTGGTAGGAGTGGTGGGGGTGGCGGGGTTTGGGGCACGGTGTGGTAGGAGTGGTGGGGGTGGCGGGAGGTGGGGCATGGTGTGGTAGGAGTGGTGGGGGTGGCGGGGGTTGGGGCATGGTGTGGTAGGAATGGTGGGGGGTGGGGCGGGGTGTGGTAGGAGGGGTAGGGGTGGTGGGGGGCTGGGTTGCTGGTGTTGGTGGGGGAGACTGTCACAAATCTCTTTCTGGAATGTGCCTTTATGAAGAAGATTGGGAGAGAGATGCAGTGGTTGTTGTTGAGATTTGTCCTGAGCAGCTCCATGACACAGGACTCTGTGGACTATTCAACGCTGTGCACACCAAAACAAACTTCGAAAGCACTTGGAAGATCATCAACTCAGTAGAAGACGCTCTTTGGTCTGCCCGAAAGTTGTTGCTGTTCCAGTGCAAAGAGTTGACCTTAACTGAATGTTGCAGACTGGCACATTCCGAGGTCCAGGACTACGTGCTGAGTGACTCATTAAAGCTTGGGGCAGCTGCTACCGAGGTGCAGTGGGGAAAGACCAGTCCAAATTCCAATATTTGTTCTTCATGTGCAAAGACTATACAGAGCTGCTCCAGTAACTGTGTATGTACATAAAGTATTTTTTAACGAATAGTTTTGCAATAAAAATGTTGGAAGCTTTGTGCAATTACAACTGACATTTCCACAATTATAGGTATCAAATCAACAAGAGGTGACTATAAACAGAAAGTGCAGCTGTCCAGTCAGTTTACAATGACACTTGCTTACTGCATGAGTCCAAGTGGAATGTACTTAAGTATCACAACAGCGGCTGACCTCCCACCATCCCCCCCCTCCTGCTAAGTCACTGCTGAAAATCATTGCAGCCGAAGCATCCATCATCACATAGAAGGCTGAATATTCAGAAGTTTTGCAAATGGATTTCTAGTGCTGGATTATAATAACTGGTGTTAATTTGTACAATGTGAATGGCTTGCCCTCCTCCCTGTCCCCTCGCCCCATGCATTGTGTTTTTTCCTCTCTCTTGCACCCATTGGAGAGATAGTTTCACAGGCCTCCTGGAAAGTTCTGTCAAATACCTTGTCCATGCGCCACTACTGCAGATTACTGCCTCTTCTAAGGACCTCCAACTATCAGAACAGACTAAGAACCATTTTGGTATAGAAAAGCGTATGCTTTATGGAAAAGACATGAATACTTTAATGACAACATAGAACTAGGTTAGCTGGTAAGAAACACAGAAAGTCAATGAGCTCTGTAATATATTACTGATTCATGCATTGAGTGTGGATTTGCAGCAAACATCCAAAAGGTATTCAACTGCATTCTTGACCGTGCCATTACATCAATGCATAGAATATGGATGTCTCTTTGGGGGATATTTCACCCATTCTCAAAGACACCAGAAGTTGTCTTAGACACTTCCAGAAATTAGAGAGCAATTTCTGTCTTTCTCCAAAATTGGTCAATATCTTTTTTTCTGTTTGCATTTCTCAGAATGTTGTATTGAGATGGGAGTGGATATAACAATTTTGTGAACATTGTGCCAATTTGGGAAACCTCAAAGGACCAGATGATGTTTTCGTGTCCATCTCTTTCCTCGTATATTATGATGCTTTTCATTCTGAATATGCTTCAAGGGAGAAATGTAACTTCTACATATTAGTATATCGTATTGGAATATGATGACATTTATGTATAATGTAAGACATATTGAATTTTGTTTTGTAGGATTGGAAAATTATTACTAGCAGTTGTTTCCATTTTTTCCAACAGAATCTGTTCATGATATAGCAGAGACAAGTATCTGCAGTTCAAATGATAGTCAGCTGGAAAATGGAAGCTCTGGTGTGTCTGGAGATGAAAATGCCTATTCAGGTAAGGTGTTGTGTAGTATAATTGGCAATGTATAGGGTCTATATTATAACAATTATGGGCAAGATACAACATATAGAAGACGTGCTAAGGTAAGCGTCACCTGGACCAAGTTAAACACACACTTGGCTACTGAAAGAAGGGAAAGTAGGCATAGTGGAGGTGTTAATTAAAATCTTTTAATTGTCACTGGATAAAGAAATGTTGCCCGAAGCAAGGAGGGTTGCTAATGTTCTTAAGAGATGCTTCATCAAAACCTCCCATCATCTTGAGAGCCACTATCTTCCTTTAGCCTCTCTGATTTATGGAGAAAAGTTTTCCAAGTGGTCATCATAAAGTGATAAATTGGGAATGTATAGGCTTAATATTTGTGGTGGGAAAGACATCAGAAACAAATATAAGGGACATTTTTATTTAATTTGAAAGACATGTGCCAATGAACGCTTCTTGGCTTTCCTCAGGGGTCAGTTTTTGAACTCATTGCTATTTACAGTTTTTATTTTTGACCTAGACTCTAATGGAGGGAGTATTATTATAAAGACCATATGATGTAGGAGCAGAAGGAGACCATCCAGCCCTTTGAGTCTGTAAAATGCTGATGATACAAAATTTAACAAAGTAATAGATAGTGGTAAGGATAGCTGTGGACATCAGGATAATATAGAGTGGATGGTGAAATAGGCAAAAGCATAACTGTTGGAGTTCTATGCAGAGAAGGTGAAGTGATGCATTTTGGATCACTAATAAGGAAGGATGGTCCCCTTTCAGAGGCACATTGGCATAATTTCACATACCACTTGAAGGGTTGAGAATTGATAAGGAGGAGGTATCAAATAGCTAATAAAAAAAAGTAAAGGATGAAATTCTAAAGGGAATGCAGAAGCAAAGGGTGTATATGTGAATAAATTATTGAAGGAGGTAGGAATAGTTGAGAAAGCAGTTATTAAAAAGTTTAACATTCTAGGCTGGATTAAAAGCTGTATAGAGTATGAAATGAAGGGAATTATTTTAAACTTGGCATAGAATATTCAGCCTTAATGGGAGCATTGCATTCATTTGTGGGCACTACGCTTTGGGAAAGATGTGAAGACTTTAGAGATATTACAGAAAGGACTCACGAGAATAGTCCCAGCCATGAGGAAAATCAGTTAGGCAGATAAACTGGAGAATTGGTTTCCTTGGACAAGAGAAGATTGAGAGGAAATTTGACAGAGCTACTAAAATTCATGAGGAGTCTGGACAGAACAGATAGAGAGAAACTATTTTCATTGGTGGAAGGATCAAGAGCAAGAGGGCACAGATTTAAGATGGTTGGCAAAAGAAGCAAATGAGGACATGAGGAAACATTTCTTCATGCAGCAAGTGCTTAGGATTTGTAAAGCACCACCCAGGAGTTTGGTGAAGGTGGATTCAATTGAGGCATTTGTGAGGGAATTGAAATGCTATCTGATGGGAAGAAGATTGGGAAGTGGTATTAGGTACTCACTCGGAGAATTAGCTCAGACACAATAGCTCAATAACTTCCTTCTGTGCTGTACCAATTCTGGGAAAAGCTGACTTTATAAATAACTTTAAAAGTGCATTGGACATGTACTTGAGATGGAGGGACTTATTGGGTTACCCATCAAAAACAGGCATGTGGGACGAAGCATAATGCAAGCACAGGTGTGATGGATTAATTACCTTTCTGACCTGTAAATTTCTATAATTGTGGTTTAGGCTTGATATCAGCTATTGCATTGGAAATACTCTATTTATATAAAGATGTGATATCTTTATATTTACTTTGGTTTTATAAGTTTGGCCAATAAAAAGTTTGTATTATCTGTTTTCTATCCAACATGATTTGGTTTAATGCACTGCAATGTTTCAAACAGTGGTTTTAAAGGCGGGTCATTGGACTGATAGCTTGTTCAAGGCTTTTAGTGTGAGATCACCTCTCGGAAGTTTCTTTTCCAAGCCCAAAAGCCTAAGACCATTCAGTTTCTCATTTAAACTCGGATCTCTTAACACTCTGGACAACCTTGCTGTCTCCAATATTTAAACTTATCTAATTAATCAGTAATTGGAACAGAACGTCCTATTCAATGTGCAATTTTTCTGGAGAATGGTAATGTTTGATCATTACCTTTCTTCTAACTTGTATGTTATGTTTAAGCTTTGCTGTTTCAAACTCTATTGGTTGTATTGATTGGTAAGTTACATTGATGTACAAGTTTAACATTGAGTGGTCAGATGCCTGGCAGATGAAGTGTAATATGGCAGCAAAAACAGGAAGGCAGATTATTATCTGAATGACAATAGATGGGAAAGAGGAAGGTGCAACGAGACTTGGGTGTCCTCATACATCTGTGAGGCCACGGACAAAGGAACTTGAGGAGATAGAGCGGCTTTTAAGTGTGTGGATAGAAGATCAAACGAAGAAGTGATCAAGGACCACCTTTCTCACCATAACAGAGAAAGCCTTATCAATTTATGAAAATCTAACAAAGAAAGCTGAAAATCCTGCAGACATGCCTGCCTTTAAAGCTAGCTGCATTTTAAGAACTGCTATGCTTTTCATAACGTAAAGTTATGTGGTGAAGCTGCCAGTGCAGATGAGGAGCATACGATGGCATTTCCTCCCATAGTGAAAAAATTAATTGATGAAGAAGGCTACAACTTAGATCAAATATTCAGTTTGAATGAGACAGGGTTATACTGGAAGTGAATGCCATCAAGAACCTACATCTCCATGAATGAAGCACTTTTAAGTGGCTTTTAAGTGGCAAAGGATCGTATGACTGTGCTGCTGGGTACCAATGCCAGTGGAGACTTAAGGCTTAAGCCTGTGGTGGTGTACAGTACTGCCAACCTACGAGCCTTGAAAGTTTACCTAAAGTCTACTCTAGGTGTCTACTTTAGGTCAAGCAAAAGAGGGTGGATGACGGGGCAGATTTTTTTCTGACATTATTGTTGATGTTTTTGATGATGTTTTTAGAAAGTATTGCAGGAAAAAAAATTTGGATTTCAAGATTCTGCTGATCCTGGATATTTCACCAAGCCATCCTCCCACCATTGCTGAACTTTCTGAAAACATCAAAGTGCTATTTCTATCCCGAACACAACCTCTCTCCTTCAAACCATGGACCAGGGTATAATATCAGCTTTTGAAGCTTATTATTTAAGGTGCACATTTAAGCGGCTGATTGCAGCCACTGAGTGTGATTAGGACAATGTTCTTCAATTTTGGAAGAGCTTTAACACGAAGAATGCAATTGACATTATTGTGGAGGCCTGTCAGGAGGGTGATGTCAGTAAAGACTGCCTGCATGCAGTTTGGCAGAAGCTTCTCCCGGATTTTTTTCAAGATTTTAAAGTCTATGATCCAGCAGAGGAGCTCCAAGAATCAAAGAACAAGGTGTTGGTCTTGTGAAGCAAGTTGCAATTGAAGAAGTGGAGAGTGAGGATGTTGAAGAGCTGCTTGAGTCCCACTGTGAAGACCTCTTCACAGCTGATCTACAACAACTTGTCACTGAGGGGGAAGTGGAAGCTGGAGATGAAGAAGAAAATGTCCAGGATGCAGCACCATGAGAACTTTCCACTTCTGTTTTGTCTTCTATCCTAAGGGAAATTGAGAAGCATTTGCAGCGCTTAGAGGACAACGATTACAATGCAGAACGCAGCAGAGTAGGCAGGTCATGAAATAAGATCTTATTTGGCACCCTATGAACAGCTTCTTCATGAAAGAAAAAGGGCAGAGCAGCAAAATCTGGATGTCTTCTTTTTTAAGCCAATCCACAAGAAACAGTCAGAAGACAATGAACCACAGCCATCCACTTCTGGATTAACTATTTTTTGCCCTAACCCTGCAACCACAACTGAGTTGGATGATCAGCTGTGAGCATATCGAATGGCTTGAAGGGCTGAATGGTCTACTACTGCTCCAATTTTCTATGTTTCTGTGAGTTGGCAAGACTGCTATGTACCTTTCAGCTTCATAGCTATTTATATACTGTATATCTACATGAAATAAATCTCACTTTATATTGTTCTATCTTCTTGTATTTTGCTTAAATTGATCTGTAATCTTTTTCTAATTGTGTCCATTACTGATTTGATAAAATTGACAGATATGGTAACATTGCATCATGTTTCTGAAACTGCAGATGTAAATTATAAACAATAGCAGGTTTTGCAACTAGCCCCAGGGTGAATACATCATTCATTAGAAATGCACTGTGACATATCTCCCCTCTATGTGTACTCGTTCACCACTTTCAGTCTAGAAATCACATGCAGAAATGATATGACATTGATGATTTAGCCCTAGAGTCATAGACATCTACAGTACAGGAAAAGGCCCGTCGAGTCTGCACCAGTCAAAAACAACTACTGAACTATTCTAAGAGATACTAAGAACTGCTGATGCTGGAGTCAGAGATAACACAGTGTGGAGCTGGAGGAACACAGCAGGCCAGGCAGCATCAGAGGAGCAGGAAAGTTGACGTTTCAGATCGGGACCCTTCTTCAGAAAATGGTTCAGAAAACACTTGATTTTCTGAAGAAGGGTCCCGACCCAAAACGCCAACTTTCCTGCTCTTCTGATGCTGCCTGGCCTGCTGTGTTCCTCCAGCTCCACACTGTGTTATCGCTGAACTATTCTAATCCCATTTTACTGCACTTTGCCCGTTGACCTGTATGCCTGGGTATCACAAGTGCATATTTAAATATTTCTTAAATGTTATGAAAATTTTTGCCTCTATAATCCTCGCAGGTAGTGAGTTCCATATTTCCCACCACTCTCTGAGTAAAAACAGAACTTCATCACATCCCCTCTAAACCTCCTGCCCCTTATCTTAATCTATGCGCCCTAATTTTTGAACCCTTCACCAAGGAGAAAAAATTACTTCCTATCTACTCTGTCTTTGCCCTCATAATTTCATACATTTCAATTACATACCCCCTCAACCTCCTCTGCTTCAACTTAAGTTTATCTAAACTCTCCTCAAAACTAAAACTCTCCCACCCAGGCAACGTCCTGGTTAATCTTCTCTGCATCCTGTCCAGTGTATCTCATCTGTCCTATAATATGGATTCCAGAATTGCACACAATATTCTAGCTGTGGCCTAATCAACTCCTTCCAGCATAACCTCCCTAAACCTTGAACTCTGTGCCTCAGCTAATAAGGACAAGTATCCCATATGCCTCCTTAACTACTTATTTCTAATTTCTACTTTTCCTCCCATGCCTCACATATATCCAGATCTTTTCTGTGGACTTAAGAATTGAACATATCTAGTTCCAACTCCTGATGTCTTACAGCCATGTTCCAGTGAAGAATGCTAATTTGAGCCACAGACCTGTCCTGCTGAAATGGTTCTCTCAATATACCTTTCCTGCTACTTTAAAGGACCAAGATCACTTTGATCCTCAATGTTTCCCAGGGTCCCATCATACATCTTGTATTTCCCCTGGCCAAGTGTATCACCTCAAAATCATCCAGATTGAATTCCATTTGCCACTGGTCAGCCCATCTGATCAACTTGTCTATACACTCCTGTAATCTCAGGCTGTTCTCTTCACTATTTACCACCTCATCAATTTGCGTATCATCTGCAAACTTACTAATTAACCCTCCTATGTTCAAGTCTAAATTGTTTACATATACGACTAACAATTTGGGCCCCAACACTGATCCCAGTGGAACCCCATTGGACACAGATGTCCAATCACAAAAACAGTCTCGACAATCACTCTCTGCTTCCCACCACTCAGTCAATTTTGTATCCAATTAGCCAAATTTTCTAGGATCCCATGAGGTCTTACCTTCACTATCAGTCACCCATGTGGGTGCTTATGAAAAGCCTTGCTGAAGTCCAAGTAAGCTACATTAATGTATTGCCCTCATTAATACACCTGGTCACCTCTTCAAAAAATTCAATCAAGTTGCCAGAAATGACATCCCTTAGCAAAACCATGCTGACTGTTCTTGATTAATCTGTGCCTCTCCAAATGCAGTCACTTATCTGTGGTTGGTTTGCTCGTCGAGCTGGTTCATTAGTTTGCAGACATTTCATTACCCTGCTGGGTAACATTATCAGTGCAGCCTCTGATGAAGCGTTGTTGTATTTTCCCGCCTGGTATTTAAACTCTGGGGTCCGTTGAAGTTGATTATCTCATTTCCGTTTTTTCTTTGCAGTGGTGTGTATATAGGGTCTAATTCTATGTTTATTGATGACCAAACAGAGACAAGCACGGGAATTCCTAGAGGCCTGGTTCTCCACCAAGAAGGCCATCAACCAATAATGATGTTACCCAGCAGGGTAATGAAATGTCTGCAAACTAATGAATCAGTTTGGTAAGCAAACCAACCACAGCATCCACAACCAGAGCTACAAATCTACTCAAGAGTATTGCCGTCACTTATCACTTGCTTTCCACAGCTGAAGTTTGTTTGGTTCCCTCAGGAGTCATTCAAACCAGTTTTTCTCCACCATCACCACTGTTTGTTTTGCAATTTCTAAAAGGAAAATGGACATATATTTTCCCTATCCTCCAGAACTTTGTTTTCTGCCCTACCAAATCAGGCCATCAATAAGACTAGGACAAAAAGTCCCATTTCTAAGCATCCCTTAAATGGACATCTTTCTCATACTGCAGTAGGGGGTGGGGGAGGGGTGTTATTATAACAAAGGTTCTGCCACTTCATTAACATAACTGCACCTTCTGGGAGCCTGATACCTCCCCTGTTTTCACATTTTCCCCCTTGGAACTGACTAATTCATAGCAGAAAGCAGAGGCGAATTAATACTATATTTAATGGAGTATTTGATCATTACTAGTTATGTTTGACTGTGCAGACTTCAATCGTAAACCTGTTCAGATATTGTTTCTGCATTTGTTTTTAAAATGGGAAGTCAAATTGTAGATGTTCATTTTCATGGAACATGAAACAAGTGAAGTTATAATGTCAGCTCAACCCTGGCCCTCACTTTCCACAGTTGACATTTACTTGGTGCCAACAGCACAAGAATCATTGGAGCTGATGTTTCAACTCCTATGCTGTAGCAGCTTTTCCATGTTCATTTAATGACTGGTCACAAATCTACTAGGTAAAAAGTAAAGAGTGTAATTCAGTTTGTTGTTGTTTCGTCTGAAATGTTGTGTTGTGTAAAAACTTCTTTTCTGGAAGTCTGTATCGTAGACTGGGAGAGAAAAGAAAGCTTCCCAATGACATGAAACACAATGGAATATTTTATGACCTGCATTGTTCACATTTAAATCACTCATGTGAACATCAAATAGGAACATTCATGACCAACAGAATGCCACCAACTTTTGACACAGAGGCCTAACATGTTTTCAAGGAATTAAAGATATCCTGATCCTTTTTTTGCTGCTAAAGCACAAGTGTTACCATCTGTTTAGCATTGACCACAAGACCCCAATCAAACAATAGTCAGGTCTGAATGTACATTCGCTTCTGAGTATTCTCATGATATATCCTAAAACTATGCATTTCTATGAATGTGATAGTGGTGCTGAGAATTACTTTGCTACAATCCTTAGTATTGACAAACTGCATCAATTCTATATGTATAATGATTAACTGCATGGTGTCCAGACCGCAGTTCAGTGAGAAATGAAAATTCAGGGTTGAATTTTACCAGAAATCAGCTAAGTATCAATTTTGATTTGATTTCATTTGATTTATTGTTGTCATATATACCTAAGAACAGTGAGAAGTTTTGTTTTGTGTGCTGTACAAGCAGGTCATAACATACAAGGACAGTTTATAGGGTGATTAAACAGAGCGAGGCACATTAATTTTCACAGACTTAGAATTGTAGTCTAAAAGTGTGGAATGGTTATAAGGAATGTGAGAATAAGATCTGCTGTAGAGAGCTTGC
>NC_063338.1:56420904-56445904 GCF_021869965.1 Rhincodon typus | reverse complement strand
TGTGTGTCACCAATGCAGCAGGAGGTCCAGGTTCTCTGCACAGTGAAATGCCAATTTTCCCCTGTCTGCCATGTCCAGGGCAAAGGTCAGGAACTGTGCAATGCAGCAACAGACTGACAGTGCTTGTCTGGGATCACAGTGTGTTTTTACATACAGCAGTGGAACACAGGGATGCTGGTTGATTCTGGTATCTCCAATGAGTGCCGAACTGTTTCAGGTATGGCATGTGGGAAGATGGTGTGGAAATTGGATGTGATTCATGCCACGAGGGCTCAAGTATCAATTATTGCAACATGTTTGGTAAAATATGGTGAGAAAACCTACTTGGCCTAGCAGTAATAATCAGTCCACAGAACTTGATGCGACTCAAACTTAGCTGAAAAACATAAAATTTAGTCCCTCAAGCCCAAATAATCTATATTGTGAGAATAAAAGTGGGTGCAGAATTACACCAGTACTACACCTCTTCCAAAATCTCTGTTATCAACTGATTAACCTTTGCTGTCCATCAACCAACATTCTATTCATTTTGCAAAATTTTCTTCTAGACCGGTTTGAATTTTTATAATTAAAGCCTGACTTGAAGCCTAGTGAAAATCAGTGCTACAGACTACAGTGCTACATTCAATTTAACCAATCGACCACTTGTTCATAAAAACCTACAGAATTTGTCAATGAGGGTTCTCTGTAATTATTCAATGCTGGCTGTTCCATTATTATCACTTTCCATTTTTAAAAGTGGTTTCAAGGCCCATTGTAGCCAGATTTATTCATCTTTCTCAGTGAGTTGAGATGTTACAATGATTATTTTCCAAAATCTCAGCACAATTCACACATATATTCATTGTTATTTCTATTTACATTAAATGCCAGTTTTTTGCATAATCCTTTATATCCTTCTCTTCTCACTTATCACCTCCCGAATATACCTTGGATAGTTATCATGTTTTTCTCTAGAGCAGGTAGCCCTTTTAAAGTCACATGCCTTCTTTTAAATTTCAGTTTCAATTTCATCGCTCCATATCAACACAAAACTTGATTTTCTTCGTTATGCTGTCATTTCAATTTGTGGGAAGTATACGGATACAGGAGAAACACCATTTTCTACTTTATTCATCTCCTATCGAAGATTTGTCATTGCTTACCTATAATCTTCTTTGCTGACATTTGTGCATACTTTGTTTAGGTCAGGTTCCTTCTCGTCTCACTGGACTAAACCTTACATCCATTACCTTTGACTCCTCATTATCCTTTTTTATATTTACATTGAACATTGTCATTTTCTCATCACTATTTCCCAATTATTGTCCTTTTCATGCAATCAGTTGTTTATTCCTAACCTCAAAATATAGCAAGCAACAATTTTTTATTGATTGGGAAGCATAGTGTTTCATTTCTCCGTATCATTCATAATCTTTTATAAAGTAAAAGTATTCAACCTAAACCTCTTTTCTTCAGAATCTAGGTTGACACTAAAATCATATTAGAATGCAGTGCGCTTTAAATTTTAAACTTAAATTTCAAAACTGGCCCATTGTTCACCAGGCTTTGATAAGATCTAATTTTGCCATCTCCTTATACCACACATTAATATTAAACATCAGTGATTCATTTGCTGATCAAAATTATACATGAATACAGATATTTTGTAAAATTTCAATGGTGCTTCTAATCAGTTTCACTTTTAAGTTATTTTTTACATTCATCACTAAATCTAAGTTTTATTATCCTCTACTGAATACTTTGCCTGACTATCGCTATTTAAGTGTTTTCAATTGGCTGTACATAAGTACGATAACAACTTTACACTTTTTTGACATGTAATCCATTTTAAAAAGTTTGTGATTCTCTTAATTGTGATCTGAATTTTAACATTTTCTATATCTTCTGTACAGAATCTCCCCAGCTGGCATATTTATGCTGTAACATATGGCACTAAAAAATACAAGATAGTACTTGCTAGCAACCTTATCCATTTCCATAAATATTCTTATTATATGTTTGAGACAGATTTTAGGGATGATGGAGTTAAAATTGCAGGGAGGAATTACATTGTAGTTTTATATTGTTTTTTAATCTCATAAGTTTTTAACTTGTTTACTGCTTTATCCTCAACCACAGCAAATTATCTTTCTGTGCATTAAAAAAACATTTCAGAAGATTTAGGATATCATTGCTTAAACATTCCTTGTGCCATGATTCATACTTGACTATATTAGTGCCTACATTTCTTGAAAGTATTGAAAAAGAGCTCCAAAAGTCCAAGATGCTGATTCATCCGGGTGTGTATGAAGCCAAGAATTGTACAACTTATAGTATGTGCATAAAATCTAAAATCTGAACTAATCAAACCAGTTGTTGAAAAAGATTCTTAGTATGCTTGAATGGGTTTTCTTGCACACTGCCAAGGTAGCTGATATCAACTATATTGTGTCAAAACACTGAAAACAGAATCTAATGTATTGAGAGTTATTCTGTGCCTGGAAAGTTTCATTTATTTTCCTTTGTGGATATTATTTATTGCATTTAACTGTTGTTTTGTTTGCAAAGATCACTTTCAACCTAAACTTGTAAAATAATGTTAGACAATTGAGATATTTATTTGATTTTTAATTAATCATTAGAATTATTGTTACCACAAGCAGTAAGTTGAACGCTATGCTGAAAATGTTTAAGTTGATGATTTTCCAGCTATCTATTGAACGCATGATGTCCCCAGTTCAAAAATGGTTTCATAAGAAAGTCCAGACCTATGTGGGAAGAGCTGGAACTGCCAAATCTTGCAAGGTCATAAGATATTTCATCATACCATATGTTTTAGCATGAAAAATAGCTCATAAACATTTGGTTCCTTGCATTTCCTCCGGATAATTTAAACCTTATGGAGAATGTAGGGTTAGACTTTAGGGTTAGAACAATTTGAATAAAACCATGCCTTTTGCTGTAACCATCTGCATTTGAAAACCTCATCCCTGCTTTCTGTACTTCCAGAATCAATGTGCTCTTGGCTGGCCCTCCGATCTTCTGTTCATCCCAAGCTTGAGCTGTTTAATTCTCATTCTTTCATGGGTGTGAGCATTATTGGCT
The DNA here is from genome assembly GCF_021869965.1 of Rhincodon typus. NCBI lineage: Eukaryota > Metazoa > Chordata > Chondrichthyes > Orectolobiformes > Rhincodontidae > Rhincodon > Rhincodon typus. The sequence continues at coordinate 56,442,817 of NC_063338.1, read as the reverse complement.
AGACAAGCATTTATTGTCCACCCCTAATTGCCCATGAGAGGAAATTGTGAAGCATCTTTTTGAACTCCACATTTTGTAGTCCATATGGCGTAGGGGCACCACAGGAAGGGAGTTTTAGGCTTTTGACCCAGCTCATCTGAAACTCTGCAACCTGTTACAGTTCCCATGGGGAAACTCTAAACCAAAAGAGCCAAGTTTCTGATGAGTCAGTGGACTCGAAATGTTAATTTTGCTTTCTTCCAACGGATGCTGCTACACCTGCTGAGTTTCATCAGCAATTTCTATTTTTGTCCCATCCTGTTTAATCTTTGCCCGTAAGATAATCCCACCGTACCAAGATATCCTAGTGAAAGTTTTTTGAACTGACTCCAGTGAAATGATATCTTTCCTTTATGAACGGAATTGAAACTGCTCACAATACTCCAGATGTGGTCTCACCAGCACCTTGCAGAGTTCATAGAATCCCTACAGTGTGGAAACGTGCCCTTTGGCCCAACAAGTCCACACCAACCCTCAGATCATCCCACCCAGACCCATCCCCCTATAACCCATCTAATCTACACATCCCTGAACACTATGGGCAATTTAGCATGGCCAATCTTGCCAACCCTGCACATCTTTGGACTGAGAGAGGAAACTGGAGCACCCGGAGGAGACCCACGCAGACATGGGGAGAATGTGCAAACTCCACACAGACAGGTGCCCAAGGGTGGAATTGAACACGGATCCCTGGTGCTGTGAGGCAGCAGTGCTAACCACAGAGCCACCGTGCCGCCCTAAGTTGCAGTTGCAGTAAGACTCCTCCACTTTTATACTCCAACCTCCTTGAAATAAGGGACAACATTCCATTTGCCTTCCTGATACCTGCTGCAATCAATACAGTGTGGAGCTGGAGGAACACAGCAAGTCAGGCAGCATCAGACAAGCAGGAGAGTCGACGTTTTGTGCCTGGACTGTTCATCACTCCTGCTGAAGGGCTCAAGCATGAAACGTCGATGCTCCTGTTCTTCTGATGCTGCCTGACCTGCTGTGTTCCTCCAGCTCCACACTGTATTGACTCTGACTCCAGCATCTGCAGCTCTTGTTATCTCCCTATACCTGCTGCAACTGTGTGCTAGCTTTTTGTGCTTCATGCGCAAGTACCTTCAAATCCCTTTATGTTGCAGCTTTCTGAAGTTTCTCTCCATTTAAATTAATTTTTATTCTTTTGTTCTCCCTTCCAAAATAAACTTTTTCACATTTTCCCATATTATACTCTATTTGCCAACTTTTTGCCCAATTACTTAACCTATCAATATTTCTCTGTAAACTGTTCACACCCCTCTCACAACCTGCTTTTCTACCTATTTTCGTGCTGTCTGCAGATTTGACTACAGTACATTCATTTCCTTCCTCCAAGTAATTAATATATATCGTAAACAATTGCAGTCCCAGTACTGATCCTTGAGGAATCCACTGGTCAGAGGTGGCCAATCTGAAAAAGAGCCCCTTATTCCCACTCACTGTTTCCTGTCCATGAGCCAATTCTCTATTCATATCAATATTCTACTATCAGAACCTTGGGCACTTATGACAACTTTCTGTGAGGTACTTTGTCAAATGCCTTCTGGAAGTCCAAATACATCTACTGATCCCCTCTATCCACTCTGAGACTTGCTTGAAAAACTCTAATAAATTAGTCAGACACGATTTCCCTTTTATAAAGCCATGCTGACTCTGCTTGATTAAATTATGATTTTCCAAATGTTCTGCTATTACTTCTTTAACAAATGATTCCAGTACTTTTCTAACAATAGATGTTAGGCAGTCAGCCTATAGTCACCTACTTCTTTCCTCCATTGCCTTTTGAATAGGAGTGTCACATTAACAGTTTTCCAATCCTCTGGTACTTCTCCAGAACCTAATGATTTTTGGAAAACTGCAACTAATATATATACCCTCTTTTAGGATTCTACAATACCTTTCCAGAGTTCTGATTCAACCCAACAACTAACTAATAATGGTTAGTTCAGTATCTGGTCTGATGAAAACTCTTAGCTCTTCCATAATAGTTTTTTTGGATTCAAGCTCTTTTAATTAGTTTGTAAGCTGATTCATAACAGGCTCTGAAATTCTACACTGCTTCTTACTGCCAAACAGAAAACCAAACTGTTCGTAGAATTTTCCTTATTTTCTTCCAAAAAAAAATTGTGTTCCTCTTTCTGATTCTGTCTGCTTTGTCATTGTTTCTGCATTTGTGTACCAATCATCTTCGTCTTTGGGTTCTCTTGGTTGTAGCCTTCCTTTGATTCTACAATGGAACAGCTTCTTTGTTAGCTTTGTTCTTATTGATACTGCTTCCAGGGCAAGAGTCACCAGGTTTCTTATGATCCAAGAAAATTATAACTGGTGAAAACTCAAGTCTTTTTCGAACATACTTAAAACTAATTCACAGACCTTTACAAGATATTACATTTTTGTCTTACATTTTTGCTTCTGTGTAAACATGCCCATATTGCCAATCCCACGACCCCCATTTATTATGCGCATTAACCTAAATTGGCTCCCAGTCAACTAACAAAATATTTTTTAAAACTATCAACCTGTGATCAAGTCCCAACAAGCCGTTGCTCCTCCATATCTCTGTAAGTTTCCCTAGCCCTATAATTATCTGAGCACTCCTCATTCCTCTGAGTCAGGCTCCATGCATACACCCTAGTCCCATCATTTCACCAGTTCTGCCCTTGCCTTCAACCACCTGGATCCAAACTTCTGGGATTCTTTTCTGTAAACCTTTCCACCCCTCCCTTAAATATTACATATATATTTCTTCGACCAAGCTATTGGCAACTTGTTTTAATGTCTCTTTTTATTCGGTTTCAGTCTTGTTTGATTACACAGTATGAAATTTCTGGGAGTGTTATTCCATAACAAAGTAGTCTATAATTTTTTTAATTCACTCATAGAATGTGGGAATTGCTGGCTGACCATCATTTATTGCCTGTCACTACTTGCATTTGAGAAGGTGGTGGTAAGCTTCCTTCTTGAACTACTGCAGTCCATGTACTGTAGGTATGCCCACAATGCCCTTAGGGAGGGATTTCCAGGATCTTGACCCAGTATCAGTTAAGGAATGGTGATATATTTCCAAGTCAAGATGGTGAGTGGCTTGGAAGAGGACTTGCAGGTGTTGGTGTTTCCTTGTATCTACTGCCCTGTCCTTCTAGATGAAAGTGGTTGTGGCTTTAATGGTGCTGTCCAAGGATTTTTATTGAATTTCTACAATGCATCTTGTAGGATAGTACACACTGCTGTGACTGAGCATCAGTGGTGGAAGAAGTGGACGCTTGTGGGTGAAGTGCCAATCAAACAGGCTGCTTTGTCCTGGATGGTCTTAAGCTTCTAGAGTTTTATTGGCACTGCATCCATCCAGACAAGTGGGGAGCATTCCATCACACTCCTGACATATGCTTTAATATGGTGTGCAGACTCTGGGGAGTCAGAAGGTGTGTTACTCGCCACAGTATTCCTAGCTGCTGACCTGCTCTTGTAGATACCATGTTTATGTGGCAAGCCCTGTTGAGTTTCTGGTGAATGATAACACAAGGATGTTGATAGTGAGGTATTCGGTAGTACTAAAACCATTGGATGTCAAGGAGTGGTGGTTAGATTGCATCTTATTGGACATGGTCATTGCCTGGCATTTGTATGATAAGAATGTTATTTACCACTTGTCAGCCCAAGTCTGGATATTGTGCAGGTCAAGTTGCATTTGAACACGGACTACTTCAGTATCTGAGGAGTTGGAATGGTACAGAACATTGTGCAATCATCGGCAAACATCCGACCTTATGATGGAGGAAAGGTCATTGATGAAGGAGCTGAAGATGGTTGGGCCTAGGATTCTACCCTGAGGAACTCCTGCAGAAATATCCTGGATCTGACATACTGACCAACAACCATAGCCATCTTCCTTTGTGCCTGGTATGACTCTAACCAGTGGAGAGTTTGCCCCCTGATTCCCATTGATTCCAGTTTTGCCAGGACTCCTTAATGCCACACTCAGTCAACTGCAGCTTTGCTCTCAAGGGATTGTCACTCTCACCTCACTTCTACAATTCTGTTCCTTTGTCCATGTTTGAACCAAGGCTGTAATGAGATCAGGAGCTGAGTGGCCCTGGTGAAACCCAAACTGGGCGTCGCTGAGCAGGTGCTGTTTTATAGCACTGTTGATGACATCATCCCTCTGATGACTCAGAGTAGACTGATGAGGTAGTAATTGGATTTGCCCTGCTTTTTACATATAGGACAACCTGGCTAATTTTCCACATTGTCGGGTACATGCCACTGTTCTAACTGTACTCAAACAGCTGGCTAGAGGCACAGCAAATTCTGGAGCACAAGTCTTCAGTAGTATTGCTAGACTGTTGTCAGGGCCCATAGCCTTTGCAGTATCCAGTGTCTACAACCATTCTTTATATCATGTGGAGTGAATCGAATTAGCTGAAGACTGCCAGCTGTGATGTTGGGGACCATTGGAGGAAGCCAAGATGGAGTATTTACTTGGCACTTCTAGATAAAGATTGCTTCAGTGTCGTCTTTTGCACTGATGTGCTGGGCTGTTCCATCAATAAGGATGAGGATATTTGTGAAATCTCCCCCTCCTCCATGAGTTGCTTAATTGCCCACTACCATTCATGACTGGATGTGGCAGGATCTCAAAGCTTAGATCTGAAACGCTAGATGTGGGATTGCTTAGCTGTGTCTATCACTTGCTGCATATGCTGTTTGGCATGCAAGTAATCCTCTTTGGTAGTTTCACTTTTAGGTATGCTTGGTGCTACTCCTGGCATGCCCTCCTACACCTTCCATTGAACCAAAGTTGATACTTGGTTTGATGGTAATGGTTGAAGGGGGTATATGCTGGGCCCTCAGGCTGTAGATTGTGTTGGAATATGATTCTGTTGCTGTTGATGACCACAGCGTCTCATGGATAGCAGCTCTTCTTTTGCTGGATTTGTTTGAAGTCTGTCCCATTTAGCACAACACAATGTGAAGGCAGGACTTAGTTTCCACAAGGACTGTACAGTGGTCACTCTGATCAATGCTGTCATAGACATATGCATCTGCAGCCTCTTGTTGTTTCCCTCACCGCCTGCCGCAGACCCAACCCAGCAGCTATGTCCTTTAGGACCCTGCCAGTTCGATCAGTCATGCTGCTATCAAGCAACTCTTGACATTGAAATCCCTCACCCAAAGTACATTTTGTGTCCTTGCTACCTGCAAGTGTTGTTCAACATGGAGAAGTATTGATTCATCAACTGAGGGAGGACAGCGCATGATCAGCAGCAGAGGGTTTCTTGTCCATGTTTAATCTGAAGCCATGAGATTTCATGGGGTTGGGAATCAATGTTAAGGACACTCAGGACAACTCCCTCTCAACTGTATACCACTGTACCACCACCTCTGCTGGGTCTGGCCTGCTGGTAGGACCGGACATATCCAGGGATGGTGTTGTTGGCGTCTGATACATTTTCTGTAAGGTATGATTCCACATTAATCTGTTGATGACTAATCTGTGAGGCAGCTCTCCTAATTTTGGCACTAGGAATTTGCAGCTTTGGCAGGGCTGTTTTTGCTGTTGTCGGTTCCGGTACCTAGGTCAATGCCAGCTGGTCTGAGCAGCTTCATCGCAACTTCATAGTGATTGATACAACTGAGTAGCTTGCTCGGTTACTTCAGTTGAGAGTCTCTGAAGTCACAAGCAAGCCGGACCAGGTGAGAAAGGACATGTGAACCAGATGGGTCTTTCCCAACAATTGACAATGGTTTCACGGTCATCAGTAAATTCTAATTTCTAAATATTTTTATCAAATTATAAATTACACCTTCTGCCATGGTGGGATTTGAATTTAGCTCCCCTGAACATCAGCTGAGTTTCCAGATTAATATTCAAACAATAATATACATTGAGGCCATCAGCTCCCATGTGCATTGTTATTATTGATCTAATTGCATGGAACTGGATTTTATATTTATGGAAACACGAAGAAGAACAAATTGTTCAGTTGCTACTGGGACTGCATTCAAATTCAATGAAATTAATGAAATAAAAGTCTCAATTTACTTTCTGTTGGCACAGGAACACAATGTGTGACATTACCCCAGCGTGAAGTCAATGTGTATTTTTGCTTTACACTATAAGTTTGAAAATTAAAATATTCTCACTGGTACAGTATTAATAACAATGAAAATGTTTAGAAGATACCAGCAACTATGTACAATAAATTCAAAAGATCTCGAAACTTTACATGAAAGAAATTCAAAGTAATTGGAAAATTTCCCCTTAAATTTAAGATAACAAAATGTGTTATGTTAAAGCTTAAGTGGAACTTATGAAGAATATAATTAGCTTCATTTTCAGTCTTAATTGCAGAGATCATTCCAGGGCAAATATTTGAGCTGATGCTATTGCAGCTGTTCAGGTTCTCCCAATTATCCATGAGATGAACATTATTATTTGGAGTTTCAGAAGGTTATTAAATAGATTCAGCTTAGAGTTGGCCATGCCACATTGTTGCACTAAAGGCCTCTTTAAGTAGACACTTCAGAATTTCCATTGTCTAAGTCATGGTTCTCTTAACTTTTTTGATCTTTGATACTTTGATCCCAGCAGTGGGTTATAGCTGGTGAGGATCAGAAAAAAATATAGCCATAGGCAGTCAGGAGTGGCAATACTGGAAACTTTCTGATGATCCAAGTTTGATGTGGAGGAAGCTTATATAAAAAAAAGGTGATACTTGTTATAGTGTCATAGAGTCATACAGCACAGAACCACCCAACTCATCCACATCGATCAAACATCCCAATCTGACCTAGTCCAATTTGTCAGCATTTGGCCCATATCCCTCTAAATCCTTCCTATTCATATACCCATTCAGGTGCCTTTTAAATGTTGTAATTGTACTGCCTCCACCACTTCCTCTGGCAGTTCATTCCATACATGCACCAGATGTTACCCTTCAGGTCCTTTTTAAATCTTTCCCCTCTCACCTTCAACCTATCTCCTCTCGTTTTGGACACCCTCACCCTAGAAAAAAGACCTTGGCTATTCACCCTATCCATCATCCTCAAGATTTTATGAACCTCTACAAGGTCATCCCTCAGTCTCTGACAGTACAGGGAAAATAGCCCCAGCCTATTCAGCATCTCCCTATATCTCAAACCCTCCAATCCCCGCAACATCCTTATAAAACTTTTCTGCACCCTCCCAAGTTTAACAACATCCTTCCTATAGAAGGTTGACCAGAATTGTACACATTGTTCCAAAAGTGGCTTCACCAATGTCCTGGACAGCTGCAACATGATGTCCCAACTCCTATATTCAATAAGGCAAGCTTGCCAAATGCCTTCTTCATTACCCTGTCTACCTGCAGCTCCACTTTCAAGGAACTATGAACCTGCATCTCTAGGTCTCTGTTTGGCAATACTCACCAGGACCCTGTCATTAACTGTGTAAGTTCTGCCCTGGTTTGCCTTATGAAAATGGAACACCTCACATTTATCGAAGTGAAACTCTATCTGCCACTCATCAGCCCATTGGCCTATCTATTTAAATGATACTGGATAGCATAAGAAATGTTCACACAACCAGCGATGAATAAAAAAAGCTGAATTATAAATATCTGTGAGCAACAGGAAATTTCTGATGCTTCAAAGGAAAATTGAAATGTACAAAGCTATAATTTATTGTCAAGAAGTGGTATAATTACAGACGGTTTCACTAATCTATCTTACCATTCCACGAACATCCACCATGCATATAACAATTCTGTGACTATGTTCTGAGTCAAGTTCCTAGATTATATTTTTGCTCTAGAATTATTTAATTTATCCTATTCAGGCTGTATGCTGCAGTTACCATTAACATATCTGGGTTAAGGAAGGATTAGCAAGCTTCCCATTACTGCCTTTAATCATTCTAGAAAATGCACATGTGGTAAGATTCTTGGTGAAAGGGTAGAATCAGGCCAGCTTGTGACAATCCAGTATTCTGGAATAGGAACCAGCATGCAATGTCTGAAATAACAAGGTGTAGAGCTGGATGAACACAGCAGGCCAAGCAGCATCAGAGGAGCAGGAAAGTTGACGTTTTGTGTTGAGACCCTACTTCAGAAGAATTCTTCTTCTTATCTCAGATTCTTCAGCATCGGCAGTTCCTACTATCTCTGCACTGTCTGAAAGACTGGTTCAGAATGGTCACTCAGTGGGATATGTACACAGTGAAACTGAGGCTCTGAAATCAGTTACCAAAGACCCATCAGTACTAACTGACCAGTCTCTACAAATCTGAATCTGACTGGAAATGCAGATTTAGATCTGGGCAATGTACTACTTTGGATCTATAATGCCTAATCAGTTCGTAACATCAGTGCCACAAGAAAATTTAGCCAGCGTTGCTGTCAGGAAAAGAAAATAAAATTGGGGTGGAAGTGGTAGAATTGTGTAAACCTAAGGTTATCGGCTCATATGTATACCTACTATATGAATTGCTTACAGCCAATTGTAATAGCATTCAAATAAACATTGGGTGGATTTTTTTTCCATTTGCCCTTGAAACATTTTATTGAATGAGATTATGCCTGGTCTGCCATGGCTCAGTCATTTTTCTCACACAATCTTCTGCTCGTCACTTCATTCATTATGCAACTGGGCTATTGGATGCCTTTCTTAGGGAATCATGTGGCCAATGAAGCGGAGGTGCCCTCCACATGACTTTTGCGCCAAGGAGGAGCTGTTTGCTGTGTTACCATTGATTTTAAACAAATAAACCAAAGCTAAGCCTAGCCCATTTATCCTTGAAACGGGTTTCAATTAGTTTATTTTTGACCTCTCTGGTTCGATGAGACACTGCTGTGTCATGCTGCCTTAGATAGCTCTCCTGTTTGTTCAATGTCCTCATGCTCATCTTCAGAAGATTGTTATCATTCCCCATTTTATCTGTAATCAGAACACTCCCACTTCTTCAACTTCTGTTGTGAAGGTCACAGCAGTGCAGGGCAATGTTCTGGGATCTCCCGCAAGGCTGTGCCAGAGTTTTGCATACATTGAAACCTCATTTTAAGGAGGTCTACGATCTGTACTACACACTGTAGCACGTAGCCTTCATGTGGAGGTCACTATGGCCATGGTGGAAGCATGGACAGCATTGTATCTTCATTCTGCATCAGGCTGAGGATTTTGTAAAGGCACAGAGCTCCAGAATTTTGCATTGATGATCACATATAGTTTGAACATTGATTGGGAGTAAGCCTTTTCAGCTGATAAACTCTGCAGATTGGTGATAAAGCACTATCAAAATGTTATGGGTGCAGTCAGTAGTTCCCTGTGGCTGGGGGAAGCCAGCAATGGTGTGAATCCCACTGTCTCATATGGAAAGATGACAAAGAGCTGTGATCTGAAGCAAATGGCGCCAGTTACATCCCAGATACATTTATGGGTTGAAGATTGGGCGATGCCACAGAGTTTCTCAATTGTTCATTGAAGTGAGCCAATGGTGTAAAAATTCAGGGCTGGTGTGACCAAGTCCTTCTGGGTGCAATTCCTGCTCTATTAGCTAATGCAGTTTGGTGATTCTGGGCCGGGATATGCTTAATCCATGCCTGCAATGTCTTTCCAACAGTTGAAGGAAATGGGCATGAGGCCTGTAGATCCAGAGTCTCATCGTTCTTCTCCCTGACTTAATGATTTCTTCCGGCTGCTTCTGTCTCTGGAGGCTGTGAATTACTGGTCTTGCTGACAACATTGTAATTGCTGTTTCCTTAACACTGTTTTTGGAATTGTACCAAGGTCACAATGACTTTATCCACAGTGATCTCCCTGAGAGATCTGTGAGCAGATAATTTGTGGGGAATGTCAGAAAGACAATATATCGTTATTGAAGCAACTCCTGACTGCTCAGTGCTCCCATCTATTACATTGCAACCACATGTTATCCCCATACACGGTGTGCCATGGAGGCTACATAAGGAGGTCATTGTCATCCCCACATAAGAAGCCCTGAGGCATTTTGTCATAAATAGGAGGTGGATGTCACTAGATAGGTCAGCATTTATTACATATTTCAAATTGCCCTCAAGAATGTGATGGTGAGTTCGCTCCATGAGCTGCTGGAGTTCTTCAGATATAGGGACATGCACAGTGCTGAAAAGCAGGGTATCCAGGATTTTGACCCAGAAAATGTGAAGGAATGCTGATATAGCTACAAGTCAGTTTGATATAAGGCTTGGAAAGGAACTTGCAGATGGTTGTGATCAGATGCATCTGCTGCCCTTTGCTTCAAAGTAGTGGAGGGCACAGGTTTGGAAGGTATGTTTGGGAGAGCCATGGTGTATTTCTGTAATGCATTTGCAGATGGTATAATTGGGCCTTATTCAATTCCATAGTTATACAACCAAAGTTTTAAAGTTACCGTAATTGTTGCCACCATTGTAGTTGCTGCCATAATAGGTTTCACCAGCTCCTCCCACTCACTCTCCAAAGAAAAGAGATTATGAGATTACACTGAATATTTTGATATGATTCACTAGATACCATTCCATTTGTACAATGAATGTGGGATGAGAAAACATAGGATGATGAGTTAAATTCTATGATTCACATTCCACAAACGGGCTAAATTTTAATCCTCAAGAGCTGAAATTTAGTTGAAAGGATTTTGACTCCGTGATAATGAGGGAATGGCAATATAATTGCACGTTGGGTCACTCTGTGACTTTGAGGGGAATTGTCAGGTGGGCTAACCCCATCCATTGTCCTTCAAGGTGGTAAAGGTTGTCAATTCGGAATGTACTGCCATAAAAGCTTGAGCAAGTAACTGCAATGCATCCTGTGGATGGTACACATTGCTGTTGCTGTACATGAGGTGGTTAAGGGAATGAATGTTTAATGTGATGGATGGACTACCAGTCAAGCTGGTCTCAAGCTTCTTGAATGCAGTTAGAGCTGGACTAATCCCACTCCTGAATTGAGTCTTATAGATGGCCAACAGACTTTGAGGTGAGTCACTCACTTCCAATACGCTTTTGTAGGCACAGTATTTATATGGCTGGTCAAATTCAATTTCTGGGCAATGGTAACCCCTCAGATATTGATAATGGGCAATTCAGTGATAATGATGATGCCTTTGAATCTCGAGGAAAGATGAATTAGATTCTGTCTTGTTAGAGTCTATTATTGGCTGGCACTTGTGTGAAATGACTATTACTTGGCACTTTATTAATCCACAACTGAATGATATCCAACTCTTGTTGTAGATGGATATGGACTGGGATCATAATATTATTCATGTTGTAATTCAATTATTTTTGTGACATCCCTTTGTACCTGAACTCAGTGTTCCTTGACTGTTTCTGGTACTGCGACGACGTTGCAGCAGACAGAAGGATGAAATACTTTGATCATCCTCCAAGGGCACTTAAGATGGCCATGCTCTTGGCTGTAAAGCTCAATTGCACACTGCAGTCTTGCTCTGTCCACTGACCACACATTTCATGGTTGACTGCATGGGCTCAGTGCCTTGCTGGATGGTTATACACATGCTGGAGCTGGATTTTTCCATGACCTGTGCCATTGTTCACAAGCTTTCTGACACAATGTACCTGAAAGATCCTGTTGTAGCTGGCGTACAGGGATTTTGTACTTAAGCTGTGCCCCTGAGATCACTATCACTTCCCTATGCAGCAGGCCAAGTATGCATCCTCCCCTTAGCCACTTTCTGGGCCACTCCACTCTCTTGTCCATGCTCCTGTGCATGGATGCACTTTAAATCTTCCCCATGTAAACTGCTATAGCCCAACCTCTAACATATAGCTTGTTTTTGAGATGATGCTTGCTAAAATAAAGTCAAGTGATGCAGATCCACCTTTTGTAACGCTTCCTGTCAGTCCCTCATCATCCAGGCACTCTGCATTTTGTTGACCTGAAAGGGCGGAGATGGGCATGGATTTGATTTTGGTTTGATGAAATTATAAGCAGAAAGCGATTAATGGCTGTTGGAAGAAGTTGCATTCTGTCATGACTATAAGATAGACAAAATCCCAGTAGAAAAATACAGTGTTTTAAGTTTATACTTAATTATACATTAAACTTTCAAGCTTGTATAATAAACTTTATTGAGACATTGTGGCATGTACACCACTAAAAGTTAAACGTTTTCTTACAGACTCTCAGACTTACTTTCACTCAGAAAATCATAACAGACTATTATGGCACAATATTTTCTGGGGCAGACAAAGTGTAGAATCATTCTGTGAACTAGTTAGTTTTCCTGATTATGTTCATTGAGTTAATCTGGTAGCGTGGTGAAACAGATCGGATTTTGTACCTGAACATTCACTATTTACTTAAGTTTCAACCATGTTTAGTGATTGTTTTTGGGCTTGTACAAAAACAAGTAAGGTTTATCATTGAATGCTAATGCATCCTGAACGTAAGCAGTGGTGTTGAAGGTAAACAGTCCTAAAGTAGTTAAAGTCTAGTAGTAAAGTCAATCACAAAGTACCATCTGGTGTGAATTCTGTAATTTACAGCTGTTCACTAAAATACTAAAGATAATACAAACACCAGCACATATTGAGACCATCAGCACAGGTTCAGGATCATTGGCTTCTTTTCTCTATCTGCAGGTCAGATCTTCCTTTATGATTACTTCAGATTGCATGAAGATTGGTCCCATGACTTAAATTGCATGAGTGTCAACAGATGTGAACTTATAGGATCATACATTTAAAAATCCAAACATTATCCAACTAGTTTTTAATGGAGTGTTACTCCAACGGACAGTAAACATTTAATTTAATTCAATGAACTCTTCTTGTGATATTCCTATTTAAAAATGTGCCAAGTGATTGCATAACAGTGAGATGTACAACAATATAAAATCTAAAACTCCAGAACTGGCAGAATACAATACAATACCAGAACTATAATATAAACTTAATATGTGTAATAACATTTTTAAAAAAGCACTGCTTCGTACTGTATTTGAAGCATTTGTGATATCTGTGAATACCAAAATAGAATAATTGCAAGAAAAGATTAAGGGATCAAGAACTGCTCAAATACAGAGCGCAGCTAAGCATTGTTCCACAAAATTGTAATCCCTGTTTAAATCCACTCCAATCAATCAAGCCTCAGAAGTTAAAAATGCTGGTGTTAGTAATATAAAAACATAGACTGCTTCAAATACTTAGCAATTCTGGCAGCATCTATGGAGAGAGAAAAACAGAGTTTAAGAGTGGAATCTTATGGAGGCCTCAGTGACGTGGGCATTGGCATTATTTATGGGAGAATCAAACAGAAAGTCCAACAAGTCCTTTCCCATTGTCAGAAGCATCACGTTGCATCTTGTGCAATTTTGCTGAATGGCGAGGTGAGTTTCGCTCTTGGCAGTGGCATGTTGCCAATTAAAGAGCATTATAGTTTGTTAAATCTCTTATTAAAGGTACAAATTGCCTCCTTAATGTTCAGGCTCCAATCTTACCTAACCCAGTGACAAAGCTCAAATTCTTGGCATGGAAGCTAGGGCGGGCATCTGGTGTCTTCATCATGCCAATGATTGCAAGGATCCTCCATGTTGGTCAACACCAAACAGCATCTCAGAATGCCAGCTGTGCACATCCCTCGTCAATAGCCATTGGTATCTGACATTTGCCAACCCCTCACGACCATCATGGCACATCTCCAGTACATTTGCAGGCCACTGAAGAAGCATAGACTAGCATTTAAAGCACACCAACTCACAGACTGGACCATGCTCCATCTCAGGGCCATTCACTAGCTCTCTTAATACTCACGCCTACTTGTGCGCTCACAGAATTTAAGCATTGCCTTGCTATGCCAATCAGTGCAGTTGTACAACTTGGCAACTTGTCTTATTAGTCAAGAGGGCAGCTGGCTGCATGGCAGTGTCACACCTGCACACATGCCAGCAACTTATATACCAAAAGTATTACATGAGCAGCAAGAAGGCAGCCATGTCTCAAAGTCTTAGGTTTGTACTCATCAAGGGAATGGGAGGGTAGGGGTGATGGTAAGTAGGTGAAGGCTCAAACAGATGGGTTGGCTGGGGTCCTGTGGAAGTGCTGTGGGGTTCACGGGAAGGGCTAGCAAGAAGGGCACTGGGTATCCAAGGTCTCACCAACATGTAGAAACAGAGGCTGGAAGCCATTGGCGAAAGAGCACTCGCTGTTCCCTTCCATAGTCCTGAAAATTAAATGGGAAGGAAAATGGTAGCGACTGCACTTAGAATGGGCAAGGTAAACAATTGAACCTGTGACGGAACCTGTGACTGATGTAAGGTCACTTGAAAGGAAACAACATTACACACAGACGAATGCACTGTACAGGACACAAACCAACACTTTTAGACACAGAAGCCAGGGATAGGATGGGGATATTATGGGATGAGGGGCAATGGTAACAATAGAAGCGAATGCCCTGTACATGCCAGCTCATCTTGCTTTCACATGTTATAGCAGGCTTTTAACATGGACATTGGTCCATGGTACATCCTATGTGGCCACAAAATTAGGCATCTTGCTGGCACAGTCATGTTTGGGGCTACACAGAATGTCAAAGTAATGTAAGGCAAAAACAGTATAATTTACAGAAACATAAATAACATACAGTGAACTGTTACTCATGGCACCAAAATGCCCTGGTAATGTTTTCTTCTTCTTCTGTCTCCCATAACATTTTAGTTTAGTCTCTGGTTCCATTGCTGTCATGGAGGTCGCCTGCTTGGTGGTGGAACCCCTAGCCCCAGAGGTTTGGTCAGGCAACTCCAGGAGCATTTTATGCCTGGATGGCTCAGATATGCTGAGGGTCTTCTTAGACCATTAGATATGGGAGTTGAAGTAGGCCATTCAGCCCATCGTGTATGCTGCACCATTCAGTGAGATCATGGCTGACCTGAGAATCCTTAGCACACTTTCCTGCACTGTCCTCGCAGCCCCAGATACTGATTAAAAATCTGTCCACCTCAGCCTTGAATGCACTTAGAGAGTCTGGGTCATAGACACATGCAGCATTGAAACAGACCCTTCGGTCCAACTAGTTCATGCTGACCATGTTCCCAAACTAAACTAGCTCCATTTGCCGCATTTGGCCCATATCTCTCCAAAGCTTTCCTATTCATGTACTTATCCAAATGTCTTTTAAATGTTCTAACTGTACCTGTATCCACCAGTTCCTCTGGCAGTTCATTCCACAAATTAACTACTTTCTGTGTAAAAAAGTTGACAATATAGGTCCTTTTTAAACCTTTCTCCTCTCACCTTAAAAATATGCCCCCCTAGTTATCACACTTTTGTAAACCTCCTACTTGTCAGTCACCCCTTTTACTGCGAACAGTCTACTCCAATCAACTTTTAGAAGTTCTTGTCTCATACCATTAAAATTTGCCTTACTCCCATTAAGAAATTTATCCTTTATGGAAGGCCTGTCCTTTTCCATAACTATTAACTATTTTAACACTAATAGAAATATGATCACTGATCACAAAGTGTCCCCCTGCTAACACTTCACTATCAGCCTTCTGTGGTGAAGAATTTACCAGATTTAATACCATCTGAGAGAAGAAATTCCTCTTCATCATAATTGGGCAACCCTTTACTTTGAGGTTATGCCATCTGGTCATGGACACTCTGAGGAGGAACAACTGCTCAGCATCTACTCTGTCAGGCATCTTAATACATTTTGATAAGTCACCTCTCATTCTTCCGAACTCCATTAAGTATGTGGCCAACCTACTCAACTTCTTCTCATAAGAGAATTCCTGGGTCAACCTAGTTATCCTTCTCTGGACTGCCTGAAATGGCAATATATCATTCCTTAGCTAAATGGCCCAAAACCCTTACAATATTATAATAATATACAATGTTGGAGGTATCATAGGTATTGTAGGAGAGGTCTCAGTCTTTGCCTGCAAGGACAAGATTGTCTCCTCGTAGGTGCCGAGGAGTCAAACGTAAGGCATTACTCCACCCGTCCAGGCCCTTTGGGACCTATTGTGCGTTCGCCATTAGAGAAAGGGAGGGATTGTGGGAGATGAAAATGGGTGGCATGGCCTTAATGCTGGTACATTAAATGATGATGAGATGTCTGAATGAGTGAGTAGCCAGTAGAGAGACC
Organism: Rhincodon typus; assembly: GCF_021869965.1. Lineage (NCBI taxonomy): Eukaryota > Metazoa > Chordata > Chondrichthyes > Orectolobiformes > Rhincodontidae > Rhincodon > Rhincodon typus. The sequence goes on along the minus strand of NC_063338.1, from coordinate 56,426,644 downwards.
TGCAGCCTTCTGGCAAGAATTCCTTCATAAATATAATCAAGTTACACTTAGCCAAAAATCTACTTGTGTCGGGGGTTTGGAGCAAGTGAGGGAAGCAATAGTGATAGTGGCAATATATTCATGGGAGGTGTGTGCAGTATCAGAGAGAGAGTGTGAGGCAACAAAGAGAAATGTGTTGTATGAATCCTGGTGGAACGGAGAAAGTCATTGACCATTTTATGGCAGGGCTGGTCATTGGTCTTCATTGTCAAGGTGGCGCTGACCCTGGTGGCAATCTTGAACCATGCTGGTGGCACAATCTCCTCTGTCGGTCCTCTGGGAGGAGGACTTCTCTCCTTTGCAGAACTGCTTGGTCAGAACTTCCAGGACCCTATCAAAGAATCGCAATGCCTTCTTCCTCTTCTTTGACATGTTCAGACTCAGTCCTTGACTGATCAGGTCAGCTTCAGAATGCACGTGCTCGTCCATTTGCACACCAGCCTTTTAAATATGCAGCGGGTGCCAGAGACATTGGTCTTCCATTGGATATCTACTGAGTGTTTTGGGAACAGCGTCCAGCAATAGGGGATAGAATCAGATGTGAGGGCTCCAAGAGGCAGGGTAGATCATTAATGTGTTTGGTAAGATACAGCAAGAAATCTTGCTGAGCCTTCTGGCAAGAATTCCTTCAAAAAATGATGCAACTTACACTTAGCCAAAAATCGTAAGATTTAGCCATAAGGTTCAGCTTTTGACCCTACATCAGAGTTCTGATGAAAGCTCATTGATTTGAAATGTTGAGCTTAATTTTACCATGGACTTCATGGCCCTAATACAAGGCCAAAAGTCAATCCTCAGGCTACCTCTTGACAGCAGCAGAACCAGTTCAAAATTTTAACTACCAGATTGGCAATCTCTGGGTTTTCCTACCAATTAAAACATAATTGGATGGTTAATTATGTAAATAAGTACCTGCCTCTGTGAAATCGGTAGTTAAACAACCTCACAGTCTATCTACTCTCCAGCAGAAAACATACCTGGTAGCTGCACAGTAATGGGAGGTTGTTCAGACACATCAGCCTTCTAGTTTACTGGCTCCTGATGTCTCCACTTCAACTACCTACAGACTAGTTAAATTCATATATTAACCCTGTTTCTAGTTCCTGGGCAGCTGACTGTTCTCATCATTTTCTATTTTTATTCTGGTATTTACACTATTTTGCCTTTGCCTTTAATGGTTTTAATATAGTGGTTGTTAGGCTATGAGTTTAATCTGGATTCAATGCAATATAAATGAAGCAGCCACTAACCTGAAATTCTGTGTCTTGAGTTTACAATTTCCAACAAAATAACAGAGACAGAAACTTGGGTGAGACCTGGTTACTGGATAAAACCAGGACAAACCCAATATATTTTCACTGGCCATTAATTTCCAGTGGGATGGAGACTGAGAATGAATGTAAGTCTGATTTGCAGGCTTTCCCTGGGGAAATATAATCAAGTTTGGAGAGCATCCATTCTAACCTCCAGTATTATAAATATTTCTTTTACCTGCAGATTTTGAAGAGTCTGAAAAAGCCACTTCCTTTATTTTGTGAATAATGGTGACTCCAAAATTCACAATACTGAATATAAAGATATTATTTCATAAATAATTGCTTTAAAGTTGTCCAGTATATAAGAGTATGTTTGATCCAGCAAGCCTTAATATTATTGTAGATGCACATAAATAAAGGCTTTTTCAGAATGCCTTCCTGCATATATGTTTAACGGATAATTCACATTTCTCCTATATGTGTAGTATATAATGATAATCATTTTGACAGTTATGCACAAGCTGAAGCACTGTAACATATAGTTTTACACATTTCAATCAGCTTTTGAGATCACAGAATAATTAAGCTAACATTCTGTTAAGTATGTGGGGAAGAGAGTTAAATCCATACTGACAAGTTGCTTGTGGCAGTATAGTAAGGGTAATTGATTGCTGATCTAAGGCCTAATGTGCAATGACAACTGAATGGATTAATTTATACACTATTTCATTTTTACTGCAGTCTCCTGTTAAGAGCTAATAGTGTATCTGTTGTTTATTATTATGGCTACAATTTCCCAAACTCCCAAATATCTGCCTCAGTTCAGTTCAGCTGGAAATTACGGGGCTTTAAACAAGATTTGACAGACTTGGTGTGAAGGGGAGAAGAGTTATAATGAGAGTCAGCCTATCTTTCATCACATCTTAGGAACCAAAATCATGCAGTTTTTAGAATTCTGGCAGCAGGTTTCTCAGCAGTTTTTCAGTCTGGAGATGTGGCTGTAAGCAATGGAAAAAAGAAAAGATTTAAACAAGAAAAATGTTCACTTGTTTTCTGATCTTAAATAAATATAATTGAAAAAGCATGAGATTTTAACGGTATAACTTAGGGGCTTAAACAAAACTGTTTTCATAAAGAGATAACAAGGTGTGGAGCTGGCTGAACACAGCAGGCCAGGCAGCATCAGAGGAGCAGGAAAGTTGACATTTCAGGTCTGGACCCTTCTTCAGAAAAAATGTTCAGACCCAAAACATCAGCTTTCCTGCTCGTCTGATGCTGCCTGGCCTGCTGTGTTCATTCATCCAGCTCCACACCTTGTTATCTCAGACTCCAGCATCGGCAGTTCTGACTATCTCTCACTGTTTTCATAAAGCTTGCTTTCAATTTTGATTAGAAACTTTTAATAAAGTAACAGTTTTCTGGGTAGGATAAAGAAATCTGGAGTTAGAAAACATCATAAGATTTTTTGCTGAACACTGACCTGATGTTAGATGTTCAAGTTATATTCCTCTCCTATGAGTGAAAAAAAATGGAAATATGTTGAAGTGACTCTCCTGTTCATGCTGGAACCACCATTTTGATACATACTAAATGAGTCACACCAGTATGTCTCACTTCTCAGTTTTACTGGCTTTCCCCTGGGGCTTTCACAAGATTATAGGACATATGGAATCAGAAACATACTTCCTGGCTGAAGAAGGATTTAGGCCCGAAACGTCAGCCTTCCTGCTCCTCTGATGCTGCTTGGCCTGCTGTGTTCATCCAGCGCTACACCTTGTTATCTCATACTTCCTGGCTGTTTCTTTTTCTTTTTAAAAGAGTGAAAATGGCCTCTTTTTAAGTATTTTCATTGCATTATCCTTTCTTTAATTTTCCTGCGTTATGCGCCACCTTCACTTGATGTGGTGATATCCTGCTTTCAAACTTTTTAATGCCTTTCTGAAGCCAGGAACTGAGAAATGCATAGAAGTTGAAAGGTACACTTTTCTGTGTTGTTTTCCTTCTTTCCTGGTTAGACAGAATAATGCCTCTGCTTAGTATTTCCTTCAACATTACTGTGAAAAACTAATAACATAAAACTATTGTATATTGCAGCTTTTAAGTGCTGCAGTACTTTATCAGTCAGCCTTGGAAGTCATTTACTTTTTCAGAATTGTCTTCCAAACTAGCAAAAGTACTGTTTGTAAAGTTTCACACTTCCTGCCATCTTTGCAATTTCCTTTCTATATTGGTAAAGTGGATACTTCAGCCTATTAATGGGAACAAAAACCTATCCTTAAGAATGAAAGCCTTTTAGCCACTTTAAAGAAGAAGGAGAGTCAAGGTGAGTGAAATAACTACAAAGGCTGGTATCCCATCACCAAGTCACACTTTATTCACATGTGGAGAGTCCTTGACACTGATCCAGCTTCCTCAGAGCCAGCTCTGAGTGAACAGGATGTCTGACATTCCTGTTCTTGTCTGTCAGCCAGGGCTCCCTGATTGGACCAGATTACCAGCCCCAATCAGGGAACTCATATTCTATCAGAGATAGTAAGAACTGCAGATGCTGGAGTCAGAGATAGCACAGAGTGGAGCTGAAGGAACACAGCAGGCCAGGCAGCATCAGGGGAGCAGGAAAGTTGACGTTTCAGATCAGGACAAGATTTTTCTGAAGAACGGTCCCAACCCAAAACGTCAACTCATATTCTATGTCCAGCTGGTTTATCTCGTTACAATCGCTACAGTGAGCATATCTTACGTGTAATTGAAAAGTTAACCTTGAAATTTTACTAATGTCAAATATTTACTCAGAAACATGTCAGGGGCATTTTTGTTGTGAAGCTGCTCTGTGTTGGCAATGAGTAAGTAAAGACCCAAGAAATTTGAATGAAGTGGCAGCTGCATAATTTTGGATGAAGAGCAAATTCACAGCCATCTAACCTTGGAAAAGCATACAACAAGCTGAATATGCAGAACACTGAGGCAAATGGCATATCTTTTGAGGGTTAGGAGATTAGACCATAAGACATTGGAGCAGAAGTAAGCCACTCAACCCACGGAGTCTGCTCTGCCATTCAATTATATTATGGCTGATATTCTGATAATCCGCTGATAATTCTAGTTATGCTCCAAACTTTTCAAGGTCACATTGGCTCCTGCCTATTCTTACCTGCAGTACTAGTTAACTGGGATATTATAAAGATTTCAGCATACTTAACAACAGATGACAATTTTGTCTGAAGCTAGACAGCCATTTGCTGAACATGTTCCATTTTCAGGATTCCATGTTATTGGTACAAAAGAAATCAAAGGACATATTACATATCAATCACTCCACATTCCATCATCTTGAAGTTTGCTATACAAATATTTCAGATTCTGATGAGGAGAGCAATGAGAAAGGAAGACAATCACCAGTTCCTGAGATCCACCTCCGAGACTATCAGCAAGAAGTTGCGGCTCCAGCGTTGGAGGGTAAAAATCTCATTATCTGCCTGCCCACAGGAAGTGGAAAGACCAGGGTTGCAGTCTACATTACCAGACACCATCTGGACAAAATGAAGTTACAGGGAAAAACAGGGAAGGTTGTAGTGCTTGTTAACAAGGTAATTCACTGTTACTTTGTGTGTAGGTATACTGCAGCTATTGTAGTATTTTAAATTTTGTGTCTACATTCACAGTTGAGAGTTATATTCCTGAGATTACACCAAGTGAGGAAATTGAATCTCTGTAGACACACCGAATCTGACAATCAAATATCTTTTTAAATTGGAGGCCCACAGAGGATTCCATAAACTCATTTTTATGATTGAAATTTTTTGCAACAGTGCAAATCAGAAATGACGTGAGACCATCTCCTCCTAAGTAGTTGTATTGAACTACTTGTCTGTAATTGAGATCTGTGGGATATAAAGTATAGCCAGCAAGTCCAGAGCAATGACTTGTAGCCTTTTTGGCAAGGAAGAACTACACATATATCCTAACAGATCTTTAAACATCCTAAATTCCAGGTACACACAATCTACTTTTCAAAATCTGCAACATAATCTGCAGATATAATCAGAGATTTGATTAGATAATTCAGTGTTAATTAGCAAAACAAGCATACACAGGATTTGTCTTTCTTCGTATGACTGCAACACATGCACACAAATGAGTTTGTCTCTGATCAACAAAATCCTGATGTATTTACTTCTTTCACCATTGCAATGTCCTGGCAATTGACATTAGAGAGAAAGAAAGACAAATACTGTTATCAGGAGGAAAACAAAATTCTTTTGGGGAAAGTAAATACAGATTAAAGGGAGAGATGTTGAAATGGAAATGATGAGATAAGTTCCTTGGGCACCAGTTTTAGGAGGGCGAAAGAGAGATATATTCTTAAGTATAATGATGAGTACAATAAGGTTCTGCTTGAAAGGGAAGAAGAGGAAACGGCGAGATGTTGAACAAGAGGGAAATAA
>NC_063338.1:56408927-56420404 GCF_021869965.1 Rhincodon typus | reverse complement strand
GGAGAGACTTCCTCTTCCTTCAGGACCAGCTGTGGAGGCCACGATACCTGCTCTGAGATCGCCAATTTGGAGCAGTCTCAGCCATCAGCAGGAATGCCCAGCACTGTAGGAACAAGATCAAAGGCCTTCCCCACTCACCAACATAAATTTCACTGTCTTCTCTTCAGTAATTCACACTAAATCTATCTCTGCAACTGGACCCACCTCCCACTGAGATCATGCTCAACCATGCCCACTATTGTCTGCAACATCTTCCCTATTCACCCTCACTGAATCCATAACTGCAACACCCCTAACCCTGCATATCTTCCATGCAGCCTACTCTCTCAGTTAGGGAACTGACCCACCTGCATCAAAAACAATAGCTGTGCCGCGCACTTTCAACTTCCATAATGTCTGCCTCTCTCTCCCATCCAGCAGCAAATCAGCCCACAGCAGGGCAGAAAGAATCAAGATGGGTGGTGTGTTGCCCATTTATTCAGCTTCTCACCCATTATCAGCAGAGAATCTTAGCATTGCCTGCCCTGTGCAAGCCCTGAACTGGTCACAAAGGATGTTGTTGACTGACTGTGCCAGGAACCCCTGAGTGAAAGCAATGCCCTTGACTGGATTTAGGTGTGTTTATAACTGTGGCAATCTTCCTGCCTTTGTTTCTGTGGTAAATAACTTGGGGAAAACAGTAGTAATATTAATCTTATATCTCTGACTGAAGGGACAATGTGAAAAATGTAAGGCAAGGCAATGCAAGGCTTAGATTTGGAATGATTGAGTCCCATGACAGTAAAAAAATGCTGGAAATCCAGCCTCGTCCAGTCCATAAGCTGGGTGCATAATTCCTGCAGCAAAGTGTCCTTGCTGTTGCATTACAATGATAGTTTCTAGTGTGCCCTGAGGTGCATCATTAAAATCCAGAAGTATCTGTAAATGGATCCAGTATGTGCTACAAGTGCTCATTGAAGCTAGAACATGTCTGATGCCAATGGATTGCAGGTGGCTGCTGCCCATGCACAGGGTATGAAGTTGGTGCCCAGTGTCCAGTACGGAGGGTATTTTGGAGAAAGCGAGTTGAACTCACCAACAACCTGCACTGGTTTCCATGTTGAGATTTCATCATGTTTGGTAATTTTGGCAAGTTTGGTAAGATGGCAACTCATGGCAAGTTGGGCTGTTAACAGATTGTTTAACATGCAATAATGTGTATCAAATGGGAACTCATTGCTGCCTAGCAAGAATCTTGCCATCTGCATGAGAAAAGTCAACAGGATATTCCCAGATGATCTTGACATTGTCACCCAATTCTATCATTTCTTTGCATAGCACTAAAAAAAAAGTTGAACCGGTAGGTTTGAGGAACAGCAAGAAATATTTTAAAAGACATCAGAATGGCATTATTAACTTAGTGGAATGGACAGTTGGCTGGCGGATGCAACTTAATGCAGAGAAACTTGTGACATAGTGTACAAGTGGGAAAAAAAACAATTGGAGATTAAGATTCAATTGAATGACATTTGGAAGATGTTGGTGATTAAGGAAGAAAAAAGGTTCAAATACATAAATCCTTGAAATATGTCAAAGACTACTGTGATTTTAAGGGAAAAGTCGGAAGAAAAGAATTAATGCAGGTAAAGATACAAACTTATAGACATAAAGCAGCTTGGCAGGATTAATTTGAACAAGTCACAATGGGCTCCTTTTATGCTGTAAACCTCAAAGTTTCTTTGTTATTTAAAAAAAAAGCTATGTTGTGTTCAATTTTGTGAAGCTAAACTCCTGATATTGTTCCTTTGTAATGCACTCTATCTACAGGAACTATAATTACCCTTGTCTACACCATTTTATCTAATTCTATGTACTGGACATCTCCATAAAAAGAACAAAGTAAGTGTGTAACAAAGCTAAAGCTAACATCTAAACTAACTTGTTCCAGGTGACCCATCAGAACCAATATTTATACTACTTCAGCTTGTCCAGCTACACAGACTTCGGTGGTTTAGTAGTCAGGCTAAACCATCTTTTACCTTTGTGACTTCACATGTCAATTTTTATTATTTAAATGATTGTTGTACAATGCCTTGAAGAAAAACAAGCACATGCCTGTGTCAACTGAGCATAAGCATGAGAAATATTTAACCTTTGTGCCTGATGGATAATAAAAGTAAATGCTGAGATTTCCATGATGAATAGCTTGTTTCTAAACACCAAGCAATGTGAAAGTAAAAATACGATAGTCCTACTGGACTTTGACTTTCCACCTTGTATTTAATGTAGAAAAGACTGAAATAAATATGTCTACCCTTAAGATAAAGTTCTGAGTCATATTGCCTGTGCTAAACGTTACTGAATGTTGGTTCTTGCATGTTCATCTTTTATTTTCACAAGATTGCGTAAATTACATATGTCAATGGAGGTCATCAATTATATTACATTCACAAATTCTTGCCTATACTCAATCACACCCTTGCTTCCACATTTGACGGCCTAGTCGCCACAAAAATCACGAATGATTTAAAACCCTGACCATTCCAGTAAAGCGGTCCTCGTCTCTGCTTTCTCAAATTCAGGGCATACAGACTTATGGACTATAATATATAGGAGCAGAACTCAGCCATTCAGACCATCAAGTTTGCTTTGCCCTTCAATGAGATTCATGGCTGATCTGATAATCCATAGCACCACTTTCCTGTCTTTTCTGCATACCCCTTGATTTCCTTATTCATTAGGTATCTGTCTATCTTAGCCTTGATCATGTTTAAAGACCCAACCTCTCCAGGTCTCTGCAGAAAAGAATTCTACAGATTCACACCCCTCTGAGAGAAGAAATTCCTTCTCATTTCTGTCATAACTGAGCAACCCATTACTCTGAGGTCATATCTTTTGTTCTAGACAGACCCAATCGTCTAGGCCCGAAACGTCAGCCTCTCTGCTCCTATGATGCTGCTTGGCCTGCTGTGTTCATCCAGCCCTGCACCTTGTTGTCTCGGATTCTCCAGCATCTGCAGTTCCTACTATCCCCAATCCACTCTCTGCAGCTACCTTATGAACACCCCAAAATTCTTATATGTTTCAATAAGGCTGCCTCTCATTCTTCCAATGAGTACATCGTAGTCAAGTTCTCCTCTTAAGAGAATCCCACTATACCCAGAATCAGTCAAGTAAAACCTCTCTAGAATGCCTTGATGTCAGTATATCTTTCACAGATATGGGAAAAAAAATCTGTGCACATTATTCCAGGTCTACCTAGTGTCTCATATAGTGTTCACAAGACTTTCCTGTTTTCATACTCTATTCCCTTTGAAATCAAGGCCAAAATGCTATTTGCCTTCCCTATTGCCCGCTGAACTTTGATGCTACTATGGTTGATAACTGGTATTTCCATTCATCATTATATCTGCTTGAAACACACATAAAGTGAACCAGATCCTACTCTCATCTGCTAAAACCACTGCCTACTCCAGGATCATCCTAAAGAGCAAAGATAACATTTCGCTTACTTTCTCTACTAAAATCTACACTCAAAAATCACCCCCACCCCACCAATAACTCCAACAGCAAGTGAAAATCAAACTCAAGGACTACTTTTTCACTAAGATTGTGACCATCCAATCAGATGCCTGCCACCTTCCTCTCTTCTTCTACACCATCTGACCAAATGTCCTCTGTGCCTCCCCATCCTAGCCCTGCATGGATATCTTTCTCCAGTTTCTCTCCTGTCATATCCTCTCAAGAGCTCATCATATTAATGACACCCATCTCCAGAACCCTATTTTAACTAAACCTCTGATCACCCAATTTCCCTGATATTGTTAATGCAGTTCTCCTTCTACAGTTTCTGACCCACTCTCCTTTGATTTTGCCATCATTACCCCCTCCTCAAAAAGTCCTGTGTACATCCTCTCCCATCCTTTTCAAACTATCACCTCAAGTTCAATCACCCATTCCACTCCAAAGTTCCTAAGCTTATTGTCATATTCTAAATCCATATTCAACCTTTACAGAACTTCATGTTTGAATACCCATCAATCAGATTTCCACCTCTGTTTCTTTTTTCAGTCCATTCATGGGATGTGGGCATCACTGGTTCAGCCAGCATTTATTTCCAATGCCTAATTTCCTTGGAAAAAGTGGTGTTGAGCTGCCTTCTTGAACTCACTGTAGTCCATGTGGTGTAGGTACATTCATCATGATGTAAGGAAGGGAGTTCTGGGATTTTGACCCAGTAACAGTGAAGGCATGGTGATATAGCTGCACGTCAGGCTGGTGCCTGATTTAGAGGGGAACCTACAGGTAATGGTCATCCCATGCATCTACTGCCTTTGTCTTTCTAGTTAGTCTAAGGAGGCTGTGAGTTGTTGCAGTGCATCATGCAGGTGATACACACTGCTCCACTGCGTGCCAGTGATGAAGGGAGGGAATGTTGAAGGTAGTGATGGGATGGCAATCAACTAGCCACTTTATCCAGTCTGCATTCAAGTTTCTTGAATGTTCTTGGAGCTGACATGTGCCTTTTAATTGGTGGATAGGCTTTGAGGAATCAGGAGATGACTCCCTCACTACAGAATTCCTCGCGTCTACTTTGTCTGTATGGTCAGAATTGTACCACTGCTACCATACTGAAAAGGTTCTTATCAAAGTCACAGATACCATCCTAGGAGACTCTGCCAAAGGTAAACAACCCCTCTTTATTCTACTCAATCTCTCAGCAGTCTTTGGCATGGTTGAACAAATTGTGCTCTTCCAAAACCTTTCACTATCAACCAGTTGGTTAAGTCAACATTCACCTGGCTCCATTTTTATCTAATCAGAGCCAGAATATTCTCTGCAATGGCTTCTCTTCCCACTTAGTCTCCAATACTTTGAGTGTTCCCAAAGCATCAATCCTTGGCCCCTCCTTTTACTCATCTCTACATGCTGTCCCTGAGTGACATCATCCAAAATCAGCTTTCACATATACACTGATGACAACCAGCTCTACCTCATCAACAATTGTTGACATCTCTATATTTCTATATTATAAGACTGCATAGCTGACGTCTAGTACCAATTCAGAAGATATTTCATCCAATAAAATACTGAAAACATGAGAGTTATAATAAAACCATTGCAAATTCTATTCCCTTGCCACCAACTGCAGCATTTACGTACTAACTGTTTGAGGCTCAACTACCTGTTCACAATATCAGATGTCATATCTGACCAAAAGATTAACTTCTGACCACCCACATTTATTTCCACTTCATAAAGTTCTCTAACTCTCTCGCATTCCCCACTCCTGCCTTAGCTCATCTGCTGCTGAAACTACATTTTTGTTACTTCTGGGCCTGACTGTTCTAAGGGACTACTGGGCAGTCTCCTGTGCTCTATTCTTCATAATCTTGAGGCCATCTAAAATGCTGCTGACTATTTTGATTCACACTATGACCCATCCCTTTATGTTCCATGATTTACATTGATTCCTGTTAAAGCTACTTCTCAATTTTAAAATTCTTGTTATCATTTGTAAATCCTTCTATGGTCACCCCATTCCCAGTCTCTATAATCTCCCCCAGTCCTACAGCCATCTAAGGTACCTGAGTTCTTCTAATTCTGGCCTCTTGAGACTGTTGGATTTTAATTGCTCTACCATTAGTGGTCGTACCTTCCTTTTCTTAAATCCCTATGTATTGAACATTCTCTTTACACCTGTCTGATTCTCTACATTGCTCTCCCCACTTTAAGATCCTCCTTAAAACTTAACGTTAGAGCAAAATTTGGGTGATCTGCCCTGGTATCTCCTCATGTGGCTTGGGGTCAAACTGTTTTATAATGCTAATGTGAAGCACCTTGGGATGTTTTATCAGTAAAGTGGCTATATAGTTACAATTTGGTGGTTTCATTAGCACTGGAAATTAACCTGAATGAATCTCTCTCTCTCTCCACCCCCCACTTTCTCTCTCTCTCTCTCATACACACATGCACAGGCATTCATCATAGAATCAAAACTATTCTTGAGTTTGAAAACCTCTAATAAATCATCAGTTAACTTTAACTGCTTTAAGGAGAATAATCCTGGCATCTCAGGATTAACTGAATCCTTCTTCCTTGATAACATTCCAATAAATTTCCCATATACCTTCTCTCAGGCTTGTACATCCATCTGAATGGGCCGTGTCCAGAAGTGGACACGATGCTTGTTGAGGATAAAACAGTGATTTACAATAGTTTTACATAACCTCCTTGCTTTTGTATTCTATTTCTCTATTAATAAAGTCAAGAATTCACTCAAATTTCTGAAGTGTGCTTCTGAACGTTCTGAAATGTTCCTGGCTCAGCAAACACTTTGGAAAATCACCTAGTGCATTTCTGGAGCAACACTTAAGTTGACAGGTATGAAAGCAGATATAAAATATTTAAAAAAGATTGTACTATTTGAAAATATTGTGGAATTCACAACTGCAATTTCGGTCTGTCGCGCATGATCTTATCCCTAATCCAAAATTTCAAAAGTAATATTCATTTTTTATTTTTCACACACCTCACTCTATTTCTCGCCTATGAAACTCACCCCCCACAACCCCAGTATTTTACTATTGATCAATCAGTGTCTCTACTACTTACTTTGCCCACTATCATGTCTTTACTATAGAAACAGCCTCACATCCACTCCATAAAAACAACAGCCCTTGCTTTACTTTCATTGCCAGTTGGTCTCTTTCACAGCTCTGTTTTTGTGAATTTGCAGAAAAGTGAGGCTTTCCAGCACTTCTGCAACAATTAAATCAGTTCACTTTTTTTTCATTGAGGGCACTCACGGACCCAGTTGCAGGGTAGTTTTGAAGAAGATACAACAATTTATCATTAGCACCTGAAGATTTTATACAATATGAAGAAATATTAGTTTAAGTGATGGTTATCCATGACTAACGTTACTGAATATATCAGATCTTATCTGTCATCTCGTTTTGTGAACCACATTTCCACAATTACACATATACTGTTTTCACACATGAGCAGATTCAAATGATGGCATCAAATGCTAAAGTGATGCTTCAACAAATTACAATCAGGCAAGGATTATATAACGATCTTGAATGCATGAGCTTCTCAGTCATACTTATTTAGATTTTTTTTGTGGGCTGACAGCAGGTCACAGTAGAAACACCACTTCACACTAGAATGACATTAGGAACTGGCCTAGAAATTCAATGGCAACAAACACATTTTTCAGGCAATAAACAGTCACACATCCCATGGCAGACTGGAAATACATTCTATAAAGATTGGACTGCGATATTCAGTGTAGAATTACAGGCAAAAAAAAAATCTAGGGCCCATCACTAGACTCTTTGCATCTGCAAATAAGAGGCTGAACAATTATTTCAGGCCCCCTGTGAAACATAGATTGCCTTGTGGAAGTCATGCTGGCTGTATGCAATCTAATAGTCAGCCTTTACATGGACTCCTGCAGGCTGCAAGTGATTAGTAAGCCAGGAGTAGCTGGAGTGTTCTTCCTGACACTATATGAGAAAAGTCACTGCTTGCCCCAATTCTGACTGCAACATTCCCATATCTGATCAAAGGTTGAACCTCTTTCTTGTAGCCCCCTTCAGATCATTCCCGCCTCAAGTCACTGTTCTCACTCTCTCGGTCAACCTTCCTTTTCTCAATCACCTTTAAAGATTTACCTGAGGGTCGCTGCTAAAGAGACTTCTCTACTGAGCTTCGTAAAGATGTCCATAGGGTGTCAACAGTTCAACATTTCGATCAAGATGAGGCCTGAGGCCCAATGTAATGTGGGCATCTGGCCCATCCGGTCAGGCCCAGAAGTTGTTTTGAATGATATGAATCTCACTGGAATGATTTTTAGCTGCTTGCCTTGCATTATTCATATATAAATGTGAAAGTGGAGGAGCCAAGTCATACTGTGCACTCTTTTCCTATTGTTTACAGAAGCAAATGTACTTGCAATTTACAGCATTGGAATCCTCCCAATTTCCTTCAGTCACAGACCTGAAATGTTAACTCAGATTCTCTCCACAGATGCTGCCATAAGCTGCTGAGTATTTCCAATATTTTCTGTTTTTATTTCAGATTGACAGGCAGGGGGTGGGGGGGACAGGGGGAAGGGGAGTGGTGCAATCTTCAGTGAAGATTCAGCAGAGAAAATGAACAGCCAAAATTAGAAGATACCACAAGGGAATCAAGAAGGCATAGAAATTATAGGCCGGTTAAGGCAAAAGGGAGTTTGGCAAACAAGCTTGGATGGCATTTATTTTAATGCAAAGAGTCTGAAGAGCAAGGCAGATGAACTGAGGGCACAAATTAAAACGTGATAGTATGATTTAATTGCTATTTCTAAGGCATAGTTTAGAGAGGGACAGGACTGGCAGCTCAATGTCCCAGGGAAAAGGGTCTTAAGGTGAAACAGGGAAGGAGACAAGAGAGGTGATGTTGCAATATTGATCGTGGAAACAATTACAGCAGTATGGAAGGAAGACATCCTAGAAGGCTTCTCAAATGATGTCATACAGGGAGAACAAAAAACCAAAAAGGTGCAATCACATTGCTGGGAGCGTACTAGAGGTCCCTTCGAATGAGACAAAAAGAAGAACAGATAAGTTGGTAAGTTTCAGAGAATTGTGTAAGTATTGGGGTAGTGATAGTAGAGATTTCAACTTCCCCAACATTAATTGAGGTATTCACAGTGTGAAAGATTTAAAGGGAGCAGAATTCTTAAAATGTATCCAGGACAGTCGATATTATGTAGAAGGCCTTGCAAGAGAGTGGCAGTCCTGGAGGTAATTTTAGGTAATGAAGTCAACTACTTGGTTGAAGTATCAGTGGGGGAGCATTTTGCAAACAGTGATCATAACTCTGTTAGATTCAAGATTGTTATGGAAGAGGATAAGGTGGACCTGAAATCATAGTTCTAAAGTGAGGGAAGGCTGATTTTAATAGGATCTGGTATAATTCGGCTAGAGCAGACTGGGAACAGATACTTTTAGGTAAATCTGTGTCAGAGCTGTGACACACATTCAAGAAGGAAATAGAGACAGTATAGGGCTAACATGTTCTAATAAGACAAAGCATGGGACCAACAATTCCTGTGATCCTGGATATCAAGAGATATACAGGATTGGTTAAAGAGAAAAAGGAAACCTTATGGCAAATATGGAGGGCTGAAAATAGCAGAAGACCTGGAGGAATACTGAATGTGCAAAGAGAAACATAAAAAGAAAATTAGGAGAGTGTAAAGAGAGCATGGAAGGATAATGACAGGTAAAATAAAAGAAAATCTCAAATTATTTTACAATTACATTAAGGATATTAAGGGAAAGAGCAGGGACCATTAAGGCCCACATTGGTAAATTATGCATGGAGTCAGAGGATATAGGTATGGATTGAAATGAATATGTTGTGTTGGTGTTCACTCGTGAGCATGACAATGTGGGTATCGCATTCAGCTGCACAGAGATCAGTTAGGGATCTGGCTGCACATTAGTTGGGTCTGTCAATCCAAGTTGGCTGGGGTGGGCCATGGTCAGTCATAGGGCTCAGCTCAATAACAGTCAAAGTAGGGGCCACTGCTGTGGTCGGGAAGTTGGGGAACACAATTCTAGAGATTGGAAGCAGTATGCTGGGATGCAGACTGAACAATAATTCTGAAGGGAGGGTAAATCAATATTTAAAGGGGGAAGAGGCTTGGCAATGGAGGACATGGGCTCCTGGGGGGTGGCCATCAACTATCACAACTACCCTGGCCTCAGTAGAGGCATAGTGCAATATAGTGATTGACATGACTAAACTGTAGGTCCAGGGCTTTCAGGTGTTGAGAAAGGAAGGTGTAATTCAAAGAAGAGTGCAAGAATGTTTGGAAGCTCAGTAGTGATGGGTTCAATAAGGGGTTTCAGCAAGAAAGGAAGCTGGAGGTTTGGATGGGGCTCCTTGATTACTAACTCAGTTTGTGACTTGCTGTGCTAAGTGCAACTTTGGTTTCCATATGCATGTAAATCATAAGTGTGCAATGGAAATGGAAAGTGAGCCCAACTACACCTGGAGTGGATGCAGTAAATGTTGTATTTTTCTGGCATAGCACATGAGTTTTACAGTCACAGAATTGTTACAGTGTACACGGAGACCTTTCTGCACAATGTGCCTGCACCTTTTCTATTACCTAATACCAATCTCCCTTCTTTTTCTCCATATCCTTGAACATCATTTCTATCCAAGTGGTGATCCAGTGCCCTTCCGAATGCCTCAGCTGAACCTGCCTCCATCACATTTCCAGGTCGTGCATTCAACACCCTAAGTGCTCACTGCGCGAGAAAGCTTTACCACACATCACCCTTGCTTCGTTTGTACATCACTTTAGTTTAATGCGCTATCATTCTTTTTTCTTTTGTAAGCAGGAACAGCTTTGCCCTCTCTGTCCAGTCCTCTCATGATATTGTAAAGCTCTATCAAACATCCTCTCAGCCTTTTTCTCTCTAAGGAGAACAATCCCAACTTCCTCAAGCTATCCTCATAACTGAAGTTTCTCATTCCTGGAACCATTCATGCAAAATAAAACAAAGAACTGCAGGTGCTGTGAAAAAAATGTACACAGAATTTAATGCAGAAACTAAGCAGTTCTGTCAGCCTCTGTGAAGAGAAAGAAGAGTTAATGTTTCAAGTTCCAGTGATCTTTCTTCAGAACTCCTGTGCCCATTCTCAAGAAGGATCATTGGACTCAAAAATGTTAACCATTATTGTAAATCACTTCTGCACTCTCTCCAATGATTTCACATCTTTCCTATAATGTGGCACTCACACTGTGCACAATACTCCAGCTGAAGTCTAGTGATATGTGACTCTTCAAGGGCAATTTCATTTATCAGGCACTTTCACAATACAAGTTGAAGTCACCTTTTATCATAGTAACTTACATGTGAAATGCATGCAGTGTCCAACAAATCCTAGTCACAAACAATCTTGACTATGTCATTGGTTAATAAAGACTGACCATTGTCATCTCTATGAAGCAGCAGTAATGTCGGGAGAACATAAAGTGTCAACTCTGGGCCACAATTCACAAAGACAGTCCAGCATCTCATAGGCTGCCCAATGGAGCTGATTTCTCCTCACCTTGAACTGTAAGTATTCCCTAACATGCTCTTATATGCAATACTGGTTTTCTTGAGTCATGTGAGGATGGGGGGACAAGGTATGCCCAGAGAATTGTTTGTTTTTGGTTTGCCTTCCAATATGTGCATGGTGAAGGGCAACTCCTGATTAACAGCTCTTGATTTGCTGCATGGCTGGGTGCCAGGAATCCCTGGAGATCCCAGCTGTACTGATTACTTTTGTCTATGGTAAGGGGAAGACAGGATGAGTGGGGCACCAGACAGTCATGGTGCATAGCTTTCGAAGCATGTTTCGGAGAACAGTGTGAGAAAATGTGCTAAATTCTTCATGAAATTTGCCAAAAGATATAAGATGGTGCCGACACAAAGCGACTCTTT
>NC_063338.1:56406528-56408427 GCF_021869965.1 Rhincodon typus | reverse complement strand
AGGAAAGAAACCCAAATTTGGAATATTGAGGGTTCAAGTTCTGATCCTGCTACATCTTGATCAAAGGGATAAGGCTTAGCAAACTGACAAAATGGTGCCTCCTCTGGTTCACCTTGATCAATGACATTGACAAACTACTAGTTGATAGAGGTAATGGATAAAAGCTAATCTAAGATTGGGGATGGCAGCTTTATAGAGATTACAGTGTTTTGATTTTCTTGCGTTTGTAAATGACAATAGCATTGTTCTTATTTTGTTAAAGCTGAAACTGTTTCATGAAAATCTGTTAAACTAAGAGAAAAAAAGGATAAAGAGCTTGCATTTACGTAAATCTTTCCCACACTCAGGATGTCCCTAAACCCATTAAATACCTGTAGCCGCTGCTGCATTCTAGGGAAAGCATCAAACAACATAAGATTCCTATTCAAATTCAACTGGGTTGGCAAAAATTAAACAATATTGTTTCTCTTTCATTCATATGTATCCCAGGTGCCTTTAGTTGACCAGCATTTTCGCAAAGAGTTCAACCCGTACCTGAAAGATAAATATAGTGTCAGCAAAATAAGTGGTGATACACAACTGAAGATCTCATTCCCTCAAGTGGTGCGTGAGAATGACATTATTATCTGTACAGCTCAGATCCTAGAGAATCAGCTGGCTGAAGCAAATGAAAGTGATGCTGACAATCTTGAAATTTCAGGTAATGCTTTACTCTTCAACACACTTTCACATGCACTTACAATTTTAATACTTTAACCACTTTGACTCGCAATAGATCAGGATGTGACAATAAGGCCTTCGACATTTAACAGGCCACAAATAAATAAGCTCCTTTAAAATGTTTCATTGAACAGTAATTCATATGAACAAATGTTGCTGAAAGGGAGATTTTTGCACTGATTTACCAGTTTTACATCAATTCTCTGTGGAAATTAAGACAAATTTAAAATGAGGCATGTTTTACCACAAATAGGATTGATTCTAAGATAAATCTGGGAGCATTTTAAATTTAAGATTGCAACGTTTAAATGTTTGCTCACTTCTGCAGGGTTTTGTTACACTGCTCCTCTTGCATTTGAAAAATATTTTCTTACCATTCTGTTTCTATTTACAGTGTTGATTTGCAATTCATTGTTGGTGCAGGGTTACTATTCAGATTCTGCACTGATTGAGCAAATTGATTTCAAAAATTCCTTCCACCAACCCAACAAAATCAAATGTAACAAGCAAGAGTTTAGCAACTCAATTCATGGAGAGAAAGCAACATTCTATCTTTGAGAAAGAAAATTATTTAGCTTAGTAGTTGGGGAAAAATACATTACATTTGTCAGTGTCAGCTGGGAAAAGCATGTCAGCCCAAAAAGTAGTAACATTTTGAATTTTTGAACAAAATATTATGTCCCAGAATTTCTAAGAATTCATCGTATTAGGATAAATGTTACTGTAAAGGACTTCTGTCTACTCCAATCCCAAACTGGCCCCTATTACACAAACTGGGGACAGATTCATTTTCATGGCTAAAATAGGCCCCTGGCAGTTGCAACAGCATATGAGCTATGCCTGTCTGGCCCTGATTCTCCTCCCTCCTTCAGTCCACTTATGTATTATCCACTTTGCAGCCTTACCTCAAATTCTCCTGATGTACAGAATTGAAGACTTCTTTCTGCAAGCTTTTATCTCTACAACAAGGAAGGTAACTGATCACCTCTCGAAAGGAATTGAATGGCTTATCTATAAAGGTTTGAGCCATCTGCAGAGTCAAGGAGGCTCAAGGCAGTTTGCGAAAAGCAGATGCGTAGTTGAGTCAAAGAAGGAAGGAATTCATCTGTGAAGAATAGAAATACACTCCATGTCCCAACAACCCCGGCATGCCCTGTGCACTGTGCCAACCACCCTCCC
>NC_063338.1:56370888-56406428 GCF_021869965.1 Rhincodon typus | reverse complement strand
CCCCACACACACACACACACACACACACACACACATACACACACACACCATACGAGCATTTGTTGGGGCATGGTGTAAGTTCTGCCCGGGGTTCTCATTCCTACAACACACTCCACTATCCTCCCCTCCCCCCAAATGGTAAACTAAAATTAAGTGAGACAGAACTCCAGCCAAACTGGACTTGAGCTCATATCTTACCCCTTTCCCCCAAAATTGAAATTGACACATGCCTTTCTAAACACAGGGATTTCAAGGTGATATTGTTTAGTAAGAATTTGCCTGCAATCAATTCTGTGATTTTAACTTTTTAAAGTTTTAAAGCATAGTTCGTCACTGCAGTGGCAAATGTTTTTCGGAAGACCATAATGCTTTAATAAAAAGATTCCTATTTCTTCACAAATTGCTGTGGTCTAGAATGTTACCTCTCGTGGAAAGTTGATGAATCACAGCCTGCATCCAATATTCTAACTAAAGCCAGATGTAGTAACTTCTTTTTCCATAAATCCTATAACTGTAGAAATAATTATATTAATTATCTATTTTAATAGTTAACACAACTGAAAAACCCACTCCATGTTGACATATTTTTACAATGTCTCTTGAATAGTCATTTGATTTATCTGGATCCATTCTAAAGTGATTCTCAGTTCCCAACAGATTATTTCCACTCCTTTTCTTTCTCAGCTAGGTAAATTTTAACCACACAATTGCCACTCCTGACAATTGCTCTCTGGTGCAAGCCTTATTTCAAATCCTCGTGAACTTTATCTTTTTTAATCGGAGTGTGAGCCCCATTTGCGTTCCAGCATGATAGTTCCTCAGCCTCAAGTCTCCCAGATCCTCATAAATTGCCAGTGTCTGAGAGCTTCCAAGGATATCATAGAAATTTATCACTTTCTACAGCAATGTGTATCACATGGTTCTTGTATCCAGATAGAAACACTGATACACTATCCTTGGGACCCAACTTCCTTTTATTTTGTAAGAAAATGGACACAGCATAACTGTTCACAACCCAATATTTTTAATAAGATAGCAAGGTGTGGAGCTGGAGGAACACAGCAGGCCAGGTGGTATCAGAGGAGCAGGAAAGAAACGTCAGCTTTCCTGCTCCTCTGATCCTGCCTGGCCTGTTGTATTCCTCCAGCTCCACACTTTGTTATCTCAGACTCCAGCATCGGCAGTTCCTACTACCCCCAATATTTTTGGTACCTTCCTAGGAACTTGGAGACCAACAATCTAACCAATGTAAACGTAGATGCTGCTGCCATTGTTTTGAGGTGTGAGCGTAAACAAAACAGAGATAGTAGGAACTGCAGATGCTGGAGAATCCGAGACAACAAGGTGCAGGGCTGGATGAACACAGCAGGCCAAGCAGCATCATAGGAGCAGAGAGGCTGGCGTTTCGGGCCTAGACCCTTCATCAGCAACAAAACAGACCTCCCTTTTGTCTTTAATTAACATATCATCAAGGCCTGTTGTTCCGCAAACTTAAGAACTGGTCACAGGACACTCTTCACATTATCCTAAATTAAAGAGAGAATTTCAATCTTATAAACCACTTATTTGCAACAGAACGTGGCGTGGAGCTATGTCAAAGCAGGGGCTTAGTTAAAAGCCTACCATCTGCCAACAATCCAAAATTACAGAGAACATATCTCTCTTGAACATCCAGATAGGCATTTCATGGTCAGTGATATTATAGTCAGTGATAACGTGCCTGGTTAGATTAGGAAACTGATTCCCTAATTCTTCAAATATGAATTAAAAATAAATGTGGTACCACTGGGGGGAAAAGAGTGTAGCAAAATTACATTTAAAAATAAATAATGAAAGACAAAATAATTGTAAAAGTCTGCAACAAATAAATCTTGGAAAAAAATTAGATTGGTCTAGAAGCTGGTGCTAGCAAAGAGGGCTCTCAGATCTGTTTCAGACTTTTACATTTTTAGTCATTTGTCAAGTTGACTAAAAGTCAATAAATAAATCTTGTTGAACAAATTTTTTTTGTAAAGAACTACATCCATCAACCATGCACAGGCTTAACAGCACCATTATGTACTAACGTTAGATAAACTGTTTAGGAAATCCATGCTCACTGCTTTTCCAACGTACTCACTGACTTTATAAACATTTGTGCCTTCCATACTTAAACAAATTATTTACCACTTGGAAATCTTTACATATCAGTTCAGTGCTCAGAAAGTGGTGGAAGCAATCAGTATTCTTCACTCATCAAATCTAGAATTTTTTACTAAATGGCATGTTGTTAATTGCTTAGTAACTTTCAGAGGTCATAGTTCATATAGTTCCACTGCTGTGATGGCGAGAACTGATCTTTAACCAGAATAAATAATAAATAGAAGAAAACAATTACTTAAAATTTACAGCTGACATTCTAATGACAAGGTTAAAGTTGGAGTAAACTAACCTGGGATTGATATGTAGATGGAGAAAACAACAAATGCATTGATAGACTCGCGGGTTTGCACTGAGGCTATGTTTGACTGGCAACTGGCCAGTCATCATCAGATGTTACAATGTGGATCAAAACAAATATTATTTCTAAATTGTGAGCACTTTTTACACTGGCTACTAATTTGGATTACTGGTCTGTTTTAAAACTTTGAGCATGTAATTTGTCAAAAGATCTTACTTTTCAGTAACAAAGATTGGCAAGAAAGTTATTCAGGGAACAATAAATAAATTATTATATCCGAACATACATAAAATGCTTCCCTTCTTGGATTTTTGATCAATGTTTGCAACATGTATTAATCCGTAAATACTGCCTAAGTACAACTGGCCACCTTCCACAAGAGTTAACAGCTCCCACCTGCCTTTTGGAAATAACATTGCAGTCCATGGAGTCTTCATGGCCTTGATTTTGTAATGGTTTGAAAATTATTACATTGAGCTGTCTAGACATCAATAAATTAGCTGGTAAACTGCAAAAATAAAGATCCAATTGTTATGTAAACTCCTATTGAAGCATTTGCTTTAATTTAATAATGAGTATAATGCATTCTGTTCTCTCAATTGCCCAATCTTACTTAACAATGATTTCAAATACTTTAAAATTGCAAAAGAATTTTTGATGAGCTGTGTTCTAGCTGATTGCAAGTAATAAAAGCATATTATAGTCAAGGTATATAGGTGATATAAAGAAGCACAACTAATTTATAGATGCAGTCTACATATTGTCCAAAATGCAACTTCATTATTCATTTGAGTGTTGCGTCAGCCCTGTCTTAATGATAACACTGTGTCTTAGCCAAAAGGGCAACGTTTCAACCCCAGTCCTCGAGATGAAAATACATAATCTGAGCTGCCACTTGAATATACTAGTGAAGGATTGTTTCACTAGAAGAGGGGCCTTCTACTCCATTAGGTGGACATTAACAATATACTATTTGAAGAAAAGTAGGCAATGTCTCCCAGTGTCCTTGCCAACATTTAACTCCCAACCACAGCCATCAACAAACAGATTATCTGATCAAAAATAAAAACAGAAATTGCTGGAAAAGCTGTGGAGAGAAATCAGAGTTAACATTTCAGGTCCAGTGACCCTTCTTCAAAACTCAGATGTTGCCAGACCTGCTGAGCTTATTCAGCAATTTCTGTTTACAATTTCCATCACCCACAGCTCTTTTTGGTTATTTAATCACTTGTCTGATCTGTCAACGAGATCTTGCTGTTCACACATTGGCTGTAAAGGTTTATTATAATAATGCAATGTATGATGTATTCTGATCCATCAATCAGAAGTCAGTTTATTACTTATTCCCAGCCATCCACATTTCCATGCCTTGACAATATCCTCTCAATATTTGACTCTCATGGCAGATATCACAAATTTGTGTTCCTTGTGTACAGTATTGCATCCTGAATTTTAGGTAAGGATATCAACAGACAAATAGGATTTTACTATCCATTAAAATTGATGAATAGAAAATCCTGCAAAGCATGCTGGTCTCTGCAAAGTTCCTTAATAAAATCACTACTTCTTAACAGCCAACACAATTCCCAATAAAAAAAACTATTTACATTTCAGCAAGAACACAGAGCATGCCTCACCTTTATTTAACATTTTAACCTATTTCCCAATCAACCTATTCAGAGATGTTCTTACACACCATGGAGCAAGTGGGACTACCCCTAATCCGTGATAGACACACTACCACTGTGCCACCTTTATTTGTCTGCTATTCTGCTTGTACTAGTCAAACTATCATTAACTGATATAAATTTGCATTTTTGTCATCAAAGCAGGAACCTGGTGAGATAGATTATAGACTGAAAATTGTTCAGGTTGTAAATTGGAAAATCTGTTCTTCCAGATTACTTGCTGGGCAATGAAGAGAAAAAAATTCACCGTCCCCACCACCACCAACCTATAACTCTAAAAGATGTTGCCCATTGCACATCAATTAATGCATTTGAAGATTTTGTATTCTGTTCCCACAGATTCTGAGAATGTGACTTTTTGTATTGTGGTATAAACACTTTGTTCTTTACAGACTTTTCATTGATAATAATTGATGAATGCCACCACACTCAGAAAGAAGGAGTGTACAAGAGCATAATGACCAGGTACATTGAACAAAAGCTGAACAATAAAAAAGGAATTGCACAAGTGTCACTTCCACAGATCTTAGGACTGACAGCATCACCTGGTGTAGGTGGCGCAAAGAACAGAAAAAATGCAGAATCACACATTATACAAGTAAGAGTTTACATTTGTTCTGCTTACTTCTCTCCTTTATGAATGGGATTTAGCTCAAACCTATGCTTTGTCCATCTTCAGCTATAAGGAACAATTCTTAAAAGATATCTCCTACCTTGGCATGTTGATTCTGTGAATGCACAATGCTGAGGATAACAGCATGGTATCTGTATCTCTGTGAAATTAATCAAACATGCTGGTAAACAGAAGAAAAGACG
Organism: Rhincodon typus; assembly: GCF_021869965.1. Taxonomy (NCBI): domain Eukaryota; kingdom Metazoa; phylum Chordata; class Chondrichthyes; order Orectolobiformes; family Rhincodontidae; genus Rhincodon; species Rhincodon typus. The sequence goes on along the minus strand of NC_063338.1, from coordinate 56,401,484 downwards.
AACATTGAAAGTTGCTTCATATAAATGTAGAAAGTGGATATCAAGAAGGGGATAATAATGAATGCCAGATTTAGGAATGTTAAAATAAAACCCGAACTGTGGCCTTTTTAACAACTCTAAATCATCATTGGTATGAACATAACTTCAGTACTTCGTATTTGCTTTTGTCATTTTATTAATATTTGCAAATAGAGGAAAATGTAGGAGGAACATTTGTCCCCTTCTTGGCTTTTAATTTAAAGTTAACCAATGTGGGAATAAGTAACATTGGTGCAATGATCAATAAATATGTAACAACCGTGATTAAAGGTAGAATGATGATATTAGAACTAGTTGTATTGTATTTCTTTTACCTGTATTCTTTTGAAACATGCTGTGGACTTGAGTTTCTTTTAAAACAAAATCTTCAATCAGTTTCTATCAATAGACTGGCCAAATCATTTGTAACTTGTTAGAGAGCTTCTTGTTTCTATTGAGCTGCAATTTTTCAGTAAGGTTTTGTTTTAAATAGCTCTATAGGGTAACTAGAATGGCATATTTGTTTCACTTTCTACAGCCACTTGCCAAAATGCCAGTTTCAACAAAAGTCTGTTTATGAATAGTTACTTTAAGATGTGATCAATCATATTTGTTTTGCAGGCAGTTTCAAATAGTGTCAATTGCTAAATAATTATCCTGAACACCGTTACATTGGACAGGAGTTGCCAACTGAGTGCCTTGAGTTATGGATTATGATTGCTTTGTAATAAAAGCAAAATACTGCAATGCTGGATATTTGAAATAAAAATCAAAAATACTGGAGAAACTCAGCAAGTCTGGCAACATCTGCAGAGAGACAAATAGAGTTAACATTTTGAGTCCAGTATGACTGTTCTTCAGAACTCATTGGGTTTTTTAGTTGGTCAAAATCCTGAAATGCCCTCCCTCACAGCTTTGTGAGTGTAGCTACATCAATGGGACAAGAGTGGTTCAAGAAGGTAGTTCACCACCATCTTCAACAAACAAATAGATGAATATTAATGAAGAGATGGGAGTGCTACATTGATGCAACACAGGAAAACAATTTAGTTTCCGGCAAATTAATTGCAGGTTCATTAAGATTAATAGAGCAAATCAAAAAAAAGTACCAAGTAAACTTGTCAATGTGTTTAACTATTTTTTTCTCTTTTTGATTTTGTAGATTTGTGCAAACCTTGATGCTTACAAAATAATGACTGTTAAGGATCATTATACACAACTAAAAGAGCAAGTGAAAGATCCTGTCAAAAAGGTGGAGATTGCAGAAGACAGAAAAGAGGTACAAATATTTACTTCTGGAAGTCAATATAAATAACATTCATATTTGTTAAAAAAATTCCGTAGGAGAGCTTGGTTTGGTGTAAAATTGGTCCAAAATTATTATAGGGACACCACAAATCTCTGTTACTGTTTGTTGGGACTTTTGCATTCAGCCTGTCTCACACGATGACAGATTACAATATATTCTCCGAAAAATCAAGTGATTTCCTGGAAGAGGCAAGAAACAAGATTTAAAAATCCAGATCAGTTAGAGAAAAGGAAATCTGGGAAATTCCCAACAGGGAAACAATAATAGAGTTTTATTGTTCTTTTATATTCTTTTATCATTTCCAGCTGCAACATCTAGTATAGTAACATCGAAGTGGGCCATTGACCTGAAATGTTTTTGTTTCTCCAGGGTGACCTGCTGAGTGTTATCAGCATTTTCAGCCATTACTCTAAAATTTCAATATCTGCATATTTTGGTTTTTTTTAAAGCATTCTGCCAGAATAGTAATGTACACAGCATTCAAACCTTCAAAAATTATGTTAGCTGTCCTAATAGATTACATTTTTCCATTCTATGGAGACAAAAATGCCATTGTCAGATGCAGTCACATAGTAGATCATGTTTCAGACATGACATTCAACTGTCACAAAGTACATGTTAAAGACCCTTTATTGAAGCTACTGATTTCTGCTCTGTTTGATTTTAAGGATCCCTTTGGAGGACAAATCAAAGAAATGATGATGGAAATTCACACGTACCTTGGACGAAACCCCACGTCGGATTTTGGCACACAGTCTTATGAGCAGTGGATTGTGCAAAAAGAGAAATCAGGTTAAATGGAGCATTGTGTGTTTGTAGAAACTTCAGCAAGCCATTTGATCATTTTGTTAGATTTATCGTTCTTTGTGTCTTTTAAATCTTAACTACCTAGCCTTCTTTGTTCCCTCTTAGTTCATTTGCGTCATGCATAAATATCAAATTCTCTTTTTAACCACCATAGTTGACATTTTTCTAACTATTTATGTCCTTCTGTGACATCACAGCCAAAATTTTCACATGGTTTTGTATGAAGAAGTTTTGCTAGATTAGCTATTAATTGTACGAGGTATAATTTTAAGATTATGTTTACAATTGCATACAAACAATGGAGAAACTTATCCAAAATTAGAAAGCATGAAAAAAACTTAAATAATATGTTCCTGTGGATCTTTTGGTTAGATGTTTTTGATTCTAACACAGACATTTAATCGTTATATGGGAGCATGGCATTCATGCACAAATCATGCATAAAAATGCACTAAAGACTGAATTTTAAGGAAGAGTAAGCACCTAGGACCCATGACTGAAATAGGCAATAGTACATTTGCATCTGTCAATCAAGGGCCAAATGCCTATTCCCACCTCCTTTCTAGCTCAGGATGAACATTCCTGTTCTTCCTAGTCTCACAAAAATAATAGTTAAAGCAAAATTCTTGACATTTGATAGACAAGTGTTTAGACCACTCAGTGGGAGGGATGTGCTTGATACACAAATTACCTCAAAATTATAGTCGGGATCCTATTACAGCAGCCCAATTTCTATATTACATTTCTTCTCCAGTGAAACAGGTAGATGATATCATTAAACACCTCAAAATCAAACCCAAGTTGGCAGCAACCAGCATGTTATTTAATGTGGCTGAATGTTGGATCCATTGGTATTTTAGAACACTGTCACCCAACACTGTTAGACCTCAGCTGGAGCTTTGCACTCAGTTTTGGTACCACGTTATAGGAAAGATGGGAATGCATTGCAGAGAGTTGCAGAAGCAATTTACAGAAATGGTTCCAGGAATGAAGAAGTTGGGATTGTTCTTGGGTAGAAGGAGATGTTTGCAAAACATGTGTGGGCTGGATAAAGTAAATAGGGAGACGCTGTTCCCACTCGTAAAAGAATGAAAGAACAAGAGAACATAGATTTAAATGATGTGAAAATGAATTAAGTGTGATGTGTGAAAAAAATAACTTCTTCACACTGAATAATTAGGATATGGAATGCACTGCCTGGGAGTGTGGTAGAGGCAGAGACAATTAAGATATTCAAGAGGGCATTGAATGATTATTTAGATAGACATGGTATTCAGGAATATGGGGAAAAGGCAGGAGACTGGCTCTAGGTACCAGATCAGACATGATAGGCAGAAAGGTGTCCTTCTGTGCCATAATAATTCTGTGATTCTTATTCCAGTCCAGAACATTTGCCATTGTCCCAAAGGACCATAAAGAGAGAGAGAGACAACCGGTTATGGTTAACCTGAGGGTCACCACACTCAGGGAGGGGCAAGGACTTTCATGGTAACCTCAGCTGGTGTGGGAATTTAACCCATGTTGTTGGCACTATCCTGCATCACAGACCAAGTATCCAGTGAACTGAGCTAACCAGTACAGTAGCTCGGATTACACAAATAAAGGAATCGTCTGTTTTATTCTTAAAAGTCAGGGGAAATATCTGCAATATTTTTGTACAATCACTAACCAGTTTGGGGTCTTTATCAGCTCATCTTTTAAACAGTATTGTACGAGGCTAATCGTAAACTTATTAGATAGCTGCAGTTTAGGAAGCAGTTGAGTGACTCTACTGTACTTCACCTTACTCATACACACTTTTTGTGAATTATATCACTTCACCTTCCACAGGAGCCAAAGAGGAGAATCGTAAACTGCGTGTCTGTGCAGAGCATTTAAGAAAATACAATGATGCCCTGATGATTAATGATACCATAAGGATGATTGATGCGTACAATTATCTCACGGACTTCTATAAAGATGAGAAAAGGAAGAAGGTCATGGATGATGATGAGGACGTACCAAAGTCAAAACTGGATGATACAGATAGATTTCTGATCAGTCTATTTAATGGTAATGTCCTTCTAATATGTAGCATACTCTTGAAAAGCTTAGTAAATATTCATGTACAAGCTAACTACCCAGTCAAGTTCACTATTCCCAAATTAAAATTTTTTGAACAGGGTTTCTTTATTTTTTTAACTGTGGTCCCTTAACCAGTTTAAAATTATGATGTCACTGTACCTTAAATGCCTTGGTCAATTATGTGGTCATTTATCAACACCTTTTGAAAGTCCATACAGACATCAACTCAATGACAGTCATCAATCCTGTCTGTTACTTCATCAAAAAAACTCAAATCAATTGATGTACACACTAATGTATGTATAAGATTGTCCTGGTTGGACATTCAGTCAAACTGTTTTTCTCTTGGTTTCCTGTGAAAAAGTGTCCAGTTTTGATGTACCTCATGCCCATGATGTGATATGATTGTGTTTGTTAAGTAGACATCATGTAGAACCATGGACGTAAATTCATCTTGCTTCTCTGAATTTGAGTTTTTAATACTCTGTTGTATTATTGTCCTCAAATGTAAGAAGCCATTCAATAAGATTGATTGTGTTGCGGAAAGAAGCTGGTTTAAGTTAATTACCAGTAAAGGATAAAAGGAAAAGAACAGAATTGGTGAGAAATTATTTAGCAGATTTGGAGGGGAAAAACAGATTTAACATTTCAGGTTGATGATCTTTCATCAGAACCAGGGAAAGTTAGAAATGTAATAGATTTTAAGTAGGTCGGTTGCGGAAGTATAGAAAAATAACTAATGAGAAGCTCTGTGAAGACATAAGACTTTAATTACATGACAAAAAAGTTGATGAGGCGATGCAAAATGGAGTAGAAATGACACAATAAACAGAAGGTGTGTCAGGGGAGGTTGCCTAACACTGAGAGCTAAGAACAATCAAGGACAGAGATGTAGCCAGCTGTCTTTCATTGGAAGGAGCACTTTGAGGATCTCCTCAAGCACCCACTCAGCTTGATGTAGGTGTCCTTGAATACATTCCACTGCATACTACGCCCACCACTTCAGCACAACACTAGTCCAGCATGAGGTTAAAAAGGCCAGCTGACAACCAAGAACAAACAAGACTACCAGTCCACATGGATTCACTGCAGAAATATGGTTGAGAAGCACTGTTGACACAAATACATAACCTCATCTCTTTTATCTGGAAGGAAGGGGGCATGCTGGGAGATTTCTGAGACACTGTAATAGTGACTATCTTCAGGAAAATGGAAAAGGCTAATAATAATAACTACAGAGGGGTGTTCCTGCTGTCTACCACAGGGAAGGTCATTGCAATAACCTTCTTAAATGCTTCCTCGCAGTTGCTCCTACTATAGTCACAATGTGGCTTCCATCCATCGAGAGGCATAGTGGACATAATTTTAACATTAAGACAAATGCAAGAAAGTACAGAAAGCAGCAATATCTTCTATAGCAGGTCTTCTTTGATCTCATAAAGGTACAATTACAACATTTAAAAAACATCTTGATGGGTGCATGAACAGGAAAGGTTTGGAGGGATATGGGCCAAATGCTGGCAAATGGGACCAGATCTGTTTGGGATATCTGGTCAGCGCAGACGAGTTGGAACAAAGGGTCTGTTTCTGTACTGTATAACTCTATGACTCTGCAACTCTTTGCCCAATATTTGACAAGTTACACTCCCTCTCTAAGGTTTCTGAAAGCAGTTGATTATTGAAAGGCTTTTTTTTACTTCATGCATTAAATTGGCAAAATTTCCTATTCGTTAACACTTTCATCATGATTTAAAGCAATTTAATTGAAAGATACAAGATTTTGGAGGGGTTTGACAGGGTTAGCACCGAGAAGTTCTTTGTCTTAGCTGGAGAATCATGTACTCTGAGGGTCACTCTCAGGATAAGCGTCATTCATTTTAAGATTAATGAGGAGAAATTTCTTCACACAGATGGTTTTAATTTGCTAAACCAGACAGTCAAGACTGCTCCGTTATTGGGTATATTAAAAGCTGAGATAGATTATTTTTTGACCGGTAGGGGAGGTATTATGGGGAAAGGCTAGGGAAGTAAATTGAAGGCAGAAGTTCTGCCATGATTGCATTGAATATCTGAGCAGGCTTGTGGGGGCCATGTGGTCTACTCCTGCTCCCACTTCTTGCATATAAATCCAGTAGGATGGTTGATGTAGGAAACAAAATTTCCATATCAATGCAGGAGCTAATCTGTGAATATGATTTAAGTAAATGGTTTGGTTTCAATGAAAATGTTTTGTTTTGTGGCCAAATTCATGCATATCCTGCTTAATAATGCTTGACATTAACATTTCAAAAGTAAATTTTAGGAAATGATGCTAACTAATGATGAAATTCCACGACTTTAAGCATATATCAGAAATTCAGGAATAAAAATTGTTGGCCTTACAAGATTGGAAATGATTTAACTTTTTTAAAAAAAATTATCCGCCTTTTCAGAACAACAAGAAAAGCTTCAAACTCTTGCTGGAAAGACTGAGTATGAAAATGGAAAACTGACAAAATTACGAACAACTATACTTCAAGAATTCTCCAGAAAAAGAAACTCAAGAGGCATTATCTTTACAAAGACACGCCAAAATGCACATGCTCTGCATGAGTGGATAGAAGAGAATGAGAAATTTAAGGAGTTTGAAATTAAGGCCCATTACTTAACTGGAGCTGGCAATAACAGTCAGTTCAAACATATGACTCAGGTAAAATGTTTTCCTGCAAATGTGAAATCCACTTCCTTCATAATGATCTCACGACTCTTACAAATTACATATTGGTTTCATTTTTCATTACATCAATTTATGTTTACATAGTGTCTTTAACTTAGCAAACATCCTGAGGCACTTCACAGAACCATAATCAGATAAAAATGAATGCTGAGTCAATGAAGGAAACATTATAACTGATAATCATCAGTAAAATAAATAAAATGTATTATGTAAGATCAGGTGATGTGTGACAAATTTTATGAGCATATCACAGATCAAGAGTTTTGAGGAAGGGAAAAGTATGATGGATGGAGAATGGCAGTGGAAGTTATGTATATTGAGTATCAGAAAGCTTTTGAAAATCTTTCACACTGGAACTACTGGAGAAGATTAAGTTTACTGTATTCAGGGATGTGAGCAAATTTGAGTAAATATGAGTTAGAAGGGTGGAAACGGTAATAGTTAAGAGTACTTTTTCAATGGATTGCGATGTCCATCAGGTGTTCTATTTTAGGATTATTTTTATTCACTGTGTGCATTACTGATTTGGATTAGTACTGAAGGAGTAGAGAACAAATCTGAAGACAATATTAGAACAGGAGGCACAGTAAATATTTCTGTGGATTAAAAGAATGCAGTTGGATGTTGATAAGAGATCTGCTGACACCCCAAAATGCTTTCAGTATGTATGCATGAAATGTACATGAGCAGTACCCCTTGCCAATGATGTCATTCCATCCCATTCGCTCATATTTATTGCGCTTATTTGGGTGCTGACATGTTTTCACTGGGAGGGTGTTTTAGAATGTGTGCATGTGCAGAACTTTCCATGTGCTCAATGCGACCCTTTCAGGGATGTCAGGACAGACAACCACCAACAAAATAATGGAGTATGGGGAAGAAAGCTGATGGAATTCATTGTCAGTAAATGTGATGTACATTTTGGTAATAATTAAGTTTTTTGAAGGGATGATATATAAGACCAGAGGTATTTGAGGCTTAAGGTTCACAGGAATAGCACCTCATGCACCTGATGGCTCAGTGCTCTCCAATGTGACGAGTTGCCTGCCTCTCCCAATCCACTGAAAATTGATTTAAGCCACAGAGGGTGGAATTCTGAATGAGCACTAAAAATCCTGTGTGCTGAAAAGCAACATAAGTAATACAGATGTTGGCAGTGCTGAAGTCAGTGAAGATGTGCTAAGAAAGCAATACGAAGTAGTCAGAGGCTTGTAGCCACCAACTAAACATAAAGTGAGTGAGCACGAAGAAAGAAAGCTAAAAGTTAGAAGATGCATTCTGTGCAGTTACATGAGATACATGTGTGTCCTTGTACAAAGTGACCTGACAGAATGCAGGTCCTAAGTGTCACTGAAGTAAGGTGTTGAAGGACTGCAGCAGTGTGTGAATTGGACGCAGAGCAGGCATAATGGTGTGGTGAGGCTGGTCTTTTGCCTGTGCTGACTTGCATGGATAAAGAGCTGAATAGCATTGTGGCCATAGGACATACAGGAACATGGTGGTGAAGAAACGGTTGGATCATAGCCCTTGATAAGCAATCAGCAAACTGCAGTTGCCTAGGTACCCGCTTTGATTTACATTTTAGGAATCTGTGTGTTTAATTTCATAGAAAGGAAGAGGAGAATTAAAAGTGGCATTAAAATAAGACAAATTGGGTTATAAATGAGATGCAAATGCATGAAAGTAAGGAAGTTGTTGCTCATTAGCAGGATTCTTAAGTTTCCCTTTTAAAGCTTAAGAGGAAAATTGCAAAACCTTTTCTTAACTTTTAGATTCTTGATTTTTTTGTAATTTTCTTCATACTTTTCATCATTATTCATGCCACACCAGGGAAAGGAAAATTCCTCCCTATTTTAACTTCTCACAAAACACTTTACATAGTTATACATTACAGTGGTGTAGTGGTGAGATCACTGAACAAGTAACTTAGAACCCTAGACTAATGTCCTGGTGACAGATATTCAATTCCACCATGGAATTTTAACACAGTACTATCCCTGTAAAGACGAAGGCCCATTTTCACACTTGGTATATTTTCCACCATGTCCAAAGGCTGTACCACTATGCTTAATGGAATTCAGAACAGACCTAGCAGCTTAAAACTTGGCAACCTTCAGTAACAACATTGTATTCTACCACAATCTTCAAACTTATAGCCTGACTTATTTACCCCGTTCTATCATCACCGTCAAGTCAGGGGTTCAAGCCTGGTTCAATAGAGAGTGCAAGAAGACATGCCAGGGGCAGCACCATATACCTAGACAGGTAAACCTATTTCCCAAGCAGTTGAAGAGCATGCAATAGACAAAACTAAATGATCTCACAAACAATGGATCAGATGAAAGCTTTGCAGTCCTGCCATTTCCAGTCCTGGATGGTGGTAGACAATCAAACAACTAAAAACTCCACAAATATCCAATCCTCAAAAATGAAGGAGTTGAGCACATCAACGCAAAAGACAAAGCTGAACATTGGCTCAGAGATAGTGGCAACTGCCGATGCTGGAGAATCTGAGATAACAAGGTGTAGAGCTGGATGAACACATCTGATGCTGCTTGGCCTGCTGTGTTCATCCAGCTCTACACCTTGTTAGCACTGAACATTGGCTGTTACCTTCAAGCATTACTTCCAAGTGGATGGTCCATCTTAAACTCCTCCTTAGGTGCACAACATCACAAAAGCTATTGAATACACTCAATGTGATATCAAAAAATGCCCGAAGGCATTGGTGCTGCAAAGGTATGGGCCCCGATAAGATCCTTGACAATCGTGAAGACTTGTACTCTGGAACTATCTGTACCAGTAGCTATGCTGTACCAGTACAGTACAACAATGGCATCTACTAGGTAATATGGAATACATTCCAGACCTGTCCTGTCCGCAAAAAGGCAGGACAAGTTCAATCCAGTCAATCGTCACTCTCTCAATCTAATTTAAATCATCAACCAAAAGATGGAAGGTGTCCTCGACAGTGCCATCAAGCAGACATAGCCTGCTCACTGATGCTTATTGTGGACTTTACCTGTGACAGTCAGCTCCCGACCGGTTTACAGCCCTGGTTCAAACATGGCCGAAAGAGCTCAACTCAAAAGGGGAGATGAAAGTGACTTGACATCGAAGTGCTCTGGTAAAATTGAAGCCAATGGAAATCAGGGGGGAAACTCTCCAATGTTTGGAATAATACCTAACATAAAGGAAAATGGTTATGGTTGTTGGAGGTAAGTTATCTCAATCAAGGGACATCACTGCAGCAGTTCCTCAGGATAGTGTCCTTGGCTCAACCATCTTCACTTCTTTCATCAATGGCCTTCCTTCAGAAGTGAGGATGCTCATTAATGATTGCAAAATCTTCAGCACTATTTTTAACTCCTTAGATATGTAGGACATCTATGCCAATATACAGCAAGACCTGGACAACATTCAGGCTTGAACTGATAAATGGCAAATGGTGCCCATGCCACACAAGTGCCAGGCAATTATCATCTCCAACACAAGAGAATACAACTGTCGCCCTTTGATTTTCAAAAGCACTACCATCATTGAATCTCGAGCTAGCAACATCCTGGGGATTACCATTGGTCAAAAACTGTACTGGAGCAGTTGTGGCTTCAAAGCAGGGAATTTTGCAGCAAGTAAATCACCTCCTAATTCTCTAAAATCTGTCCACCATCTAGAATGTACTAGTCAGGTGTACGATGGAATGCTCCTGTCGTGTGCAGATCCACCAACTCTCAAATAGATTGACTCCATCTAAGACAAAGTAGCCCACTTGATCGGCACCAAATCCACAAACATAAACATTCACTCCCTCCACTGTAGATGCGCAGTGGCAACAATGTATACCATCAACAAGATGCATAGCAGTGAAAGCTCCCTCAACAGCATCTTCCAAACACATGATCACTGCCAGCTAGAAGGACAAGGGTAACAGATACATGGGAACACACCTACACGTTCCCTTCCAAACCACACACCATCCTCTTTTGGAATTACATCAGTGTCTCTTCATTCTCCTCAGGATCAAAATCACAGAGCTGCCTTTTTTACAGCACTCTGGATGTAATTATACTCAACAGACTGCAGCAGTTCAAGGAGGTGGCTCACCATCACTACCTGTTAGGGATGGACAATAAATGCTGGCCTTGCCAGTAATGCCCATATCATGTGAAAAAAAATTAGGGATTATAAAGCATTAAATGGAATCTCAAGAGAGTATTGATCCACTCTGTGGTCCACTTCCTTACTGTACATTCTCTTTATGGCATTGTATCAAATGGGGGTGGGATGCGAAAGTACAAATTGTGATTTCTGAAAAATATCTGTTACATGGGTAGTTTTAGTTAAACTTCCTCAGCATGCATTTTGTTATCACAGGTTAAAATAACTACAAACAAGCAAGTTTGTTTGTATACATATTCTTATGTGGAGGTGAATTAAAAGGTGCACAGCAAGGTAATTTTTTTTAACAATTTAGGTTATCAGAGTGTAAAAATGACCACATCATTAAAGATTTTATAAGCATGACTATAATTTTATATGCAGGACATTGAAGATTTGACCTTGGAGACTACTGTCATGCTATTCATTCAAATTTGACTTAATTAAACTATGACTTAAAGACCCTAAATACAAGTTGCTGAAGATTATTTTTCTACTGTAATATTTTTTCTTGCATATCTTAAATTTATTAAACATTCTTGTATTATTGAAAAACAGAATTCCAAATTAATTAGGGAGAAACTAAAAACCATCAGAATTTGCATAACATTGGATTTTATTTACATCTTAATAGCAAAAAATGAGCTAGGCCATACTCTAATTGCATTGTGTATAAACATAACATAACGACTTACTGAGTTATAACTAAAAAAAAGACACTTCTCTACTTCAATGTCAGAATTAATCAGCGTATCATTATCCAACTTTAATGTCTTCCTCAGCCGCTAAAATCAATAGTGGATCTAGGAGATCATAGAGTCAAACAGCATGGAAACAAACCCTTCAGTCCAACCAGTCCATGCTGAACATAATCCCAAATCCCACCAGCCTTCTCCTGGCCCATATCTCTCTAAACCTTTCTTATTCATGTACTTACATAAATGACTTTTAACTGTTGTAATTGTGCCCACATCCTCAGGAAATTCATTCCACCTGTGAACTACCCTCTGTGTAAAAAATTTGACCCTCATGTCCTTTTTTAAGTCTCTCTCTTCTCACCTTAAAAATGTACCCCATAGTCTTGAAATTCCCCATCCTAGGGAAAAGACATTTACCATTAATCCTATCTATACTCCTCATGATTTAATAATCTTCTATAAGGTCAACTCTGTCTTAGCAACTTCCTAATAATAATTGTGAATGTTGATATATGTTGGTATATAACTAAATGTTGGGTATATTGTATATAACCTATATTAATGCACTATCTATTTCTGAAGTTTTCAATATATCTTTATTCTTTAAATAGAATGAACAAAAGGAGGTGCTGGGTAAATTCCGTGATGGAGACATCAACCTACTGATTGCAACTACTGTAGCTGAAGAAGGTCTAGACATAAAAGAATGTAATTTTGTAATCCGTTACGGTCTAGTCACCAATGAGATTGCTATGGTTCAAGTAAGTTTATTTGATGTAGAAATTGTTAGATGAAACATTTTTGTTTGGTAACATATTGAATTTTTGACATGAGATATAATCCTTATGACAAGACCCTTTGGGAGCATATGCCTTCAGCTGTCTAATTCAGCATTGAAAAATTGTTACAGTTATGCAAGAAGAGGGTATAGAGTTGAAGTGGCTTAATCACTCCTTTTACAACCTGCCTTTCTTCTATAAAGTCCTTGAATATGTGTCCTGTCTCAAATTTGTATCCGTCTTTCTTGGAAATCCCATGTTTGAATATTTTTCACCAGGTTTATACCCTTGCTTCAATTCTGAAACACATTATCAAAGTCTTAAGTTATATGTTATGGGACTGAGACAAAGGTAAACTTATGCCTCTTTGTTTTCTCAACCTGTCTACAATATTTTACATGGTTGATTGTGCCCTCCTCACAATGAGTGTCCATCATCACCCAGGGACTCTGTCCACCTTGGTTCCATTTTGTTTATCGATTGAAATAAAGAATCACCTCCAACAGCTTCTCCTTCCACTCTTATGACCTCCAGTGCCCCCTGAGGATCTTTCCTTGGTCCACTCTTATTGCTCATCTACATTCTGCCCCTTAGCAACATAATCCAAAATCACATTGTCAGTTTCCACATGGACAGCATGACAACACCCAGCTCTAGGTTTTGCACTATCTCGCTTGACCTATCTGCAGTCTCATTTTAATTCTATTATCTGCTTGCCAATATCTAGCACTGAATGAATAGAAATTTCCTCCAGCAAAATATTGAGAAGACTGAAGAAAATGGCTTTAGTCCCACAAAAATTCTGCTCCCAAGCCAGTGACTCCACTGATTTCCATCTGTATCATCACTCAATCCTGCCCTACTTCACCTTGTTGGTTGTTGAAATTCTTATGCCTTTGTTACCTCTAGACTGACTATTCAAACACATACCTGACTAGCCTCTCATCATCTACCCTCTGTAAATTTAAGTGCCAAGAATTTTGCTTCCCACAACCTAACTTGCAGCAGATTCTGTTCATCCATGATCCCTGTACTCATTGAGCACAATGACTCCCAAAAGGAAATGTCTGGATGTTAAAATTCTCATACTTTTTTTCAAGTTTCTCTACAGCCTCAAACTGCACTGTTGACACACACACCCTCCTTTGTCTTCCATAAAGATTGCGGTACAACTCCTGGCACGTAATAAATTACGACAATACTGCCCTGATCCACCTAACATGATACTATAAACAATGAATGATTGGAGCTTTGTTTTGGTCTGTTCAATCCTCAATGCTTCCCACCAGCCCATCCCAGTTGGACAATCTCATTCAGCCATATATATTTAACCCATCCACAGCTTGAAGTCTGTAAACCTGGCTAGAGCTAACAAGAGCAAGATACATTTTGGAGCAAGGTCTTTTACAGAGGAGATGGCATTACTAATCTGGGCACTAAAGGCCCAGATTATGTTTAAAGGATTCAATCAATTTCTACCTAAAATACCAATCAAGGTACGATTAGCTAAGATGCTGATTTCCTTATTTAAAAGGTATTGGTTACCTGAAACATGCAAATGGTTTGGGCATACCTTTTAAGATATAAAAAGCCTGGTTATCAATGTTTATGGGTGGTAAGGCTACCAACCCCGTTCTGAGGGATTATAATCACATTGCTTTCAAGCAAGGATATCTGAAATCAAGCTTGATCTACTTTATCACTCTCTTACATGTTGTTTTGATATTATACAGTTATTGTTATTCATAAGAAATTATAAGGTAAAAAAAAATCAAGGTTTATGCCAGAGTGATTATCATTGCAACCTTTCTTTTCATTGAAATACATAGTCTTAGATGCCTCACTTCACTGAGAATTTTCAAAAACATACATTTATTCTGTGCTTTTTACTGCTCACTTGCAGGCTCGTGGAAGGGCACGGTCTGACGATAGCACTTATGCCTTAGTAGCAAATGAGGGGTCAGGAGTTCTTGAACGTGAGAGTGTGAATGTTTACCGTGAGGCAATGATGCACGCAGCAATTCAAAAAGTGCAGGAAATGCCAGAAGAGGAATACAAAAAACAGGTACTCAGAAGTATTTCACAGATGAGTTCGTCGTTTCACTTTTTTTTCTGAATGCTGATGACATTTTTAGAGATTTGAATTTGAATTTCCAACCCAAATGAGCTTTGATCAGTTAAATCTGTGGTAGAATTCGGAAAATGTAGCTTTATAAAATGTCCATAATCAGTAACCAAGTGACATGAACTAAGTTGTGTTTCAGAATGAGCAATGGGCTGAAGTTTCACCTGAGCAGACACTATAACTGTAGAGGTCCTGGATTAACAACTTTTACACTGTTTCACCACAGTTTCCATGGAATTTAACATTAACATTTGATATTGTATATTTTGATCATTGTGCAGGAATGTCTGACATTACACTCCTGCTATATCAAAGCTGCTTCCTTTGCCCAAAGTATATTGAATTATGAAGTACCAGCTGCATTTATTTAATATAATAAATGGAGGTTTGTGAATACTATGGTCATTGTAAGATCCTCCTCCTCCCCAATATCTGCCTACTAATTCACTGTTACGGGCATTTTGCACACATTAATTCTCACCAACATTAGCACGCTTACTGCTACAACAGTCAACAATTGTGATCTAGAACAGATTCAAATTTCAGTGGTAACACAATCATCTCTGATTCAGAAGGTTGTAGATCGAGTTTCAGTGCAAAGACTGTTCACATTATCTAGCCTAAGATTTCAGTGCAGTACTGACAGACAGCTGCAATGTCAGAGGTGCTATCTGTCCAATGAGAAATTTTATTAAGGCTCTCTCTGCAATCTCAGGTGAGTGTAAAATTCTGTGTATTACACAACACAAAGAAGAACGGGGACATCTTAGCCAATAATTGTTCATCAACTGATATCACTAAAAATGATTTTCTGTTTGTTTATTTCATTGTTGTTTGCGGGATCTTACTGTCTGCAAATTGTCTGCCAAATTTATTAATGTGACAACACTGCTTATGGTTCTAAAGTTGTAATAGTCTATAGAGATTAAAGCCAGATTAAAATTTTGAAATGTGCCAAAAATTGCAAGTTATTTCTTCCTCTCATTTGTTTTGGCATTTACAAGAGGGAATGCATGTGATGAAAAAAAATTTCTGAATCAGGCTCAGCCATCTGTGGCTGTGTAGACTTCTCTACAGTATCTGATGCAGTTGTGTCATCTGGTAGGATTATTATATATTGTAAATGCAAATGACAAATAAAAAACCTGCTTTTAGGTCAGGCACTTCACACGAACTGTGCAACTGTCATTCATCAGGATGGCTTTTGCATTTTACAGTGTCATATTTTGGTCAAAATAATAGCCAATAATCAAAAATAATGCCAGTCATCTTCATAGATTGTAGTTTCTTCAGTTTACAGGCAGAGTAGTTAAGCAATAAAAACAAAACTATCAGGGAATTTTCAAATGCTAACAACTTTCTTTCTTCCCCAGTCCTCCTGCACAAAACATAATAGTAATTTGTTGCTTAGCTTTTCTCCCCATTTCTTTTTGATGTGATTGTTGGCATTCTGCTTGGGCATTTTTGTTTCAAAAGCTCATTGTTTTCATATTGAAGGTATTGAGTTTGAAAATTGAATGACATTTTAAGAATTTTAGCACGTACTGAATTGATGATACTTCTTTGTGGAAAGCATTCTTCTCAATAGTTGGATCTGAAAGTGATTACATGGTGGCCCTGAAATAACTGATCCATAATCTTAAAATAGGGTTTTGTCTTGAATTACTAACCTTTTTCATCAAAATGAAACCACATGCCCAGGAAGATTAAGTGTTCTCGTATGCTTAAATTCTCTGAAATTCGGATTAAATAGGATATTTAGCTGATCAAATGCAGTTTATGATTATGACTAAAATTTGAGTTAATCAATACTAACTTAACTGCAATTTAAGATGTGTAAATTTTATACCATAATTGTATATAAATCAAATTTTAAGAAGCATTTGATAAGGTACCTCACATTAGACTACTTATTAAAACAAGAGCCCATGACTTTGGGATAGAATACCAGCTAACTAGCAGAAGACAGAGAGTTGCGAGAAGGTGAGCACTTCCAGGATGGCAACTTGTAACTAATGGAGTGCCACTGGAATCAGTGCTGGGGTCACAATTGTTTACAACATAAATGACTTGGATAAGGAAAGTAAATGTACCACAGCTAAATTTGTGGATGATACAGAAATAAGAGGGAAGGTGAAGATGCAGAGGGAAATCAACAGGTTAAACAAGTGGGCAAAAGCTTGGCAGATGGAATATAAATTGGGGAAATGTGAGGTTATGCATTTTAGCAAGAAAAATAAAGGAGCTGGTAAAGGAGAAAGATTGCAAAAAGCTACAGAACAGAGGGTTTTGGCATCTTCATGCATGAATGACAAAATCTAGCATGCAAGTTCAGTGGGTAATAGGGAAGGCAAATGAAATACTGGCCGTTAACTGAGAGGGAATGGAGTATAAAAGTAGGAAGTGTTGCAAAAACTGTACAAGGCACTAGTCAAACCACAGCTGGAATACTGTGAACAGCTTTGGATCCCTTATCTAAGGAAAGTTACATTGGCATTGGAGGCGGTCCAGAGATGGCTGACATGGACTGTCTTTTGCGGAGAGGTTGGGTAGGCTCAGCCTGTTCCCATTGGAATGTAGAAAAATGAGAGGGGACCTTATTGAAACTTACATGATCCCTAAGGGATTTAATGGAGTAAATGCAAAGGGGTTGTTTCTTCCTGTGGGAGAATCTAGGATCAGAAGCATAATCTCAGAATAAGGGGTCACACATTTAAGACAAAGATCAGGACAAATACTTTTTCTAAGAGGGTAGTGGAATCATTGGAATTCTTTACCACAGAGGGCTGTCAAGGCTGAGTTATGTCTAATCAAGGCTGAGATAGACAGATTTTTAATCAGTAAAAGAATCAAGGGTTAAACGGTAAAGTGGAGTTGAAGGTTATCAGATCAGCCATGATTTCAGTGAATGGTGCAGCAGACCAACAGGCTGAATGCACTACTTCTGCTCCTGTATCTTATGGTTTTATGTACAACATAGAACGTTATTTGACAGTTGTATAACTCCCATTTGCTTTTCCAATGATCAGATAGAAGAAAGGCAGTGGCAGAACATCATGGAACACAGAATGAAAAAGAGGAAGAATTTGGCAAAAAGAATAAAAAGTGATCCTTCTAAAGTGACCTTTCACTGTAACACCTGCAGCAAACTTGCTTGTTCAGGAAAAGATATTCAAGTAATCGAAAACATGCATCACGTCAATGTCACAGATGAGTTCAAGTAAGATTTCTTAAAACTTCTGAAAATTTATCATGAAATAAGCAGAGTCTTGCCCTCAAGATTCCTTCAATGCACATCTTACCAATTCCCAATGGACCATAGCTTTTCCAGAAGCAGATATGATACAGTGGCTCAGTGGTTAGCACTGCTGCTTCACAGCACCAAGAACCCGGGTCCAATTCCACCCTCAGGCAACTGTCTGTGTTGAGTTTGCACATTCTCCCCATGTCTGCGTGGGTTTCCTCTGGATGCTCTGGTTTCCTCCCACAGTCCAAAGATGTGCAGGCTATGTGATTGGCCATGCTAAATTGCCCATAGTGTTCAGGGATGTGTAGATTAGGTGGGTAAGAGGGGGATGAGTCTGGGTGGGATGCTTTGAGGGTCGGTGTGGACTTGTCGGAGGCTCAGAGACCGCTTTGTAGAGCACACGCGCTTTGGTCGCAACAAACGACAACATCTTCCAGTCGCGAACGACTTCGACTCTCCCTCCCACTCCCTGGGCAATATGTCCATCCTGGGCCTCCTCCAGTGTCACAATGACGCCACCTGGAAACTGGAGGAGCAGCACCTCATATTCCGCCTTGGGAGCGAAAAACCCAATGGTCTCAATGCGGACTTTACTAGTTTAAAATCTCCCCAACCCCGGCCTCATCCCATGACCAACCCTCCCTCTCATCCCCGCCTCCTTGACCTGAAACACCCTGTCCGTCTTCTCTCCCACCTATCCGCTCCTCCCACCTCACTGACCAATCCCCACCACTCCCTACATGCACTCACCTATCACCATCCCACCCACCTTCCCCAGCCCCATCCCTCCTCTCTCTATTTATTTCAGAGCTCCCTTCCTCCTCCCCCATTTCTGAAGAAGGGTCCCGACCCAAAATGTCAACTTTCCTTCTCCTCTGATGCTGCCTGGCCTGCTGTGTTCCTCCAGCTCCTCACTGTGTTACATCCACCATTGCTCTCTGTCTCCTGCCATTAAGCCAATTATGTATCCAATTGGCAAGCTCACCCTGAATCCCATGTGACCTAACTTTACTAATTAGTCTACCAGGCGGAACCTTGTCAAAGGTTTTATTAAAATCCCAGTAAATAATGTCCACTGCTCTGCCATCATCAATCGTTTTGGTAACTTCCTCAAAAAACTCAATCAAGTTTGCGAGACATGATTTTCCTGGCACGAAACCATGCTGACTATTCCTAATCAATTTTTGCCTCTCCAAATGTCCATAAATCCAATCTTTTATAATCACCTCCAACAAATTACCAACAACCAAAGCCAGGCTCATAGGTCTATAGTTCTCCAGTTTCTCCTTACAACCTTTCTTAAACAAAGGTATAACATTAGCCACCCTCCAGTCATCAGGCACCTCACCTATAGTTATGGATGATACAAATATTTCTGCAAGGGGTCTCATAATTTCCTCCCTTACTTCCCACAACGTTGTGGATACCTTAGATCAGGGCCCAGAGATTTATCCGCCTTTATATTCTTTAAGACCTCCCAAATCTCCTCTTGTGTAATGTGAACTGCTTTTAAAACATCAAAGTTTATTTCTCCGCATTCTCTAGACTCGATTTCTTTCTCCACAGTAAAAACTGATGCGAAATATTCATTTAGTATCTCTCTCATCTCCTGGGGTTCAACACAAAGATGACCTCCTTGATTTTTAAGAGCCCCTACCCTGTCTCTAGTTACCCTCTTGCTCTTAATATATTTATAGAATCCCTTTGGATTATCCTTAAACTTATCTCCCAATGCTATCTCATATCCCCTCTTTGCCTTCCTGATTTCTGTCTTAAGAATATTGATAAAGAGATTCAATTGAACTAAGTTGGCTATATCTAAAATAAAATTATCTTTTATTCTTGACTAGAACCTCAATATCTTTATTCATCCATTGTTCCTTAATCTTACCAGACTTACCCTTCACTCTAACAGGAACAAAATGCCTGTGAACTCTTGTCATCACACTCTTGAATGCTTCCAACTTGTCAGACATCCTTTTACCTACAAACAGTCTACTCCAATCAATTTTTGAAAGATTTAGTCTCATACCATTAAAATTTGCCTTACCACAATTAAAAACTTTAACTTTTACAGAAGGCTTATCCTTTTTTATAACCATTTTGAAAATAATAGAATAATAATCGCTAGACCTAAAGTATTCCCCCACTTTTCAGTTTCCTGCCCTACCTTATTACCAAGAGGATGGTCCAGTTTTGCTTCTTCTCTAGTAGGAACATCCACATATTGATAAAGAAAATTTCCTTGAACAAATTTGACAAATTCTTCATCATCCAAACCTGAAACACCATAGTAGCCCCAGTCAATGTTTGGAAAATTAAAACCCCCATTATTACAACCTTATTATTCTTACATTTATCTGAGATCTCCCTACATATTTCTCAATTTCCCTCTTACTATGGGGTGGGGGGGGGGGGGGTCCACAGTACACTCTCATCAAAGTGATCTTTCCATTCTTATTTGTAATTTCTACCCATGTATTTTCACTTGATGACTTTTCAGAAATATCTTGCCTAGTTACAGCAGAAATGTATTCCTTAATCAAAAATACCGCCTCCCCCCTCCTTTCTTGCTTCCTTTTCCATCCTTCCTATACCATGTAAAACTGGAACATTGAGCCGCCAGTCTCCCAATCCCATGTTCTTAAATATGCCCTGAGTTCATCAGCCTTATGTGTAAGACTCCTTGCAATGAAATAAATGCAGTTTAGTTCTTCAGGTTTACTACGTACTCTGACTCTCTCTTGTCTTTCTTTTCTAATTGACGTGCTGTCTTCACATTCAGAAGAAAAGAGTTGGGATGTCAGATTGCGGCTATACAGGTCATCGGTTAGGCCACTTTTGGAATATTGCATTCAATTCTGGTCTCCCTGAATTAGGAAGGATGTTGTTAAACTTGAAAGAAAAGATATACAAGGGATTGGAGGGTTCGAGCTATTGGGAGAGTCTGAATAGGCTGGGGCAAAATAACCCTGGAGCATTGGAGGCCGAAGGGTGACCTTATAGAAATTTATAAAATCATGAGGGGCATGAATAGGGTGAATAGTCAAGGTCTTTTCCCCAGAGTTGGGGAGTCCAAAACTAGAGGGCATAGGTTTAAGGTGAGAGGGGAAAGATTTAAAAAGGACCTAAGGGGCAACATTTTTACATGCAGAGTGGTGTGTGTATGGAACGAGCTGCCAGATGAAGTGTTGGAGGCTGGTACAATTACAACATTTCAAAGGCATCTGGATGGGTACATGAATAGGTCGGGTTTAGAGGGATGTGGGCCAAATGCTGGCAAATGGGACTAGATTAGTTTAGGATATCTGATTGGCATGGACAAGTCAGACTGAAGATTCTGTTTCCATGCTGTATATCTCTATGATTCTATGACTAAGTTATTTCTAATGAAGGATACACTGTTGCACTTATAATGATTATAAGATCATTTTGTTTGGGACTTAAGATAAAATGAAGTGAATCTTTTGACAACAGGCATGAGTAATCTGCTTGTTAAAGATTAAATGAAGACCTTGATTGTTTTCCTGAAAAGAAGACACAAAGTATTCATTCTTGCAGACAATGGCAAATCAGATGGGATATCAGAGGACAGACTGCAGTTTGATGGGATGTTGGTGGACAGACTGCAGTTCTCCAAGTCCCAGTGTTAAAAAATATCAAGTTGTAAAAGGATACTTTAATCTGTCATAGAAACGCTACAGTGTGGAAGCAGGCCATTCAGCTCATCGAGTCTACACCAACCCTCTGAAGAGCATCTCACACAGACCCACCCACCCACCCTTACCCTATCCCTGTAACCCTTCATTTGCCATGGCTTATCCACCTTGGCTGCATAACGCTGGAAAGAATGGGCAATTTAGCATGGGCAGTCCACCTCACCTGCACATCTTTGGACTGTGGGAGGAAATTGGAGCACCCAGACAAAATCCATGCAGACATGGGAAGAATGAACAAACTCCACACACACAGTCACCTGAGGGTGTAATTGAATGCAGGTCCCTGGTGCTATGAGGCAGCAAGTGCCTACCACCGAGCCACTGTTCCACTCTAGAGTTGGACATTAAAGGATGGCTAATCAGAATTTCTACCTGGATTCAAGGCCTTTGGAATTCATAATCCATTAGGAAAGGATGCAGTGGAAGCTATTCTAAAAAACTGGCTTACAGGCTTCCTTAAAATATTACTGAATATTGGTTAATCTGTCACGGTCCAGACAGAGACAGCAGCTAGATGCAAAAAAGGTTCACCATGCAGGAATGCAGATGAACACTTGCACTTGGATTGGAAAGTTCAAATTCATGAGATAATTTTAAACGAGTCTGGAAGATTTATCTCACTTGCCTTAGAAGATTTAGTTGTTACCAGGCTAAGAAAGAAAAAGAAGGCTGAATAGTCTTTTCTGAGTATTTCTGGGTGAATTGAATGTTTATTTAAGGGAAGGTGTAGTGTATATCTGTCAAGTGTTTTTTATTTCTCCCATGATAAAAATAGGAAGGGGGTTATTTTGTTCTTTGGTTTAAAATATATGTTGCCTAACAGATATCATGTTTAGTCAATGGTGCTTTTAATCCTTCATTACAGGAACCATCTTAAAACACATAATCTTGTAATGTCATCCTTTTAGTTACTGACTGAAAGTTCAAAGTACTTTTTTACAAGCCATAAGTCTCTATGGAAATTGCAATGACACTTTTTAAATAATCAATCTTTTCTCTTTACTAACCTACATTGTTTTTCCAGGATGTTCTGTCCCTAACTACAATTTTCATGGGTGTTTGTGAATTGTGATATTGTAGAGATTGCACACACCTTTTGAAATTTGGTTCTATGGCTTTTGTGTCTAACAATATAAGTGATAATCAGGATTTCATCTTACACATTGCACAATAATAAACAATGGAAACCAAACAATCTTTACCTCTTGCTTTAAAAAAGGGAAATTTTTTTGCAAAAATGAATGCAAATAGATTTTACCAAAGATATACAGGTGCCAAGGCCGATGTTGACTTGGAAAATAGAAGTGCCATGTTTCTAGAGCCAGTCATTTCAAATATTTCATAAAAGACAGCATTTTTTCTGAATTGTTAAATAATATTTCATATGGATTATTGTAATTATGTTTTGGTACTGTTAAATGTTATGATTAAACCAGTAACTTGTAGGATGCATATTTAATTCAGTTCACCTTAAATATGAATTTTAATTATCAAAATTTTCTTGTAGAGATTTATACGGTCAACGAGAAAATAAAGCTTTGCAAGAGAAGTGTCTTGATTACCAAACAAATCAAGAGATCTACTGCAAGAACTGTGGCTGGGTAAAATGAGACTTAACAAAATATATATCTCATTCAATTATTATTTAATTAGTTGTCATACAGCTAACTGTATTTTTCTTGTCTTGTTTTAAAGCCATGGGGTACAATGATGGTCCATCGTGGAGTCAATTTACCATGCTTGTCAATCAAAAACTTTGTTGTGTTTATTGATGAGAAGAACTTTGAAAAACACACTTATAAAAAGTGGAGCGAAGTTCCCTTCAAGCTACCTAAATTCGACTACATCAAATATGTTGAAAGTCCCAGATAATATTTGTGTTGGCAGTTTCCATGTTAATTCAATTTACCATACACCAATATGCTGAACATTGATTAACAGTTGTTTAAATTACAATGATACAACAGAATGCGTCTAATAGTTCTGTCGTTGAGTTCTTATTTGTGCAATTTTAATTTACTACCAGCTTATTATCGAATGGCATAGATAACCATGTTCTAGTTGTAAATGTACTTTGTATGATGAAGAGGTGAAAAGCGATTTTTTTGAAGTTTGTGAGCAACCTTTACATATTTGTGCAACCACTCAAGTGGTAACTTTATCATGGTGATTTTTGCATAGCCTGCATAGGAACATTTAGATGTGGCTACACACTTTCAAACAGACATAGGTGATTTATTTAAGCATTAATTAGATCACAGCAGAAAATGTGAACTTTGGAGATGATTAACTGTGCTCAAAAACATGGGCAACATTCTGACATGCAAAGAATGCACTGATGTTTTAGGACTACAGGAACACAGGCATTAGGATGCCAAGTTTAATTGATCCTGGGGCTACAGTGGACTTCAGAATTTTGAATCAGGGGTTGAATAAGATCTAGGATCACAACATCAGGATTAAACTGGCGTCAGAAGTGAAAACAATTTTTTAATATGGAGACTGGATGTGTTCTCCTGCCAGGTCTACATTCAGGTAAATTACTTAGTTTCTTGGTAGCAAGCAAGCTGAGGATCCACAGATAATGGTCTGATTTCCTTGCGACAAGCCATTCTTGAAACCTTTTGCATGAAGTGAGCCTAAATTCTGCTTCAAGTGGATAAATGAAATATTTTATTTTATATATCCATTGTAGTGACTGGCACCTGTCTGGGCAGAAATCTGTATATATTTCTTGTTCAACATATTGGATACCTTAGGGTTCTGAGTAGCGCTGAAGGCATAAATACTGCATGGAATCGTTTCTCAGTCTTGATATCTTCAATATAACTTCATTTTCCTTTGCAATAAAAGTGTCCACATTCCTGAAGGAGATTTGTGGTTGCTGTGGACTGTAGAGTTTTCTTGTGAAATAAATGCATGTGACAGAAAGAACATGATCAGCAATGTTTTCAACTTACTGCTTTATCAAATATATTTATGCATCTTTTATGTGGATGAAAAATGCAGTATTTTATCGTTCAATAAAAATATCTTTTTTATCAAATGTTTGTTTTTCTGCCTTTGTGATAAACTTTCATGACATGTTCTCCATCTTATAGCAATATACGTTATATCAAAAATAAACACTGAGAATGCTGGAGAAACTCAATAGGTCTGGAAGCATCAGTGGAGAGAAAAGCAAGGTTAATGTTTCAAGTCTGGTATGACTTCAGAACCGAAAGATATTGGAAAACAGTTATTTAAAAAAATAATTTTGACAAGAGGCAAAGGAGGAGCAAAAGGACGGATGATAATGGGCTCAATGCAAAAGACAATGGGATTGTTAATAAAGGAGAAAGAAAAAAGACGTTAAAAAAGAATGTAAATTAAAGTGTGAAAGAAAGAGAATTAAACATTTCTACTAAGTTCAAAGTAAACAAGATACAAAATGACACACCCTTGGGGAGCTGGAGTTGGGGGTTGTGGTTAAGGGGGAGAGAATGTCAGAGAAATCATAGAATCCGCACAGTGTAGAAGCGGCCATTCGGGCTATCAAGTCCACACTGACGTTCTGAAGAGCATCACATCCAGACCCAAACTCTCTTCCCTATCCCCGTAACTCCACGTTTAGCATGGCCAATCCACCTAACCTGCACATCTTTGGACTGTGGGAGGAAACCGGAGCGCCCAGAGGAAACCGAAGAGAGAATGTGCGAACTCCACACAGACAGTTACCTAAGGGTGAGAATTGAACCCGGGTCCCTGGCACTGTGAGGCAGGGTGTTAATCACTGCTGGTCAGGATTGGAGGGCAGACATAAGGTGGCTAGTTTCTTAAATTATTAAATTCAACGTTGAGACCTGAATGCTGTAGAAAGCCTAAGCGGAAAATGAAGTATTGTTCCTCAAACTTGTGTTTTCCTTCATTAGAACATTGCAGCAGGCCCAGGATAGATACATGTGCATGAGAGCAAGCGGGTTTATTGAAATGGTAAGCAACTGGGAGGGCAGGGTCATTCCTACAGACAGAATGGATGTGTACTGCAAAATGGATACCCAGACTGCATCTGGTCTTGCCAATGTTAGGGAGACTGCAATGTGAGCAGCCAATGCTGCAAACCAGATTGAAAGAAGTACAAGTGAAATGCTGCTTCACCTGGAAGATGTGTTTGGAGCCTTGGACATTGAGGAGGGAGATGATGCTGGGTAAGTGTTACTCTTTCTACATTCACATCGGAAGGTGCCATTGGGAAGTGAAGAAGTGTTACAAGTGATGGAGAAGTGGATCAGAGTATCATGGAGGGAACAGTCCCTGCAGAATGCTGTCAGTGGAAGGGACGGGAAGATGTGTTTGGAGGTGGCCTCCTGCAGGAGGTGTTGAAACTTTCAGAGGATGATCCTTTCAACGTGAGACTAGTATGGTAGAAAGTCAGGACAAAGGGAACCCTTTAATTGTAGTGGGAAGGAGGGGAAGGGGTGATTGCAGAAGTCCAAGAGATGGGTCGACACGGTTGAAGGCCCTATCTTCTAAGCGATGAAAGCAAGCATGTGAAATAGTTTCTTGACCATCCTGTCTGCCTGTGATGCAAATTTCAAAGAATTACACACCTGCAACCCTATGTCTATCTGTTTTATAATACTACCCATGACACTACCATTAATTGGCTATGACCCATACTTGTTTGTATTGCCAAAATGCAAAACCTCACATTTATCCAAATTAAACTCCATCTGCCACTCCTCAGCCCATTGACCAAATTGGTCAAGATCTCTTTGTAATCTTAGATAATCTTCTTCACCATCCACTATTATAAACGATGCCTGCTATATTCTCATCCAAATCATTTATATAAATGACAAACGTGGACCCAGTACCGATCTCTGTGGAACACTGCTGGTCACAAGCCTCCAGTCTGAAAAACAGCTCTCCACTACCACCTTCTGACTCCTACCATAAAGCCAATTTGTATCCAATTGACAAGCTCATCCTGAATCCCACGTGATTTAACTTAACTAATTAGGTATTGGAAAGATTTCAAAAGTTGTAAATATTCATTTTTACTCAGCAAACAGCAAAAATGAAGAAGAAAGACAAAAGCTGCATTTTCTGGAGAACAGACTGGAACCACT
Source organism: Rhincodon typus (assembly GCF_021869965.1). Classification (NCBI taxonomy): domain Eukaryota; kingdom Metazoa; phylum Chordata; class Chondrichthyes; order Orectolobiformes; family Rhincodontidae; genus Rhincodon; species Rhincodon typus. Next base: position 56,374,733 of record NC_063338.1, on the reverse strand, counting down.
TGCCTTTCAAGCAGTAATAAATTTACAGTCAATGAACGATTGCTGCTCTCATCCTTGCTGTGTTTTGCACTTACTACTAATTTACTGGGGTCACCTCACCACCTCCTTCTACTGAATCACCAATAACTGCTCTCCATTCATTTCCATCATTTTGTCTCAATCCAGGAAATACTGGCCCACCCCTTCACATTGATGTCTAAGCAGCACCCTAACTGATCTATCTGAAATCCCCAGACTAAATGCAATTGAGCTGCAGGACTGACTGGGCCCAGTCCATAAACTGCAAGGACACAGATCACTGAACTCTGGAAGGACCAAGTGCCTGAGTAGCTGTGGCTATACCCTAACTGGAACTGGACTTGCCTCTTGATTGACTGTAGAAATATACCCAGCTGACTGTGGCCTCACTTTACCCTGCATTCATTCGCGGTCAGTCGTCTAATATACATGCAGTGCGTTTGCCGTGTAAACTGCTGCAGGTGTGACATTGATATCGCACAGAGCCACAAAGCAAAATGCTCATCCACATCCACATTCAGTCCTCCCCAGAACAAGCTGCCTCCCCCTCCCTCTGCATTGTTTGATGTGTAAGTAGCCTTGCGCTGTACCTTCACAAGGTTGACACATCTTTACGCATGCTTGGTGCTGCACCTGGCATGCCCTCTGCACTCTTCATTGAGCTTGGATTAATTGCTTAGTTTGATGGCAATGGTAGAGTAAAGAATATGCCAGGCAGTATTGAATATAATTCTGCTGCTCTTGATGGCCTACAGTGCCTCATGAATGTCCAGCTTTGACTTGCTAGATCTGTTTGACATCTGCCCCATGTAGCAGAGTAGTAGTGCCACACAACATGATGAATAAATGGGACTTCTTCTCCATAAGGATTGTGTGTTGGTCATTCATTACAGCAATATCATTCATCAAAAGTAATGCACTTATGTATGCCAAAAATGCAGCAATGCCTTTCACCAAAAACACAACAAATGTGCTGTAAGATATGTGAATTATGTATATTTTAATATTTATTTTAAAGTTTGGATTTTGAACTAGTGGCATGTGGATTTTTATCTGTTTTTAAGACTATGTTTTAGAAATTAACTTTGTGGTATTTTTGGAGCCATGATCTTTTTAATTCAGAATGAGAGATAGAGTTCCAGAAGTGATAATGGGGATTTGTTTGCATTGGGAAAATTTTACAAGTGTACAGAGTAAATATTAAGGAGGATTAGCTTGTGTCAGTTAGAAGAATCAGGAATTGAATTTATTTTTGCTTTAGAAAAACAACATAGCCTCAAAAGCTTTGCAGCTCACAGAAATCCTGGTTGAAATTAAATACACAAAACACGTTTTCTTATAGGAAGGGATTAGTTCAGAAAAATTAAGAAATAGGTCACCCCAGTGTAAGGATTTCAATTAAAAGCTCCAGACCAAATATGTTTGGTTAGAATTTTGAAAGGATTATTTGAAGCTGAGAATATTTTAGCTCAGTTGTGTGAATAATCAAGGAAAAGCCTATCAACAATCAATACTGGGAACTGGGACAAATAGTTACATCAAACTTAAAGTTGGAATAGAGAAGGAAACTCTCTAAGTGTTAAGTAAAGTGGTGATGTTCAGATAGATGGTATTACTTTTGACCGTGCATTTCAAAAAAAACAAAAAACATTACTCACCAAACACACAGCAATATCATCAACAAATATATCAACAATATCATGACCAGAAACTCAACTGGACTCACCACTTTAACGGAGTGGCTGCAAGTGCATGCCAGAAGCTGGGAATACTGCTGTGAATAACTCACCTCCTGACTCCTCAAAGCCTGTCCATCATCTACAAGGCACAAGTCAGGAGTATGATAGAATACTCCCCACTTGCCTGGATGAGGGCAGCCCCAACAACACTCAAGAAGCTTGACACCATCCAGGACAAAGCAGCCCGCTTGATTGGCATTACATTCATAAGCATTCACTCCCTCCACCACCAAACCTCCGGAGCAGCAGTGTGTACTATCTACAAGGTGCACTGCAGAAATTCACCAAAGATCCTCAGACAGCACCTTCCAAACCCATGAGCATTTCCATCTAGAAGGACAAGGGCAGCAGATATATGGGAACACCACCACCTCCAAGTTCCCCTCCAAGTCACTCACCATCCGGACTTGAAAATATATTGCCGTTCCTTCACTGTCACTGGGTCAAAATCCTGGAATTCCCTCCCTAATGGCATTGTGGGTCAACCCACAGCAGGGGGACTGCAGCGGTTCAAGAAGGCAGCTCACCACCACCTTCTCAAGGGTAACTAGGGATGGGCAAGAAATGCTGGCCAGCCAGCGACACCCACATCCCACAAAAAAAAGAATAGATAAAAACATATAGCAATCTCTTACTAAGTATTCAGTAACAATGTACATCAAAAATATAGAAACACTAGTCAGCAAGAGTACAGAAATGTCACACACACACCAAAAATACAGCAATACCAGGCACCAAAAAATATAAATGCATAAACAACAGCAACATTGTGAACCGAATATAAAGCTAAAGTTACCAAAGTTAAAGATTAACATGACATGCAATATTGGGAGAATCCAGCAAATTAAATATATCCCAATAACAAACTTTAATAAAAGAGAGATGCGCACAATTAAATCTGGACAACGTAAAGGAATCATGCCACTGACAAATCAGCATTAACTAATTCTTCCTTTGGCAATAATTGCACAGTGTCCCAGAAAACTGCCTATTTGGTTAAGAGAAATTGAGAGATGTATCATTTCCAGAATGAGCTCATATGAACAATTAGTAAAAAATATTTCACGTCATCACCACAGACGTAGGCAATGGTCAAATGTTATAGTATTCAATAAGTAAATCCTCTTGATGAAATGAGACACAGGGTGGTGATGGAGGGTTGTTTTTCAAACTGGAGGCCTCTGACCTGTGGTGTTCCACAGGGATCAATGCTGGGTCATTTATGTAAACAATTTATATGGGAATTTAGGAAACATGGTTAGTAAGTTTGCGAGTGACACAAAAATTGGTGGTATAATGGACAGTGAAGAAGGTTATCTAAGACTAGAAAGAGATCTTGATCAATTGGGCCAATGGGCTGAGGAGTTGCAGATGGAGTTTAAGGATAAATGTGAGGCTTGCATTTTGCTAAAACAAACAAGGGCAGGACTTATACAATTAATGGTAGGGCCCTGGGGTGTGTTGTTGAACAGACAGACCTTAATGTTCCGGTACATAGTTCTTTGAAAGTTGCATCACAGGTAGACAGGATGGCTAAGAAGGCATTTAGCACACTTGCTTTCATTGCTCAGGCCTTTGAGTACAAGAGTTGGGATGTCATGTTGAGGTTGTACAGGATGTCGGTGAGGCCACTTTTGGAGCACTGTGTATGTTTCTGGTCACCCTGCTATAGGAGGATATTATTAATTTGGAGAGGGTTCAGAAAAGATTTATCAGGATGTTGCTGGGACTGTGGAACATAGGAGGTTGAGGGGTGACCTTTTAGAGGTTTATTTTATCATGAGGGGCACAGATAAACTGAATAGCAAAGGTCTTTTTCCGAGGGTAGGGGAGTTCAAAACTAGAAGGCATAGTTTTAAGGTGTTTCAGAGAGAGCAGGAACTGCAGATGCTGGAGAATCTGAGATAACAAGGTGTAGAGCTGGATGAACACAGCAGGCCAAGCAGCATCAGAGGAGCAGGAAGGCTGACGTTTCGGGCCTAGACCCTTTTTCAGAAATCCAGAAATTTCTGAAGAAGGGTCTAGGCCCGAAACATCAGCCTTCCTGCTCTTCTGATGCTGCTTGGCCTGCTGTGTTCATCCAGCTCT
>NC_063338.1:56336365-56370488 GCF_021869965.1 Rhincodon typus | reverse complement strand
GAAGGGTCTAGGCCCGAAACGTCAGCCTTCCTGCTCCTCTGATGCTGCTTGGCCTGCTGTGTTCATCCAGCTCTACACCTTGTTATCATAGTTTTAAGGTGAGCAGAGAAAGATTTAAAAGGGCCCAGAGGGACGACTTTTTCAAACAGAGGGTGGTTTGTATGTGGAATGAACTGCCTGAGGAAGTGTACAGGTGCAGGAACAGTTGCAACATTTAAAAGAGATTTGGTCAGGAATAGGAAATGTTTAGAGGGATATAGGCCAAATGCAGGTAAATGGAACTAGTTTAAGTTTTGGAAACTTGATCTGCATGGACAAGTTGGACTGAAGGGTCTGTGTCCATGTTGTATGACACTATAATTTGTTCATTTACTGTTCACACATCACCTCATGGCAGAAATAAAGTGACTCAGTTAGTTATCTTCACATTTCATACATGTGTACTAATAGGAAATTCTGTTTCTGGTGTGCATTTGCACAAATGCAGAGATGGCCCTCATAGATGTTGCCAGACTTCCTGTCTCCCATACCAATTTAAGAAAAGTTCTCAATTATACCATTATACACTCTCTTAAGGCATCTTTGTGCCCCCAGCAACAACTAAGATTCAATTCATGAGGCCGAGAAGCGATGAGGAATCTGTTCCTTTACAGATGCTCTCCCTGCCCCCAACCACCACCATGTCGCACCTGTTGAAAAAGCAAAACAGTCCAAGCTGAAAAATTGACAAGTAACACTCCATTTCCAACTATTTTTACTCTAACAAGTCAAAGCAAATGATACTGACCAGCTGCTGTAATTCTAGACCAGGCTTGCCCAAGCTTTTCCTTTGGGAGGCCCACATTCCAATGTTTCTCTCACTCAAAAGGACCAGTAAGCAAATTTCAGAAAATCAAGGTCTGCCACAAGCATTAATAAACATTTCGGGGGGGTGGTGGGGGGGGGGGAACTCTAAAGCAACAAATTGACATTTAGATGAGGAATTAATAAAAATGACCATTCAAAAGTGCCAAACAACAGAACTAATTAATATAAGAGATAACAAGGTGTAGAGCTGGATGAACACAGCAGGCCAAGCAGCATCAGAGGAGCAGGAAAGCTGACGTTTCGGGTCTGGACCCTGCTTCAGAAATGGGGGAGGGGAAGGGGATTCTGAAATAAATAGAGAGGGTGAGGCGGATGGAAGGTGGATAAAGGAGCTGATAGGTGGAGACGAGACGGACGAATCAAGGAGGCGGGGATGGAGCCAGTAAAGTTGAGTATAGGTGGGGAGTTAGGGAGGGGATAGGTCAGTCAAGGGAAGACGGACAGGTAAAGGAGGCGGGGATGAGGTTGGTAGGTAGGAGGTGGGGGTGGGGGTGGGGGCTGGTCAGTGAGGTGAGAGGAGAAAAGGTGGGAGAAAAGATGGACAGGTCAAGGAGGCATGGACGAGCTGGGCTGGTTTTGGGATGAGGTCAGGGGAGGGACGAGCTGGGCTGGTTTTGGGAATGAGGTCGGGGGTGGGGAGATTTTGAAGCTTGTGAAGTCATATTGAGCCGGAGAATTCAATGCATCATCCTCCGCCACTTCCGCCATCTGCAATCTGACCCCACTACCAAAGACATCTTTCCCTCCCCACCCTTATCTACCTTCCGGAGGGACCACTCTCTCCATGACTCCCTTGTCCACTCCACACTCCCCTCCAGCCCCACCACACCCAGCACTTTTCCCTGCAACCGCAGAAGTGCTACACCTGCCCCTACACCTCTCCCCTCACCCCCATCCCAGGCCCCAAGGAAACCTTCCACATCAAACAGATGTTCACTACACATCTGCTAATGTGGTAGATTGTGTCTGCTGTTCCCGATGTGGCCTCCTCTACATCAGGGAAACCAAGCGGAGACTTGGAGACCGCTTTGTGGAACACCTATGCTCGGTTCGCACTAAACAACTGCACCTCCCAGTCGCGAACCATTTCAATGCCCCCTCCCACTCCTTGGACGACATGTCCATCCTTGGCCTCCTCCAGTGCCACAACGCTGCCACCCGAAGGTTGCAGGAACAGCAACTCATATTTCACTTGCGAACCCTGCAGCCCAATGGTATCAATGTGGACTTCACAAGCTTCAGAATCTCCCCACACCCGACTTCATCCCAAAACCAGCCCAGCTCGTCCCCGCCTCCTTGACCTGTCCGTCATTTCTCCAACCTATCCACTCCTCCCACCTCACTGACCAACCTCCACCCCCACCTCCTACATACCAACATCATCCCCACCTCCTTGACCTGTCCGTCTTGCCTTGACTGACCAACCCCCATCCTAACTCCCCACCTACACTCACCTTTACTGGCTCCATCCCCACTTTCTTGACCTGTCCATCTCCTCTCCACCTATCTGCTCCTTTATCCACCTTCCATCCGCCTTCCCCTCTCTCTCTATTTATTTCAGAATCCCCCATTTCTGAAGAAGGGTCCAGACCCGAAACATCAGCCTTCCTGCTCCTCTGATGCTGCTTGGCCTGCTGTGTTCATCCAGCTCTACACCTTGTTATCTCAGATTCTCCAGCATCGGCAGTTCCTACTATCTCAGAACTAACTAATAAATCTTTTATCCCCTTTTTGGTTCAGAGGCAGAGCTAGTGAGGGAAAATGACTAGGCCTTAACTCCTGAAGGCCGACCTGAAGAGCTGTGTTTAACTAACACTGACTTTGGTTCGCCTCTGGCAGGAATATAGTCTGTACTGGTGGATGGAGAAGGTAAGGGGTGGTGGAGGAGGAGGAGACAAAGGGAGAGCATGCCAGCTCAATCCACCTCACTCACCGTGCCTCACAGTTACTCACTCTCCTTTCCTGTCATTCACATAACCACTTCCTGCAGTCACTCCCTGACTTATCCCTTCGTCATTCACTCGCCCAACCACTACAGTCACCCTCTCACTCACCCTCCAGTCACAGACTCGGTCACTGTGCCTCCTTTCGCTTACTCACTCAACCAATTGGGACACATACCTACTCAACCACTCACCTCTCTAATTTTCCACTCTCTTACCCACCGTCCCAGATACTTCTCAAGGAAATACCCCGCCAATCATGCATTCACTCCACTAGTAAGTCCCTCAATCATTAACACATCCCTTCAGTCATTCAGTCCCTCCATCCCCTAAACATCAACCATTCCGTCTGGATCCATGCCCCCATGACTGCCCACTGACCCGCCCGCTCGCTCACTCACTCGCGCCATACCCCAGGCCCAAGCCCACAGAGGGGAGGTGGTGGAGGGTTGGGGTGGGGTGTTACTGATTAATATTGTCAAGGAGTGGTGTATGTGAGTGTGAAGGGAGTCTGCCCCACGTCCCCAAATAGCCAATTAAAGCCCTGATAGAATTCCAATTGCTGTGTTATAATGCTCTCCAATCAACATAAATAATAAGTACTCATGGCAACTGCCTGCAAAGGGGATTTATATTTTTGCAAATAAGGGAGAAAGCATTTTTGAGACTCTTGTATAAATTTATGTTATCCTGGAAGTATCCAGTGGCATAGCTGAGTATGCTATTATGTAATTGCACAAATGTCAATAAGTCACTATATATTTAAGACAACATCATAGAAACAAAGCAAATAGGAACAAGAGTAGGCCACTTGGCCCTTTGAGACTGCTCCGCCATTATAGAGCCACAGAGTCATACATCATGGAAACAAACCCTTTGGTCCAACCGGTCCATGCCAACCATAATCCCAAACTAAACTATTCCCACCTGCCTGCTCCTGGTCCATATCGCTCCAACCCCTTTCTATTCATGTAATTATCCAAGTGTCTTTTAAACGCTTTAGTTCCTTTGACATCTACCACTTCCTCAGGAAATTCATTCGACATGTGAACCACACTCTGTGTAAAAAAATTTGCCCCCATGTCTTTTTTAAGTCCCTGTCCTCGCACCTTAAAATTTGTCCCTTAGTCTTGAAAACCCCCATCCTATGAAAAAGACAACTACCATCAACTCTGTCTATATCTCTCATCATTTTATAAACTTCTATAAGGTTGCCTCTCAACCTCCAGTGAGAAAAGTACTAGCCCTTTGAGCCCTTCTTTATATCTCAAACCTCTGTACCTGGCAACATCCTGGTAAATCTCATCTGAACCCTCTCCAGCTTAACAATATCCTTCCTGTAACTGGGCGACCAGAACTGAACACAATATTTCAGAAGAGGCCTCACCAATGTATTGTACACTTCAACGTAACATCCCAACTCCCATACTCAAAGGGCAGAGCAATGAAAGCAAGTGTACTATTTAATAGGATTGTGGTTGATCATCCAACTCAGTACCCTGTTCCTGCTTTTTAGTCCCTTTAACCCCAATCACTATATCCAACTCCTTTTTGAAATCATAAATGTTTTAGCCTCAACTGCTTTCTAGGTAACATGTGATGCTCCAATATAAAATATTTCCATTTTACTCCATCTACAGTCAGTCAGGCAGATAAACAGATAATGTAATTGTAATGTAAATAAGAATAAACCCAGACTCTATATATAAGTCTGAAATTTCATAATCATGTACATAGGGCAATGAAGACAAGTGTGCCAAATGCTTTCTTTACCATCTTATCTACCTATGACGCAAGTTTCAACAAACTATGTACCTAAACCCCTGGTTCTCTCTGTTTGACAACACTCCCCAAGGCCCTACCATTAACTATATAAGTCCTGACATTACTCGGCTTAACAAAATGCAACACCTTGCATTTATCTAAATTATGGCAGGTGTGGACCTATGGGGAGAGTGGGGATAAATGAGTGTTTTTCTGGTTGGCAATCAGTGGCTAGTGTTGTGCCTCGGGGATCAATGTTTGGACCACAATTGTTTGCAGTTTACATAAATAATTTAGAGGTGAGGACCAAGTCTGGTTTGTCAAAGTTTGCAGGTGACACTAAAATGAATGGTAGAGCAAAGTGTGCAGAGAATGCTGTAAGTCTGCAGAGGGATATAGATAGGTTAAGTGAGGGGGGCAAGGATCTGGCAAATGCAGTACTCTGTTGGTAAACATGAGGTCATCCATTTTGGTACGAATGACAGCAAAATGGACTATTATTTAAATGGTGAAAATTGCAGCATGTGCAGAGGGACTGGATGTCCTTGTGTATAAATGTCAAAAGGTCGGTTTGCAGGTGCAGCAGGTAATTAACAAGGCAAATGTAATATTGTCTTTCATTGCTAGAGGGATGAAGTTTAAAAATAGGGAGTTTATGCTGCAGCTGTATAGGGGACTGGTGATGCTTCACCTAGAGTACTGTGTACAGTTTTGGTCTCCTTACTTGAGAAAGAATGTACTGGCACTGGAGGGTGTACAGAGGAGGTTCACTAAGTTGATTCTGGAATTGAGAAGTTTGCCTTATGAGGAGAGGTTGAGTATTCTGGGACTGTACTCACTGGATTTTAGAAGAATGAGAGGGAATCTTACAGAAATATATGAAATTATGAAGGGAATAGATAGGATAGAAGCAGGGACATCGTTTCCACCGGCAATTGAAACTGGAACTAAGGGGCATAGCCTCAAAATAAAGGGAAGCAGATTTAGGACTGAGTTGAGGAGGAATGTCTTCACCCAAAGGGTTGTGAATCTGTGGAATTCCCTGCCCAGTGAAGCAGTTGAGGCTACCTCATTGAATGTGTTTAAGGCAAAGATAGATAGAGTTTTGAACGGTAAAGATTATGGTGAGAGGGTGGGTAAGTGGAAATGAGTCCACAAAAAGTTCAGCGTGATCTAATCGAATGGTGGAGCAGGCTCAATTGGCCAAATGGCCTACTCCTGTTCCTATTTCTTATGTTCTTATGTAAACTCCATTTGCCACTCCTCAGCCCATTGGCCCAATTGATCAATATCCCTTTGTAATCTAGATAACCGTCTTCACTGTCTCAATGTTAATAAGCCGCAATAAGAACCCGGTCCCTCTGGTTTATGTTATGTTATATAGAAAACCACATGCTTCACTTAACAGAAGGAAAAGATGGCTTTTCCAAGTTTTGCTGTTTTTATTTATCAGTTTTTCCCAGTACACCGATTTAGATGTTACATCACCAGGAGTTTTGAAGAAATAACTGCTGGGTGCCAGAGATTTTCATTGTTTAGCAATCTGGAAATTGCAGCCACTGTTTGCAGCTATTTGGAGGATATTAATGATCTGTACCAGTATTAACTAAGCCTCAGTTGTAGGGAATGAATTCTGCACCAAATGTACAACACCAGGGACAAATGTGCATTGTTTCTTATTCATATTCGTACAGAAGTATTACTTAGCCCATGTGGAGCTAGGAACTTGTAAATTTAAATCCCCCAAGAGGGTGACTTTACTGCTGAGGTGAGTGCATGTAAAACTCAGGGTATGTGGCAAGTTTCATTCCATTAACATATGACACCCTGGGAATTATTGGTTCCTGAGTCAAATTACCATATCAGAGGTCAGAGACCCACCTGACCCAGGAACAACCAATACCTGGCTGACATGCAGAAGTTCAGGTCAGCATGTTTCTCAGCACATGAGAAAAACAGCAAATGTACAAATATCGGCTTTTTCATCTTCTTTTGTTGCCTATCAGCATACAAGGCGTGTTCTTATGTCTGCTTCCACAGCTAGTGTTTCCCTGGATAGAGTCACTCAATCATGGTTAACCAGGAGAACCTTTTATGTTCTTACCGGCTGCTTTCGATGATATGAGGATAATTTACAGATCAGTGATTAATCTAGCTGGCCATGTTACAAACACACTTTTGCAGCCATCAAATTGTGGATTGGGACTCAAGTTTAGAGCTTCTGACCCAGCCATAACTCTGCACCAGAAAACCGACACAGGATTTTTAAAAATAAACCATCAGTTAAGATTTATGATTGTTTTCTGGATGTAATTAAAGATTGTAGTAAATTAATGGTCAATGTTCTAAATTTGATATTATATAAAACGCTGCCCTCTGTGCATACTTATTCAACAATGTATTTGTTATGATTGAATGGGCCTCGGTGAGATATTATGATTGAAGGTTTGGAAATTAAAGTTTGTGCAAATCTCAGTAACCATTTCAAATTGGACTAAGTGGAAATGTCACCTAAAATAAGCAACAGTGTTAATTAAAAATAATTCCTTCCTTTAGATGTGTTGCATCCTATAATTTGATAGAATTCAATGATGTGACTTTTATTCAAAAAATATGAATATCTTAGTAACTGAGCATTTGACATATATTTACTAAATCCCTGTGATTTTTTTTAAAAATTGATTTTAGTCTATTCATGTAGCAGGAATGTTTCAAAATGTGACTTTTCACAAATGCCATTTCTACCTCATGATATGTTCACCCGCCCAACTTCCTCTATTCTTGAAATATGGCCCCTACAATATGGAAAAGCCCTTTGCTATTCACCTTATCTATGCCCCTCATGATTTTATAAACCTCTATAAGCTCACCCCTCAACCTCCTACACCCCAGTGGGAAAAGTCCCAGCCTATCCAACCTCTCCTTATAACTCAAACTCCCCAGTCCCAGCAACATCCTGGTAATTCTTTTCTGAACCCTCTCCAATTTAATAATATCCTTCCTATCACAGGGCAACCACAACTATACACTGTGCTCCAAAAGTGGCCTTCACCAATGTCCTGCACAACCTTAACATGATGTCCCAACTCCTATACTCAATGGTCTGAGCAATGAAGGCAAGCATGCAAAATGCCTTCTTCACCACCCTGTGCACCTGTGATGCAACATTCAAAGAGCTATGTACCTGAACCCCTAGGTCTCTCTGTTCAACACCATCCAGTTATTAAGCATTTCCTTTTTACAGTTCACGTTGCTTTGTGATAACTTGGTTTGCAGTACTGAAGTGATTGACAATCACAGTAGTTATACTAGAATATAAAATGGTGATTTAAGAAGAGAGGTATCAATTGTTCAACCTCCGAGTTGTTCAGGTTGACGCACTAGACCAAATAGATTGTTTCCCTTTTAATCCAGTGTCAATCCTGTTCCATCTCTCCTCCTTGCTGAATTAATATTTGTTCATTTTCTAACAAGAATACTTTGGCTGAATCAATACATACCGCATCCAGTGACACTTTGTTGCATAAGTAAAAAAATTTAATTTACAAAATTGTAGCACTCTGCTCACATTTGATTTTCTAGACTCTTGAACTCTTCTGCCATCAGCAGTGCATTGGTCTGTATTGTGGCCTACACTCAATGCAGCAACTGCCAATTCTCAGATCTGCCATTTAAATGGAAAACAAGAGAGCCCTCAATCACTTACGTCACAATTACCCATATTTTGAACCCTTCTGCCAGATGCCTCCTTTACCATTGCTGAATTCTCCACCATCAACATCCTGGAGGCCTACTACTGACGGCATCAACAAAAAGGCACAATGTAGTGTATAATGAAATACTCTCCACTTGCCTGGATGAATGCAATTCAAATAACATTCAAGAAGCTCAACAACATCCAGGTCAAAGCAGTCACTTGATCTGCATCCCACCACAATGACAAAAATATGTTCTTTTCAACTTGGGACAGAGTGGCAGCAGCTTGCACCATAGTCAAGATGCACTGCAGCAAAATTTCAACAGAACCTTCCAAATCCATGGTCTCTACTGCCTTGGAGGACAAGAACAGAAAATGCATGGGAACACAACCTGCAAGTTAGTCTCCAAGACACATACCATCCTACCTTTGAAATATGTCATGATACATTCACTATTGCTGGGTCAAAAAATTGGAACTCCATTCCTAACGCACTGGCTGTACCCACATCCCACAGATTGCAGTGCTTCAAGAAGGCAGCTCGCCAACACTTTCTCAAGGGCAATTAGAGATAGAACAAGTGCTGGTCTTGCCAGGGTTGCTCACATGCTCTGCAGGAGGTTAGTTACTAGTTGCAGTATTCCTAGCCCCTGACCTGCTCTTGTAGCCACAGTGTGTATACGTAGCGAGTCCAGTTAAGTTTCTGCTCAATGATAACCCCAAGGATGTTGATAGTGGGGGATTCTGCAATGGCAACACCATTGAATGTCAAGGGGCAGTGATTAAATTCTCCCTGATTGGTGATGGTCATTACCTGGCATTTGTGTGGCACAAATGTTACTTGTCACTTGTCAGCCCAAGCCTGGATATTGTTCAGATCTTGTTGCATTTGAACATGGACTGCTTCAGTATCTGAGGAGTCGTAAATGGTGCTGAACATTGCGCAATCATCGGCGAACATCCCCACTTCTGACATTACAATGGAGGAAAGGTCATTGATGAAACAGCTGAAGATGGTTGAGCCAAGGACACTACCCTGAGGAACTCCTGCAGAAATATCCTGGAGCTGAGTGGACTGACCTCCAACAACCACAACCATCTTCCTATGTGCCAGGTGTGACTCCAACCAATGGAGAGTTTGTCCAATGATTCCAGTTTTGCTAGGGCTCCTTGATGCCACACTCGGTCGAATGCAGCTTTGATGTCAAGGGCTGATACTCATATATAACCTCTGGAATTCAGCTCTTTTTTCCATGTTTGAACCAAGGCTGTTATGAGGTTAGGTGTTGAATGGCCCTGGCAGAACCGAAACTGAGCATCACTGAACAGGTTATTGCTGAGCAGGAGCTGCTTGATAGCACTGTTGATGATCAAGAGTAGACTGATGGGGTGTTAATTGCCTGGGTTATATTTGTCGTGCTTTTTGTGTACAGGACATACCTGGACAATTTTTCACTTTGTCAGGTAGATACCAGTGTTGTAACTGTACTGGAAGAGCTTGGCTAGGGGAGCAGCAGCTTGTAGAGCACAAATTTTCAATCCTATTGTTGGAATGTTGTCAGGGCCCGTAGCCTTTGCAATTCCAGTGCTTTCAATTGTTTCTTGATTTCACGTAGACTGGCTTCTGTAAAGCTGGGGGCCACTAAAGAAGGCCAAGATGAATCATCCATTTGGTACTTCTGGCTGAAGATCGCTGTGAATGCTTCAGACTTATCTTTTGTACTAATGTGCTGGGCTCTTCCATCATTTAGGATGGGTATATTTATGGAGCCTTTTCCTACAGTGAGTTGTATAATTGTCCACCACCATTAATGACATGATGTAGCAGGACTGCAGAGCTTATATCTGATCCATTGGTATGGGATCACTTAGCTCTGTCTATCATTTGCTGCTTATGATGTTTGGTATGCAAGTAGTCCTGTTTCGTAGCTTCACCTGGTTGATATCTCATGTTTAGGTATGCACAGTGCTGCTCCTGGTATGCCCTCCTGCACTCTCCATTGAACCTGCGTTGATCGTCTAGCTTGATGGTAATGGTTGATTGGGGATATGATGATATGAATCAGGTGTAGGAACTAAGTGAAGTTGACATCCAGCAATGCAGATGTCCATGACAGTAAAGCTAATGAAGGTAGACAGCTTCAAGGTGAAAAATCATTGGTTCCAGAGGGAACAACTAATCCCGACATAAAGACCAGAGTTCCTGAGACAACAAAGCATAAGAGAAGACCATCAAAATGATATGAAGATTTTATTTGATTTAGTGACAGAATGTGAAATAATTTGTGATTTCAAGCTACATGATTTTCAAGTTGAAAACAGCAAATCTTCACACAAAGCATTTGCTAAATGTGAAGCATTTGGTGTTGTGATTATGTTCAAAACAAAAAGCAAGTGTGTTAAACACTGATCTTGAAAGCAAATGTGATGAAATAAAGTGAAATGCTGAATGAAAGTCTGAAACTATATCGGGCTAATGTACTGAATTTACCCGACATTCATAAATGAAGGATTTAATTCAGTTAGTGAGTTCGGAAAATAATGATGTGTTAAGTTTGTTTGAAAAATTTATTTGTTTATGAAGGAATGCAGTTGTAACAAGAATCCCCTAATCGCTTTCTTTCATCTTTGTTGAAATTGAATCTCTGACTGTGAGGTGTTCTGAGACGTGACAATAAGAATTGCAGACAAATAACTGCAGTCCAGTGTTGTATTTTTCAACCATTTCCAATAGTCCACAGGCAAAAACTGAGAATGTGATTCAAATCCCCAGTTCAGAAAATGACTCCTGGTCTAGACTTCAGTGGCAAAGTAAGGATGAGTATAATATGTCCATGATTATTAAGGTGTGAATTATCCAACACCTTGCTGAGAGGAAAATATACGTTGTGAATTGGGAATTTCCACAAGTGATTGAATTATTTTTGCTCTTCAGTGTTAACTGCAAGCATGCAGCAACTTATTTTCAATCTTCTTTTAATTTTTAAGATATTGTTGCATTTGCACATAAATTGCATCAGGAATCCACTACCAAATATATACATGTGATGATCAGATTGCAATCAATGCGGCACGGTGAATGAATGGTCAACACTACTGCCTCACAGTGCTAGGGACCCGGGTTCAATTCAAGCTATGGGTGACTGTCTGTGTGGAGTTTGCACATTCTCCCTCTGTCTGCGTGGGTTTCCTCAGGGTGCTCTGGTTTCCTCCCATAATCCAAAGATGTGCAGCTTAGGTGGATTGGCCATGCTGAATTGTCCCATAGTAGCCAGGGATGTGTAGGTTAGGTGGATTAGTCATGAGAAGTGCAGGGGTACAGGGACAGGATAGAGGGTTGAGTCTGGGTGGGATGCTGTTTGGAGAATTGGTGTGGACTTGTTACACTAAATGGCCTGTTTCCACACTGCAAGGATTCTATTCAATGGACATATTTGCAGGCAAATTGTGCACATAAGTATCATGCTGAAAACTTTAGAGAATGAGATCTTTCCAATGTGGAGTCAGTAAATGGCATAAATTCGTATGATTTCTGGAATGACTCTAGTAAAATATATTCATATAATCCTGGTCACAAGGCTTTACTTCACCAGTTACAAATTATGAAATAAATATTACTGTGTTGTGGTGCTTTTAAAAATGCCAACTACATTCTTCCAAAGGATAGACACAATTTACTGTGTTTTTCTCCCAAAAGAGACCCTGGGCTTTGTTATAGCACGGCTCAGTTAGCCTAAGCTGCCAAGTAGCAGCTGTTAAGACTGAACAGACATTGTCATCAGCCATTCATTGCAGCCTCAAAATTGGAGGGCTCTCATGGTGCAGTGGTAGTGTCTTCAACTCTTGACCAAGAAACCTAGATTCAATCCCACTTACTTCAGGAGGTATGTAATCTCTGAGCAGGTTGATTAGAAAATACCTGAAGCCTTAAAATTGATTATGTAAATGTCATCACACATCAGAAACAAGTTAACTTTTGTGTAGCAGTAAACTGACCTAGATTATGAAACCATTTGATAGAATAAGTAGGGAGAAGCTCTTTCACCTGCCAAATGGGTTTTAATCAAAAGGACTTAGATTTGAATAATTTCGAAAATAACTATAAGATATAGTAAGGGAACTTGTTTTTGCACAACTGAGCTTTGTTATTATCTTCAAATGTACTACCCACAAATATGGTCAAACTAGGTTCCGTAGGAATTTTCCAGAGGTCATTTATTTCAACAGAATTGATTTGTAGGGTATGCAAAACTGGATGAAATGTGGAATGAAACGGGTTAGCTCCTTCAATGAATCAGTGTAATGGGCCATATGTCCACTTCCATGCTATACAATTCTATGGCTCTAATTTAAACCCATTCAAGATGTACACATTTTTAAATAATTAAAATCAGGCATTCGGATTCCATGCTAGTAACTATGAGCTTCTAATGCTTTGACAAATAACTGCCCCAGTCATCATGTACAAAGTGTATAAGACACTTGTTAGGCATCACCTGGGGTACTGCATACAATTCTGGGTGCTACCATACAGGAAACATGTGAATGCATTGGAGAGAATGCTGATCTGGTTTACAAGAACAGGACAGGGGCAGCATGGTGGCTCAGTGGTTAGCACGCCTCACAGCGCCAGCAACCTGGGTTCAATTCCAACCTCAGGCTGTGTGGAGTTTGCACATTCTCCCCGTGTCTGCTTGGGTTTCCTCTGGGTCCTCATGTTTCCTCCCACAGTCCAAAGGTGTGCAGGTTAGGTAAATTGTCCATGCTAAATTGCACATAGTGTTCAGGGATGTGTAGATTAGGTCGGTTACAGGGGAATGGTCTGGGTGGGATGGTCTGAGGTTCGGTGTGGACTTGTTGGGCCAAAGGGCCTGTTTCCACACTGTAGGGATTCTATGAGGAACCTCAGTTACAATAATAGATTGAAGAAACTAGGACTGTTCTTGGAGAGAACATGGCCAAGAGGAGATCTAATCAGCATAATGGGCCAAATGTCCACTTCCATACTATTTTCAAGATCATGTGTGGGCTGGATACAGAACATAGGAAGGAAGTGTTCCCATTTGTGAAAGGAACAAGAGCAAGTGGGCATAAATTTAAGATGAGATGCAAAAGAAGTGAGGAACTGTTTTTCACTCAGTCAGGAGTGAGGGATGGAATGCTATCTGGTAAAGTGGCGGAGGTAAGTTTAATTGACACACCCAGAGGGCATTGGATGATGATTTGAGTAAAACTAATGTGGAAGGGCAATAATAGAACATAGAACAGTACAGCACAGTACAGGCCCTTTAGCCTACAATGTTGTGCCAAACTTTTACCCTAAACCTAAGGCCTATCTAACCTCCACCCCTACCTTATACTATCATCCTTATGCCTATCTAATAGCCACTTAATGCCCGAATGAGACCGACTCCACTACCCTCTCCAGCAATGCATTCCACGTCCCAACCACTCTCTGAGTAAAGAACCTACCTCTGACATCTCCCCTATATCTACCTCCACTCACTTTAAAACTATACCCCCTCGTAATAGCTACCTCTACCTTAGGAAAAAGTCACTGGCTGTCCAAAAATTGTGGGGGAAAACCAGGAGATTGAGTCAGTACGGGCAGATAGGCCATATCACTGTGTGATTAGGTAATAATATTGACAATATTATTAAAACCCACCTGCTTTAGTTCTATGGCTTAATAATAGATGAAAGTGTATCTGTCTAGGGATTCTATAGTTCTTGCTGTATTCTGAAGGATGTTTGGGTAAAATGGCTACTAGTGTGTTTAATTTATTTCATAAGGAAAGTTTGACAATGAAAGAGCTGGGGTAGGGGTTATATACAACCCACAGGCATGAAGTTTGGGGGCAGGGGCTGCTTATCCTCACAGTGCGTCTTCCAGTATTTTGTTAACAATTCTTTTTTTTCTCTGCCTTACATTTGTAACTGTTACTCCTTCAGGGATAGATTTTTTTTGGAGACGAGATTTTTGCTGGCGTATTTATCGCATTGATGGATATTGATTGTTTTTAATGAAACATCGATGCACATAAGGAACATTAAATAAAATCACCGCAAGGGCAACGTTTAGGCGCAATAGTCACCAGCTGCAGACTTCCGTTCCAAAAAGGGAAGCGGACAGAAAAAAGTTTTCTTTTACCAACCACCCCACCCTCCCTTAATAACGATGCACTTGCAATTCATATCGTTTTAACCTGATCCGTTCCAAATGCAAATAAACACACCAATATTGTACACTATTAATCCCGCTTTGGGATTATTAATGAATTTCTGCAAGACAATTTCTTGTCGTTTCGGTTGATGTCACATTATTCAAAAGTTGAAAAAAACTGATTTTTTTTTGCTCGGTAAGCCAAAACGTAGTATTGCTTCAGCAGACGATAGCCTCAGTCCTATTTGTGAAGCTACTGCTCGCGTTAACCCAACCCGAATGGTAAGTCGGTTATGGAAGCAGCTGTTCTACCCACCCAGTATGTTTTTCATTTCTGTCTTAAATAGTTTAGCAATGACAATTTCATCATTCACTCACTTATACGAACCCTTCTCTCGAATGTACCATACCAAAAACACTGCACTTGCTATCAGTTAACCTTTGCATTTACAACTCGTAAATGATCACCGAACATATTATAGATAATATTTAACATAGCTTACTGAACTAAAAAGACAAGGCACATTTCGAAGGAATGTAAAGTTTTTTTGCCAGCAGTTTATGACCCGTTCGGTAAGGATCAGCTTCCTGCTTTACTGTCTTCCCTGCCTCAGCCACGGTTCAAAAGGGATCAAACGTAACGGAGTTTGCACTTTCCGCCAAAGAACAAGACTAACTAAACATGAAGGTCAGTAACCAGCGCGACATGATCATCTCACGGTGCAAAAAGTTGTTTTAATGTAGTTCGACCAGAGCCAGATATAAAGTTTTAGCCATGTCAAATAATTTCATGTTGGATGCATTTGATAGAAATTATAGGAGGGTTTCCATTGTGGTGGCGTTACGATAACTTTGTACAAAGCAGAATTCCAGTCTAATCATAATAGTTTGACGGAGTTTTATTTTCGCGAGTTTAACTCTTAATGGGGAATGAAGGAATGTTAGTTTGGTATGGTGCTTCCAACGTACTCTTTTCCCATGAATTCTTTGCATTTCAGACCGTTTTGAAAGTTGTGCTCGGGGTCATTGCAATTGCTGTCGTCATCATCGTGATAGCAGTTCCCATTGCAGTTCTCGTCGGCAACAGTAAGTGCATTTAAAGCTGTTCAGATATTGGAGCATGTCATTCGTGATGTTTTCAGTTCTTATTTGTAGAACGGCTTGATTTTTCTACGAAGCAGCAGAAATTGATGGAAAAAACACAAGGTTTTACAGAGCTGGTTTGCTCCCATTATGTCAATCTGATGTGTTACAGTGCGTTGAATCTGCAAAACTTATCAATGCTTCTCTAAGCACATCCTTGGGAAATGTTGACTGATATTTACAGTGCAGATATTTTCATACCACGTGCGCAATTTCAATGAGGCGAGGAATTCACCAAAGTGCGAATTTTACTTGCAGTTAGAAGGATCTAATATCGGAGTCATAACAACACAGATACAGGACTTTACACCCACCGAGCCCATAATTAATTGTTTTTTAATACTATATTCCTTCCAAATCTGACTCTTTTGATACCTCATATTTTACATTTCTACTCTTTTGTTGCAAGTAGTTTTACATTTGCATCACTAGTACTCCCTATTACACTTGTATATGACATTTTAAGCACAGTATTACTTGCTGTAATTTTCTTATCATTGACAGTCTACTACAAATTGCAGAATATATAGGGGAAGTACCTTTCAAATTCTAGATCTTTATTAACATTTTACAATTGGGAGAAATCTCTTCACAGATTTGCAAGGTTTATATCAGAATTACAAATTAAAACCAATTTGTCTTTCACAATTAAAGCAGCTAACTGTATAAAATAAAATTATAACAACAAACATAGAACAATGGTATAGCAATACAAATTGTCACACTCCCTGCTTTTTCCTCTTCAAATATATGTCCAATTCCCTTTTCAATCCTTTTGCATCCTTTTCAAAATATCTGCTCAAGCAGTACATTCCAGATCATTACAATCTGCTGAAAGTAAAATATTTCCTCAAGTCCTCTTTGGCTCTGCCATTAACCACCTTTTAAAACTAGGTCAAATAAAGCAAGGAACTATGAATTCTGGAAACCTGAAACAAAGACAAAAAGTGCTGGAGAAACTCAGCATCTGTGGAGACAGAAACAGAGCTAATGTTTTGAGTGCAGTGTTGTGGTGACGGGTCACTGGACTCAAACGTTTGCTCTGTTTTCCTCTCCAAAGATGCTGCTGGATTTGCAGAATGGCTCCAGCGTTTTCTTTGTTTAAAACTATGTCTTTTGGTTACCAATCCACTTGCCATTGGAAACACTATCAAAACTATTCATGATTTTCAACACCCCTATCTTGTATCCTCTTAATCTTCGTGATGTAAGGAGTAAAGTCCAGCTTCTCTCAACAAATAACTGAAATCTGTCATTCTTAGTATTGTTGCAACAAATCTTTCTTTTCTTGGCTTTGAGACCCATTTGAAAGTGTGGGACATGATTTCTGAGGAGAAGATCACCATTCTGAGGCCTACATGTATTTTGCTTTATCTCACTCTTCCCCACCCCACCTCCCATGGCTATTTATTTGGTGCTGAATTGGATTTTAGAATCTCTGAAAGACCTGTCCCCCACTTCAGAGTTCGAGAGCTTCTTCTCCTATTGGAGGAAGCCTGCTGATGAATTGGGTGCGTTGGAAAGCAAGTTGTCAATGTTTTGCCAAATTCAAATATCACTGCTGGATATCATGTTTTATATGCAGCTGTATTTTAACTGTTATGATTCGTTGTAATGCTTTGCTTAAAAAGACAAGTTAGCCATTATATTGACCAGCACTGTTTCACTGTGATCTATTAGAGTAATTTTCATGTGGGAAAATGTGCCAGAATGCATTCAAAACTGAGAAAATATGTTCAGAAACCCTCCTGTCCTGTTATGTTCTGAGGTTTAAATGTCACAATAAAGAATGAAAAAAATTGTCCTGCTGTTAAAAGTTAAAAGGAAAGTTGTACCACCAGTTCCACTCCACTGATTTGACTGGAAATTTGGTTTGAAATGGAAAAGGTACATTTTGCTATTTCAGTTTAATTATCTGGAGCTGCTAAAATTTAGGATCATTATGAATGCTTGGCTGCATTTCAAAAGCAGTAGTCTATTGCCACAGCTGTTCATGGGTATGAAAGCACAGTTTTAAACAATTATGATAACATTGTCAGCCTATCTGATTTGAGAAGGATTTCTTTTTGTCACAAATTCATGTTCGCTTAAGGGTTTTCATTGGCAAATAAGGTTTTTTGCAGTATCAATATCAGTACATTTGAAATACAGATTTATTGGGTTGTTGGATGTTTCAAATTTTCTAACTGTATTTGGAAGAATTTCCATTGATATTGCATGGTTCATGACTACTTTACCTGGTGGATACTGCATGAGTGGCCATCAAGAAAAATAGGGGCATGAAAGATATAATGGAACATGAGGAAATGAGATGCCATGAAAGTTGTAAAGAGGGCTAGCAGGGAGGTGCAGAAGGCATATCAATGATGTTGAGATTTGGGCTCTTCTCCCTAAGAATCGAGGCAGATCAGCTAACCATCCTCCACACACATACACTTTCCACACTGCAACACAGCTTACAAAATCCATCCCCTCCCCTACCATGCCCTTCAGAGGCAACAATCTAGTAGGAATGAGATTTGGGTTTCAGTTGTCAGGAACAGATCTGACTGCTGCTACCCTAGCCCACAACAGGGCTTGTCCTGCCACCTTCAGATATCGGTCTACAGAATTGCCAGGTCCCTCTTCTTACATCCCTTATAAAATTATATCCTTTCATTCATATTGCCATCTTTCATTTCTTCTCTCGACATGAAACGTTAGAATCCTCTGCATTAAGCTTTACTTGGCATGAGTCTGCCCACTTTAGCATTTGTTTATGTACTTCTAAAGTCAATTGCTATCATCCTTATTATTTAATACATCTGAGCTTAGTGTCATCTTCAAATTTCAAAATTACTCCCTTTGCACTAAGGTCCTTGTGATTACTATTTTAAGAAAAAGAGCAGGGATCTTAATGTATTGCAAAAAACTCTGTAATTATTCCATAATGAAACTAAGATAAAATGCTGCACCTATACATTTTTAAAAGGAGAACGGCATCTTATTCACATACCCACTGTTCTATGATTTCTACCTTGGTGAAGGACAATGGTTTGAGGAGCCATTATGTCCAAGAGACCTTCGAAGTTGCACATTATCTTCACATGTTTATATGCCACCTTTGTTTCATTGCCTTTGGTCAATAACCTAGAATTTCCTACCTAATGCTGTAGTGGAAGCTTCATCACAGTAAAGAATGTGCATTTAGATAATGCCTTTCAAGAATAGACATAGAAGAATTGCAAACAAATACTGCAGTTAGATCAAATAACTTATTTATAAGGGAGATTCAGAAGTTACGTGGCCCCAAAAGATTTTGTTTTGATACTTTATTTGGTGCATTTTTTTTGGAATTTTGGAATGGATTTAAATATTTTATGCTACATACACAAGGTCTGAGAGAGTACAGTCTATCAAGTTGGACAGAAAGTAATTATAACTGTATCCTTTAGTAATCAAAAATCAAACTAAAATCTGTTTGTTTCAAATTGCTTCATTTTATTTTACAGCATTTTACTGATCTTAGAAATGACTGATTTTATGGTGCTTGCTATTATCGATATTACGTTGTGTAATATTTCGCACAATGAATTAACTCATTTGTTTAAAATAGATTTGCACCTTATAAAAGTGTACACTTTTTTTCAAATTCTCTCATGAAATGTGGCGTCACTGAGGTTTGCATCTGTTGACCATCCATCATTGTCATGAAATGAAATGCTTTTTAGGTCATTACAGAAGGCAATTAGAAGAGTTTGTGTGTGTCTGGAGTCACATGTTCTGCAGATTTCCTTTCCTAATGAAGAACTTTAATGAACCAGTTGGATAATGGTGACTTCATTGTCTATGGTCCTCAGACTAGCTTTCAATTCCAAATTTATAAGTTGCATTCAAGTTCTACCAATTGCTGTGGTAGGTTTCGAACCCATATACCCAGGGTACTAGTCTGGACCTCTGCATTACTAGTATAGTGAAATTACCCCTGTGGCATCATTTGCCCTGTGGACTTACAACTCATTTAATGTTTGTCTTTCAACAATTCAGTCACCAATGATGAGTTGGTTTTAATCTCTATAAATATCACTATCAATCACATATATTTTAAAAAGTAACTTACCAGAAATAGTCACTGTTGCAAAATTTAATGTTCTTCATCCGAATATGGCTCCCAGTAATGCCTTGACATGATATCTTTTTTTATCTTGTACTTTTGGAGCCACAAACTGATACATTTCTATAGCTCCACCAGAGAAGAGATATATTATTCATATTTGTGAAAGGTGAGTTAGCAGACTTGAGATAAGACTATTGTTCAACTTAAATAATTTTTATTATAATGTGAGCTTACATCAATATTAGATTTTTCAAAAATGGGGGCACTAGAATAAAACTGAGCAAAGCTGCAAAGTTTCAATTGTCAAAATCTCTAATACATTTTGACAAAATAAAATTTCAGATGTAGCCAAATAATTCATCCGATAACAAGTTTGAGTAATAGGTGGTGGTAAATAAATGAATAGGTGACAAACCATTCATAATTATCCATTTTAGTAGCAGTTTGGAAATTTATTATCAAATAATAATGAACTTGATGAAAGTTAAAATGTACATTTACACGGACTGCAGATAAATGAGGGTTGAATGTGTTATTTAATATTAACAGGGAATTAATCTGAATGTAAATTGTCCAGTAATGGTTAGAATTTACACACTGGCTCCCTGATCTGCCCACTTACTTTTGGCTGAAAACCAACCGAAACAATGACTTAAATGTGATAGGGCTGGGAAGTTTATATTCTTAAATAAAGCATTTATAGCAGTGATAGAGACGGGAATTGTATGCTTATAAGTTTCTATGATTAAAAAGTTTATCACAGCACAAAGTGTATTCTAAATGGTTATAAAGATGGAGTACATTTGGATAACATTAAGAAATAGGAAGGGTAATTTTGATTGCATTACAATTTGTCCAATGGTGAGATAAGATAAAGCCAGACTTCTGCAAAGTGGTTAAAGGGAGAGATAAGAACAATGGAACAATAATAAAAAAAAACAATTCTGCAGATGCTGGAAATCTGAAGTAACAGCAGAGAGTATTGGAAAAACTTATCAGGTCTGCAAGCATCTGTGAAGACAGAAACAGAGTTAACATTTCAGGTCCAGGATGACTTCTTCAGAGCTGAAAGGAGAAGGAAAATGGTGATTTTTTTTATCCTGCTGATGCAAGGAGATGGGGGTGTGAGAAAGGAGGAGGGAAGAAGCAAGTGAAACAGATTGCGACACTGCACAAGAGCAAAAGACAAAGGCAGTGATAATGGTGATAAAGGAGGGATAGAAATGTAAAATCAGTGTAAGTGAAGGTGCAGAAAGGAGAAAATGGGTCCTCATGCTGAGAGAAAATCCAAGAAGAGGTGGCCGGAGAGCGTGGGGAATATAAGAGAAATGGAGCAAAGAAGTCATACTCCGAAGTTGTGGAACTCAATATTGTTTGTGCCTTATAAGTATAAATGCTTAGCCCTCTAAATATCCCCAAATCTCTCCTGCCCCTCCCCCCACCCCCCTGTCACATGTATGCACACACACACACGCACACACACACGCACACACATATGCATTCTTTTTCTCTTCAGAAGAGAAAATAAAAGTTCTGCAGAGATTGGCCTTCTGAAAACAAAACTTTTCATTCAAGAATAACCCATTGGCCATAGGATAAAGTGTAGGGTAATCTGGAATCTGTTGCTGTGGTGTTCTGGCATGGGTGATGAAATCACTTTGGTTGTCTCTGCAGTTACATCTTAAGATGATTCTTCAATCACTCTTTCAAAAGAACAAACAGTTCTGAACTTCGCACAAGGGGTTTCTTTTCAGAAATGAGAAATGATCTTAGCAAGCTTCCTCCTAACCAAAACAGACAAAACAAGCAGCTGTCCGCACCTTTCATTGTTCAAAACAGCCCCAGCAAGGTCTAGATATTTTAATCAGAGATGTTTGGACATGGAACCTCTGGACAACTGGGCCTCCTGGCTCAGGAAGGAACTGCATCACTGTATCTCAAGAGCCCTCTCCCCAGCAAAGTCTGCAGCATTTATCTATAGCATGAGATTTCCATGCAGCCTTTTAAAAAAATGCCTTAAATGTCCACAGTGAACCTTCAATGACATATTTTAAAGAAACCACTGCAGGTGTTTTCACATATCTTGAAATATCCACAATCCATCAAAGCTCAAATCCTCTAAGCAATATGGTTAATTTGAGACATGTAAATATGGAATCTGGGAGGACCAAGTGTCTTTGTATTTAATGGTTCCCAACATTCTCTAGTGTCATATTTGCATGTTGATGCTTTCATAGAGATTGCTGTGATTAGTCAGCAAATTTCTTACTATCGTATCAGACAACTGTCGGGATCGTAGAAGGTGAACTAAATGGACTTTGTTAGCTTCTCACTTAGCAAGTTTCTTTGTACCACCTAATAAAAGTTTTGCAGCTGATCATAGGTCACCGGATAATAAAATACTATGAAATGTTGCAAGATCATGACAAAAGCAATGTCATGCACATACACAGCATTGAGGCCAAGCTGTCTGGTAAAGGCAGATTTAAAGCACTTCAAAGCAGACTTGTATGATGATTTCCAGCAGTTTCTACTATAGTTACCACTTTTTCCTACTTTCTCCCTGACCTGAGTTCAAGAGACAGTATTGAGCCTTTTTGCATTTTTCAACCATATGCTGTACAGTTAAATAGTTCGTAGTTTTTTGTTTTGCATACCCCACGCTCGGTCAATAAACGTGAATTTTCTTTATCTGACAGTTAAAGAACACAGTTGTATGGCACTATTTAATAGTTGCCCTGCTCTCTCCTGTACTATTGTAAAGGGCTAAGTGGCTTTTGTTTTAATTAGCCGATTAGCACTGTTAAAAGAGTACTCTTTAGTATTTATCTTGCTACACCATTGTGCAGCTAGATGTATTGTACAGTATATAGAATGATCCATCCCTCTGTAAAAGTCATCAGAATGCTCTGTGGTTATATAGCTCAACAATTGATGGACCCACATAGAGGTCCAAGATCCCTAGCACAAGAAACACCTAAAATTGTAAGGAAAGATGACCAGTTAAATCTGGAAGGGTGCAATTCAGCCTTGTTTTTAAAAAGGTTTAAGGCAGGGCTTCCCAAAGTGAGGGTCGGGACCCCAAGTCCTATCCCAGTTCTTCTTCCAAATCTAATCCACCCCCCTACCCACCCACATTCTCTGCTCTTGTAGATCTTCTCCCCTTCCCCTTTGCTCTGAAAGTTCTTGCAGAGGTTGTGACAGTTTTCAAGCCTTAAAATAGTGGGAAGAAGTTTGGGATGTACTGATTTTAACAGGAAGGGAAGACTTGAGGAAGTTGCGGAATTCCAAAATTGTGACCTGATGGTGAAGAATAAAAGATGAGCAGGGCTATGGAGATAAACTGGGACTAATTGGACAGCTTCTAGTAAACTGGCATGGACATGTTGGGCTGAATGTATCATTTCTTGCTGTGTTAACTTGGTGGGCACGATTTTTAAGTTTTGAAGCAAGCTTTTTAGATGGCAATGGGCAGCCTGCTCCCACCAGTGGATGCATTCACTAGATTGCCTGCCAATCAGCTAATTAAGAGCTGAGAGGTGATCAAGGGTGAATACCTTCTCCTATCACAGGCGATATGGGTTACTAGAAGTTGTCGGCCAGTTGGAGTTAAGCATTGCTTTTCTTTGTAGGGTGATAGTGGAGGGAGGCGTCCAACAAAATATGGAGGCAAGGGAAGGGGTGGATTTCAGAGACCTCCCACTTGTTTCCCATCCAAACCTCTAATTTCCCCAGAGAAGGGAATTCAATATCATCGCAAACATGCAAGCAGGTTACATGTTTTCCCTTTCAGGAAGTTAGCTATGCTTCTTGCCTGCCTTAGCGATAGGTGATCAGAGTGATAGTGAGTTCAGGCCTTTAAGTGATCAATAGTTAACCACTTAAGGACCTTAATTGCAGTTAAGTTGAAAGTTGACCATGGTCCTTCTCGCCCTACACTACAAATGGCGAGACAGAGATAGGTTACTCTTGAGGGAAACTTTCTTGCACCTCCAGGAAGCGCTATGACTTGATTAAAGGAAGCTTAAATTATAATTCAGAGAATATGAATTCAGGTCTTGACAGTTTGAGAATTTGTGTTCAATTTATCAAATCTTGGAACTGAAAAGCTTGCAACATTAAAAGTGACCATAAAGATGCTGTTTCACTGCAATAACTCACACTGACTGACTAAAGTCCTGAATGGAAGGAAACCTGTTTTGAGCTTGTCTGGCATATGTAACTTCAGTCACACATCAGCATGATGGGCTTTTAGATGCCTATTGACATGCTACAGAAAATCACTGTAGTATGGTTCCTACTCTCTGGAAGACTGCTACTGTTGATTTTCCTGTCTGATCTCCTTGATTTTCTTTCTCACAAATTATTTTATTCCTCCAGGTTGCCTGAAAACATTGCACCTTTGGATGAGATGTGGTTTCATACCTTGGCAAGCAGCTGGTTTTTTTTGTTCCAGTAGCGAATACTGGGAGGCTATCTGTTTATTGTGTCTGCCAGTTCCTGAGCTTAGTCTGTCCTCTCCCAAAATTTGCATGCATCTAACAGGGTCATTTAATCATGATCAGTAACAAGAAATCTGGCCAGCTCTTCCTTTTCCTTACCTGGGGAAACCACAGACAATTGTAATAGGCAAAATACTTCCTGATGAGATTAACTAACTCGGCAGATTGTGGATTAACCCTTGGATCTTTCCATGACAAGTAATTGACTTGCATGTATTACACATAACACTACTCTAGAGATGTTGGAGGAGATTTTGTGGCCTTTCACACAATCAAAATCCTAGACTAATTTACTAACTTTTAGCCTCCCACCTCCACATTTTTCCCAAGTGGAAAATGTTAAAATTGACTCCCAAGTCCAGTACTAAACTCCCAAAGTTTCATCCAATTAAAATATCTGTCATAACAATCCTTTTGGGCTCTGGAAGAACATTCTTCACACCTCAGGTTCTACATAAATAGATGTATTTATATTATTAACCCTATGGGACTTTTTCCTTTTCTTTCAGAACCTAAATGGATACACTTGGACAAATACATGGTTTTCCGTAAGTTCAAGAAGCCAAGTTTATTCGTAATTTTTCCTAACAAGTTATAATCATTATTGCGTACAAAAACAGAATAAATGTCATTGAGTCTAAATTAAAGAGGTGAGCTGGCAGTCCAGCAGCTCAACAGCAGAGCAGTAATACAGTTCAATGATATGAGTAGATGCTTTTAGTCTATTTATTGTAGTCCATATTCTGTTTGGCCAACTACACAACTTCAATAAAAAATGATCTAAAACTTAAAATTAAAGCTAGGCAACTTAGGAATAATGCATTCCACAAAAAGATAATAGAAATATGGAAGGTTCTCCCTTGAAAGGCTGTGCATTCTGGATCAATTGAAGTTTTCAAGATATTCTTGTTAAAGGTATGAGAAACATGGAGCAAAGTTAAATAGAGTTGAGGTACCGACCAGCCATGATCTAACTGACTGGAAAGAAAGAATTGAGGAAGTAAATGGTCCATTGCTGTCCTTTATTTCTATGAAATGATGATACAAGATTGCAACAGCATAAAAGTCATACAAACGTTAGAGTCTGTACTTGAATATAATATTTACGCTGTGGTGCTATTAGACTGTGCAGGTGTGGTCAAGGATCTGGAGTATGGTTTTGAAATTTTCTCCAGATGCACTACAGTGAACGTCTAGGCATAATTCCCAAAATTGGCAGTTGAGATGCAGCTTTCGGATGGAATGGAGCATCCATATGAGCCATTCCATGATAACGTTTATACAAAATAAACAAGCTTAGTGAAATAGGCCAGTAACTGAATTACTTTATGAAATATGGTTGACTTTGTTTTGTATATGGGTTTTTTTTTTACGAATGTGTTGTATCTGCACATATTAGCCTTGATGGGGGAATAATTAAGACTGGGACTAATGTCAAAACTGTATCTGCATCATACATAAAATTTGCAAGTGTGACATTTTGAAGTGTAGTGTACACTTTCCTATACATTATGAACCATTTTAGTTCCAGACAGCAGAAGTGTATTCTTTTGCAGTATTGAACCCCGAATGCACCATTTATCTCTTCCAAATTTGAGCACATAAAGACTCATAACTTTATGTAACACTCTAACTCATTCGTTCTCATGACACATGCCTTACCTTCTCCTCCTTTTCTATAATTGATAGATCTTGTGGAACTGAAATATGGTGTCACCTAACCAATACTTCTTATTCTTTCTCACTATTTAAAAACTTTTTGCATTCATGGCTTGACTTGAGGAAAGAGTTAATTGTAAAAATTGAAATATGTATTTTAACTCCACTGCCTGGACACTGATCTTGCAGAATAGATAGCACAACATAATATAGTATTCCTGATTTTCAATCATCTAGAACTTATGGTGTGTTTGTTTCACCATTAAATAGGCTTCCAGAAGGTGAAGACAAAAATATACCTCATTTATTTGGCACTGTTAATTGTGATTATCACTTTGTACAGTTGTGTTTAATATTTCTAAGAATGTTAGGTCAGTTCACATATATGATAAATGTTTTTGAGAAACAGATAGCAAACATTTTTTTTCAGTCACAAGTTATTTGGTGCTATTGCACTAAAGTATGGTGAATTATGAAATTAATCTGTAAAATTCCTTGCAAGAAATATTACTTCAGCTTTAAAGCAGCACTATACAGATCTGTTGCTGTCAAATCCTACTTTGTAACTTTGTATGTTATGTGTATGTTCTATGTTGCTGACACAATATTGAGTCACCTATATGCGGCAACGTCTTGAATAAGTATTCATGCATCACGAAGCTGTCCGAACAGACAAAAGAAAAACTAATCAAAGTATGAAAAAAAATTCTACTTCAGTGTTGGTGTTTACCTTTATTTTATGTAATGTAACCCTATGAACAGATAAAACTTCATTTCAAGAATTTTTTTCAAGCATATTGATGATTACGAGATTAAGTTTCTAAGTTATTAAGTAGAAGTGAAAGCTAGATCGGAGGAAACTATTGTTGCTTGTGGAGTCTAGGATGAAACGATGTAGCCTCAAACATTAGTGCCAGGCCTTTATGGAGTGAATTTAGAAATGATCTTAGAAAGAGTAATAGAAGTTCAGAACTTCTCTTTCATGAATAGAAACTAATGCTGGGTTAATTGTTCATTTTAAATCTATTATTATTAACCAATGGTGTTAAGGGATGGGGGCAAAGGCTAGTATGTGGAGTTAAGTTGTAGTTTAGGCATGATCTCATTGAAGGTAGATAAGGTTTGAATGCTAAATGGCCTACTTCTATTCGTACGTTTCTCTCTGGAGACCAATTTTGATAATGCACATTTGTGAATATTGGGTGAGAACGTCCATTTGCTTTTGGTTTGAAACACTTGAATATTAAATGTTTTAGTGTTAGAATTAATCTTGGCTTCCATGTGAAAATTACAATTAGCAATGAATATTTACTAGTCTCAGCAATTCAGATGAACCACTTAAAAAAGGCTAGCACCTTAAACTAAATGCAGCTGTAAAGCAGATCTGACTGTCAACCACTTGTTTAACACAACTGAATAAGTTAAAATAATTTTTTAGACTTGAGATTACAGGGATTTTGAATGTTTAGAATGACATGACACCGTACAGTGTTTCTGTACAAATTGCACCACAATGGCAACAAATATAATTTAGGAAAACAGTTATAAAGTAAGTTTAATGAAATGTTGTACCCAGTACAAGTATTGTACCATTGATTAAACGTTAGCCAGCAATTGGTGCTTTTCAGAAACATATTAGGTTTTGTACAGTTATGAAGCTTGTGGCGTGCAGTGCAATTATTGCTACAGAGATAACTGAGGTGTGGGGTTGGTTGCTGAAATTGATAGCAGCTCTGAATTCTTCACAATGAGGAACCCTGGGCTGAGGCTGAATTTGGTGACTGATGAACAGCACAATATCTGCTGGAAAAGCGGGGTGTGGGTGGAGGTCACTGTTGCTTACTGGTACTGGCAGGACTTTGTTGTCAGTTTTTTGGACAGGAGGTAATGAAGTGGCTACTGGCAGGCAAACAGCAACCTGCCCCAGAGAGTTGCCAGCAATTCAGGAGGGCAATGCAATGAGGAACAGTGACCACTGCTGAAGCAGAGTGGGGGCTATCTGAATTCAACAGGAAAGGGAAGAAAACCTTAAGTGTTAGAGACCCAGTAGTGGACAGGAAGCTGGCCAGGAAGAATAGCATTTCTGAAGAAGGGTCCCAACCTGAAACGTCAGCTTTCATGCTCATCTGATGCTGCCTGGCCCGCTGTGTTCCTCCAGCACCACACTGTGTTATCTCAGACTCCAGCATCGACAGTTTTTACTATCTCTGGGATTGAGAGGATTGCCTTCCCTGCCCCTGACCCTCAAAAATCCCCCAAGGAGGTAACCTCCCTCTGTCGTGGGAATTTGATTTCTGATGGAATGATAAAATGCTTCTTTGCATGATCAAATTCAGAAATCACACAACATCAGGTTATAGTCCAACTGGTTTATTTGAAAACACAAGCTTTCGGAGCCTCTCTCCTTCTTCAGGTGTTAGTGACAGAGGCAGTATCATACACAGAATTTATAAGTAAAAGATCAAAGGGTCACACCACTGATCGGGTTGTATTAAACAAACCTGAGATGCTGCTAAATCTTTAATCAGTTAGAATGTTTTAATGATTAATATGTATGTGTAAATCCCCAAATTCCTTTTAAGTCACTATCCTGAGAGAAATAAAGGTTTTATCAGTGTAAAGAAGAGGTGACATTTTAGGTCAGACAATGCATGTTAGGTGTGAGGCCTTGTTTAGAATCTGTTTGTTTTGCTACATAGAATGTATCTGCAAATACAAATTCACCCCATAGATTCTGTGTCTGATACCACCTCTCTCGCTAACACCTGAAGGAGAGAGGCTCTGAAAGCTTGTGATTTCAAATAAATCTGCTGGATTATAACCTGGTGTTATGTGATTTCTGACCTTGTCCACCCCAGGCCAACACTGGCACCTTCACATCATGTTCAAATTGGCTTCTGGCCATTTTAATAAAGCTGGCTATCTAAAGCTAGCTATCTCTTTGGGGTTTAGGCTGAACAGACAGTGTTAGATCTATGCCAAGGATCAATTCACTCCTGGACTTTGAAAAAAATCAACAAATATAGTACCTTTTCCAGTTCTTGTGCATGTGCAGAAATGGAAATTGGCTTGTGGTGAAAAGTGTACAGCCAATGGCTTTCCCTTCTCCACTGTATGGTGAACAACCCCAGCTTCTTCACTTTCTCTATATAATTGAATTCACTGATTTCTCTGGTTAAAATCTGTTAAATCTTCTCTGCAATGTCTTGATGATTTTGACATCTTTGCCGAAGTTTGGTTCCAAGAATTAATACCATACCTGAACTACAATATCTGAAGCCTTTTCAGTGATTTTCAAGAGGTTATAAAACTTAGTGCTTTTTGTACTCTTTATGCATCGATATAATACTCTTATTATATAGTCAAGGTTCCGGATTTGCTTTATTAACAACCTGCTCAATTTGTCTGTCAGTTTCAAAAAATACTATAAGCAAATCTCAGATCTCTTTACTCCTCCAACCCTTTAAAAATGAGCCATAAAGTTTAAATTGCATTTTCTCAAAGGCATCATTTCACAATCCATCAATCAATTAATTTAGTTATAATCCTGCATTGTCGTGTTGGATGAATGTTGTATTTCCCACGTGCCTATTTACATCCATTATTAATATTGACACCTCCAAAGCAATCATGAAGATAAAACTAGAAAATTTACATTACACATCTGGTGGCAAAACAATCATGCAGAATGCTTTGGTCTCAGTTTTTAATAATTAGTGTGCAATAGACATAAGCAGACAGAATTAATGGTCCTCCAGAGTTAGGTCAATCAACAATTTCTAGCAATCTTCAAAACAAAGAGGAGTGTGCAGAATATTGTCTCACTTTATATTACGGTAGTTCTTTTAAATAGTGTAAATCAATTTATTAAAGTCCTCTTTATTCCATCGAAATTTGTAATGTTTGGAGATTACTCTCTCCCTGCAACTGAATTGAACATATGAATTTTAAAGCAGAAGTGGACCATTTGGTCCCTCAAATTTATCGTTTGAAGCTGTGTTTTCATATTAATTTATGGCACCCACAACTCTGGGAGCTGATGAACCCAGAAAGGCAGTTTGTTGAAAGAGAGGTAATATCCCTTTGACCTAACAAAGAAATTTCAATCAGTGTAGATGTAATATGTCTTTGCCCTTCTCTACTGATAAAACATGTAGGACAATAGTGGGAAATCGGTCCAGTTCACACTTATTAGGCCTCCTGAATCCAGTATCTTCTGGGATCAGGTAGCAGGTATCAGGTATCAGGTAGTAGATAGGGTGGTTAAGAAGGCATTTTGGATACTTGCCATTATTAGCTGAAGTACAGAATACAAGAACAGAAAGCTATGCTGGAACTGTATAAAATGCTGGTTCAGCTACAGTTCTGGTAACTACATTAAGGGAAGAATGATATTGCACTAGAAAAGGTATGGAGGAGATTTACCAGGATGCTGTTTGGGTTGGAGGTTCTGAGCTATGAGTGAAGATTGGTTAGGTTGTCTTGTTTTCCTTGGCACAACAAAGATTTAGAGAGGAACTGATAGTGGTGACTAAGATTGTGAGAAACATAGATAGGGTAAGATAGGAAGGCTTTTTGTTTATGAGTAAAAACGGTCAATAAATCGCGGTGGGGGGCGTGCAGATTTAATGTAAGAGTTAGTAGGCTAAGAGGAGGGTTGAAAGAGTTTTTAATGCAGAGGATGGTGGGAGTGTGGAACTCACTGAACGTGTGGATGAGTCAGAAACTCTTGTAACATTTAGGTAGAACGTAGATATTCACTTGCATTGCCATAGTCTCCAGGTATAAGGACCAAGAGGTGGGGAATAGGATCAGTGTAGCTTGATTTTTGAAGACTAGAATGGGCATGATGGACTGAATGGCCTTGTGTACTTTGACTATCTGAGTGACAAGCATGACTTCCATTTTGGGTCGCCTAAAGACCCTGAAGGATTTTAAACTTCTGGTTTTTTTTAAATCACTGCAAGCTTTGGTCTAATAAAGGCCCATAAAATTATCCCCTGCCTACGATACAGTCGTAGAAAATAGTTCAGTACTTTTTTCAGAAGTGTCACAGGCTCTTCTGCTTTCCTACTTTATTGCATTTTTTACAAGCTGGCCTGCTCACATAGACCAAGTGACCTTGTTCATTATGATTTTGGATCAAATTATTGGCCTGCTGTGTTCATCCAGCTCTACACCTTGTTATCTCAGCTTTACAAAGAGGTTGATCAACGCCCCACAAACTTATGACTCCTTAAAAAGATCTGTGAACCTTCAAGCTCAGACCTTGCACTTAACATTCTTTGTTTTCTAAATTTGTGAATATGTTTGTCCTGTGTAATATGGTTTTCATGGGCTGACAGAAATGAAGCGAAGGACTGTCTGGGGCCTAAAGTCTTTCAAAAAGAAAGAAATATCATAACATGGATCTCTTCCACATTCCCAAGCCAGTTATCCTGTCAGAAGCCTTGGAGACAGGGTCATATACATTCACAGTGCAAACAGTTCATATCTCAGAGGTGTTTTTAGTCCATTGAATAATCTTTTCAACCTCCCTGCCATGCTTTTCTATTTTTCTCTTGATTTTCTTGAGCATTGTTAATACTAACTGATCATTATTTGCAATGCAAATTACTTTTGTTAGAGAAATGGTGGAAAGGTGTGGAATTTTTCCCATCCACCCCGTTCCTTTTTACCAAGAGTCAGCTCAAGCACCAGCTTGTTTAAACTTCAGTCTGAAAGAGTCAATTTGTGTGCTGCCCTCTGGCATTTTCATTATATCCCTCAACGACGATGAAGCCTTTTGAGAGTTCCTGGCAGTAGAAATCCTACGTCCTGAAACTCTGCACCCTCCCAGCCCGTATCATGTACAACACATTGGAAGGACTGCCAAAATATATGAGGAGTTTACCAGGCATCATCATGCAGAAGTAGTAGCATTGCATTTAACCTCAACATTATGGCCGAACAATCAACTAGATTGTTGTCATTCGTAGCCACACTGTTCACCCATCACCCTTGTACTCATTAACCTAGGTCCTTGATCTAACAATGCCGAGATCTTGCGATTCTCATGTTCACATTCTTCCAGTGTCATGCCCTTCCCCATCTCAGTAACCACCATAAACCTTTCAATCCCTTCAGGATCTCTGTTCATGTGCAATTTCAGCCTCTCGCACATCGCTGATTTGTAATGGTGCAATATTGGCCATTGTGCCTTCAGCTCTAGGCCCTAAATTCTGAGATTTCCTTTTTAAGCCTCATCACGTTTCTACCGCACTTTTCTCCATCAAGGTGCTTCTTGGAATCTATTTCTCTCACCAGCCTTTGGTCATCTTGCCAAAAATTTTCTTGTGTAGGGCAATGTCAAATTTTGTTTGTCAGCACTTTTATGAAATGACTTGGGACATTTTACTTGATTCAGAGTGGTATATAAAGGTAAGTTGTTGTTGGATTGTAGTACCAAATATGGACAATCACCAAAATAACTGGGCTTCTTCACTATAAGTGAAGAATAATAAGTGTGGTATATAGCTCACTGAAAATAACTATCGCTCACCTATCTGTTACACAGTAACATAGTGGCAGTTTCACCGGACTAGGTGCCTGGGCTACTGGGCTGGGGACCTGGGCTCAAACTCCACCACCGCAGATTGTGAAATTTGAATTCAACTAAAAAATCTGAAATTAAAAAAAAGCTAGCTGACTGTTTATTGTTGTAAATGCTCATCTGGTTGATTAACGTCCTTTGGGGAAGGGAATTTGCCATCCTTACCTGGCCTACATGTAACTCCAGTCTTATAGCAAAGTGGTTAACTATTAACTGACCACTGAAATGGACTAACAAGGCATTCATTTCAAGGGTAATTAAGCATGGGTAACAAATTCTAGCCCAGCTAGTGAAATCCCATCCCGTGAGCAGCAATTTATTTAAATTCAAGTTGTAAGTATGTATGCTTGAACATCTCCATCCCACTTCCACCTGTGCAGAAAACTGAAATTTCTCCCCCCATGTCCACTGATAATCAGGGTAGATGCTAACTGCACTTTCTCTAAAGTATGTTTTTATATTTTTTCCCTATTGGAGAGTTAGTACAGAATCATGTTGACATCATTGGATACATTGCTTGTTCAATCAGATTTAGTGTATAAACTTTGTTCCATATGTGGAATCATTTTGGGAAGCAACGTGAACATTGCACTTAGAGGTTTCATAGCCTATTACTTGATGATGATGGTGTAACTTGCCATTTGAACTGAATTCCCCTTTAAACATTGTATACAGTTCCTCTACGGTTCATTCAACATTTATTTGTATGTAAGAATTGATATTGAAAATAACCACTGTTTCTTTTCCAATGTTTGAATTAGAAAACCAAGAAGATCGCCAACAAACGTTTCAGCTAGATGACTACTTAAGTGGAAAGTTTAGGTACAAGTCTTACAGCCTGAAGTGGATATCAGGTAATACTTAGTTAATTAATTCATGAATTAATTGTTTATATTTTCATGATTATTCTGACTCCAAAACTGTGTAATTTCGAAGGACAGACTAACTAAAATGAAGGAAAAATAGGAAATGGGATGAATACAAATTGAATTATGTTTAAAAAGAACAAATTAAAACAGATACTCTTCTTGCTTTTAAAATCACTGGCTTAAAACAACATAGAGCTGAGCAGTGTAGAGGAAGTGGAGTGAATGCCCATAGATTTCCGAAGGCAGCAAGTCAGTTTGTTAATGTATTCAAAGCATTTAGAACCCTACTAAAGTTAGAAGTTAGAGATTATGCTGGCACTGTATTATTCATTAGTTAGGTCACATCTTGAGTACTGTGTGCAGTTCTGGGCACGTCATTACAGAGAAGATGTAATTGCACTAAAGAGAGTGTAGAGGAGATTTAGAAAGATGTTGTCAGAACTGGAAAAAATGTAGCTAAGAGCAATGTTTGGATAGAGTGGAGTTGTTTTCATTGGAACAGATGAACCTGAAGGATGATTTGATTGAGATGTACAAAATTGTGAGGGACCTGGCTTGAGTGTGTGGGAAGGACCTGTTTATCTCAGCAGCAAGGTCAATGACTGGGGTAGTAGATTTGAAGTATTTGTTATAAGGGGGCGATGAAGCAATCTTTTTTTTAACCAAGGACATGGTCAGGGTCTGAAACTTACAATCTGAAAGGTAGTGCAGACAGAAACACTCAACTCTTTTAAAAGTTGAATCAGAGATAGTAGGAACTGCAGATGCTGGAGAATCCGAGACAACAAGGTGCAGGGCTGGATGAACACAGCAGGCCAAGCAGCATCA